>NC_052158.1:156841774-157141774 GCF_902713615.1 Scyliorhinus canicula | reverse complement strand
TACAACGACTGGATAAATAAAGAGGACCTATTTGCACTGGTGGGGAGTGTTCGGGATAATGGTTATGACTTGAGACTAGAGCCAAGCTGTTCAAGGTTGATGTCAGAAAGGATTTCAACACAAAAATGGTGGTGAAAATCTGTAACTCAACCAAAACGAAAATTGCCAAGACTGGAGTTAGTTAAAAATATCAAAACTGCCAATGATGGATTTTAGTTGGTTAAGGAAATGGTGAGTTATGGAACTAAGGTGGATCGATGGAGTTGAGATACAAATTAGATAATTGATTGAATTATAGAATTCAACCTCTCAAACCATTGGCATTAATTTAAATCTAACTATTGAGGCGGAGGCACCCTCGGGTGGGGGGGGTGGTTCGGAGGGGGGGCTGGAGTGTTCGAGGTCAGGGGCCGCCCCTGAGCCAGGGGGATGAGGGGCTTTGTGTCTGCGAGGCCTTCGAGCCCTCTTTAAATATTGTGGAGACCCACATGAGGAGTAGCCACAGTCTGTGCCACCAAACACTCCCAGGACAGGGCCCTGCTGCAAGTTCTATTCAATTTCACTCCCTTTGACTGTGAGCAGCCTCTAGCTTCACAGCTGGAGGTGTTTTCAAATGAGGGATTAGTCTTGTTAGTTGTGGGAGCACTTTGCATTCCTGAACTCTCAAGTGCCTCCTCGAAGACACAGGTGCCATGTCTCAGAGGATGGTTAGTGCACTCCATGTCCAGCGAACAGTGATGCCTGAACAGGGAGCCTATACTCGAGGAGTGTCAGCACCATAGAGGCAGCTAAAGACCAGGATTCAAACACTAAAGGGCAGGGATTCAGCTCTGAGGATCCTCTCGCAGCCAAAGGGTGTAAGAATATGGGTGAGCAGAGAGCATCTGAGCACAGCCTCCTTAATGGTTTCCACAGGATCTCGGGGCTCCTGATGTGGCTGGGGGTGAGTGTACAGAGCAAGATCTCCCTGGATGGCACGCTGAGAGAAGGCGGGAAGAACGCAGTGAGGGCGGGGGAGGCTTGGTGGATTTGACGATCTCGGGATGGAAGCTGGAACTGATTGTTGGTCTCTCGCCTTGTCAAATCCCTTTGGAAGCATCATTGGCATGGGTCCCGTAGAGCCTGCCCTCGCTGTATTAGTGGCAACAGAGGTGGGAGGATTCTGGAGAAGATAGCGGCGATAATGCACGCTGGAGGGGACACCCCATGTCAGGGGACCGCTGAACACTCTGAGGTTACGGCCGCTCATTAGGCTGAGGAAGGAACCAGAAGTGAAGGCCAATGGACAGCCCAAGGTGTACAGGCGTCGTTGGTCATTGAGCTAACGGACACCATGTGCTGCAGGAGAATCCATCTCAACAAGGAGACAGTGCAGCACCTGTGCCACATCCTCATGGACATGGCACCTGTGGAAGAGGAGGACACTGCTCCCGGTGGCCAAAAAGGTCACCACAGCCCTAAACTTCGATGCCACTGCATCATTCCAGGGCTGGAGCAGGGACCTGTGTGGCATTTCCCAATCTTCCACCCAGAGGTAAAACCGGGGGTGGTGGGTGACGGATGCTCTGCTCAGGCATCAAACTATATCACCTTTGACCCGGACCAAGCCCACCAAGAAGTCCAGGCTTCAGGAATCTCCGCCATCGCTGGGATATCCCCAGGTCCAGGGGGCGATTGATGGCACCCGTGTCTCCCTGACAACACCGGGGCATCAGGAAGTGCCCTATATTAGCAGGAAGGGGTTCCACCCCCTGAATGTTTGCATCATGTGCGACCACCAGCTCAGAATCTCCACATGTGTGCCCGCTGCCCTGGGAGTGTGCATGACTGCTACATTCCTGGGGCACTTGGAAATCCCCAATGTCTTCGATGGCCACTCCAGGATGATGGGTTTGCTCATGCGGGATAAAGGATACCAGCTGAGGACGTGGCTGATGACACTGGTCCGGAGACCGAAGCAGACTTGATACAATGAGGCCCTCATCGCCACCGTGCTCTCATTGAGCGGGGCATCCGACTGCTCAAAATACAGTTCTGATGCCAGGACTGTTCTGGTGGTGCCCCCCCGGAGGGTCTCCCGCTTTGTGGTGGTCTGCTGTGCCCCCCACAATCTGGCAGAGCAGCGAGACAACATGCTGGAGGAGATGGAGGGGCATTCAGCCTCGTCTGCGGAGGTGGACCAGGAAGGGCTGGAGGACGAGCCCGAGGAGGGGGCTGGAAGATGGAGGACAGACTGCAGCGAGGATCTGACAAGCTAGGAGGACCAGGGAGGCCATCATCATCTCCCGATTTGAGGTTGTGTCCGTCAGAACAATGCCCCCACATTCCCTCCCCCTATTTCCCCATTCCCCCAACCCCCTCCGCCCTGTTCCCTCCTACCTGGGTCTGTGTAACATCCTTCCAGGGTGATGGGCCTGTGACGGCATTGTCAGTGGGTCAGTGTATAAGGCAGGAGAGTGATGGTCACTCGCTGTGAGGGAAGCTCTGCTGTGCCTCAGTTTCGGCTAAAGTCTGACTCCTGTCTTGCTGTTGACAGTCCATCTCATCCATCCTCTGAATGGGGTTTACATCGTGGTGTTTTAATGTCGGACCACTGTCTCCGCAGGGTGTGGAGGAGGGGTTACAGGGATTGGGGGTGTGGGCAGGCTCGCTGTGAGGATTGACGTGACAGAGCTGCACATATATGAAGTATATTAATAGTGAACCTTTCACTGTTACAGATTTCTATTCGCCCAGAAACGGATAGAGACCTCACCAGTGCCCACTCACTGCTCCTCTCTCTTCCTGATCTTTCTTGGTCTTGCGCTGAGTCTAGAGGTGTCCCCAGGGTGCACATTAAAGTTGGGGGCAGTCTGCTGCCTTCCGTGCCTGTGACCTTTGATGCCCTTGGCGGACGTCCTCTGGAGGGCATGGAGCCAGAGGGCACTGGTCAACTTATCGGTGTCACAGGCGTCACCATGCCACCCTGTTCTGCCCGCTGCCCTTGAGATACGCTAGTGTCAGGATGGGGGTAATCGGAGCTGGAGACCACCTTCGTCTCCTTGGTGGCAGGCCCCAGGTTGGCCACCAGCACTTCCTTCTCTCTGAGATTGGCCATAGGGGGCTCCATGGTAGGGCTAAGTGACTGGACCACCCTCTGCAGTGCTTAGCGTTGTCCACCTGTGTCTGGGCCATGTCCCTCAGTGACTGGGACATGATGTCAAGGCTCTCAGCCATGGTCGTCACAGTCTGAACCATGCCTAGGACACACCACTCAGGGCATCGTGCTCCAGACTTTCCACTGCCACCCTAGCAGTGGTGGCCTCGGTGCCATGCATTGTTGGCATTGTTGCTGCGCCTGAAGCCTTTGGTGCTCCTCCAATCTGCCTTGCCGTCGCTGGAGTGTCGCTGACATCCCCTCCTGAATCTCCCGGCCGTCCCCTCGCGTCTGCATCAGCTCCAGGATAACCTGGTCCAGAGGCTCAGCATCGGACCAGGCCTCAGCTGAGTCGCGGGGTCCCTGACTCCGACTGCTGACTCCCACGGACGTTCCTGCCTCCACCTGATGTGCATCAACAACCAGATTGTGCCCTCGAAGCCTGTCCATTAATGTCGGCCACCAATGTGTGTGTCCCTGCGCTGGCAGAGGGTGTGGGTGTAAGCTGTGACACCTCGATTGTGGTCTCCTTGGCGCTCCTTTCTGAGGTGGTCTCTTGGGTGTCGGGGGGTGGGGGGTGATTTAAGGATTGTCCGTTCCCATCAGACAGAGATCCTGCAAGAATGGACATGTGATCAGTGAGAGGGAAGGGTCATTTTGTCAGACGTGAGCAAGTCACCTGAGGCAGGTCACCTGGGTGAAGGGCAGTGGATTCTCACCTCTCTGGCACGGGCCAACCTTGCTATCAGTGACTTCTCTCTCCTCAGGCGATTTCCAGGGCCCGTTCCTCAGAGGAGGTGTTGACTCAAATGTCTGGGTCTCCTCACCCTATCTTGGCCTATCTTGGCCTTGTCCATCTTGTTATGGGCTATCTTGTCTTGCGGGGACAAAGGGAGAACATTGTGAGCCACACGCTTGATAAGTCAGGGGGGTTTATGGTGGGCGGCATGTGTGGGTTGTGCCCGTGGGTGCGGGAGGGTGGAGGGGGTTCTGAGGAATAGGCTTGAAGACCAGATTTAGGAGGTGCAAGGCATCAACCAGTGGATTTTGGGGGGGGGGGGGGGGTGTGTGGGGGTGGTTTGCGAATTTGATGGGGTGATAGGCAGAATTGGAGAGAGGTGGTAACTTACCCTTGCCGCTCGTTGGAGGTCGTTGGTCTTCTTCCGACATTGGATACTTCTCGTCCTGGTCATGCTGCCCGTACCCACTGCCGCTGTCACTGACTCCCAGGTGGCATTCCTGACCCCTCTGGGGAGAAGGGTGACTGACCTTCCATCCACAGCGTTGAGAAGCCTGGCCAGGTTGCCATCGCCAAAGCGAAGAGCAGGCCTGCACACTGCCATGCTTGTGTTGTGACTGGGAGTGAGGGTGAGGGAGCGTTTAAAAGCAGCTCCTCCTTGTTAGCAGCACTGAGGCGCGAGGTGGGTGATCAGAAGGCGAGGGAGCCAATAATGTTGAGATTCTCGTGGGGGCTCATTTTATTAATAATAATAATAATAATAATCTTTATTAGTGTCACAAGTAGGCTTACATTAACACTGCAATGAAGTTACTGTGAACAGCCCCTAGTCGCCACATTCCGGTGCCTGTTCGGGTACACAGAGGGAGAATTCAGAATGTCCAAATCACCTAACAGCACGTCTTTCGGGACTTGTGGGAGGAAACCAGAGCACCCGGAGGAAACCCACACAGACACGGGGGAGAACGTGCCGACTCCACACAGACAGTGACCCATGCGGGAGTCGAACCTGGGACCCTGGCGCTGTGAAGCAAGAGTGCTGACGTTGAATACGGGCCGTGATCTCGTAAATGCGGCCAATACGGAAGTCGTCATCAAACGTGTTCAAAACCGGATTTTAACTTTTGTCCGCTGAATCACACCTGATATGTCTGAGTTTTCCGAAGCAATGGCTCAGGTAATTTGCTGTGCATCTGACAGTGATTCCAATGTTCTCCTGATTGACCCCCACCCCCACTCCCGCCCCCCCCCCCCGACCACCCGCCACCCCCACCCCGACCCCTTGCAACCTCCGTACACTTGAGCTCATCCAAACCTCGCTGTTTATATTTCACTCGCACCAAACACCATTCACTCCTACAAAGAATAAATAAATAACCTTTATTGTCACAAGTAGGCTTACATTAACACTGCAATGAAGTTACTGTGAAAAGCCCCTAGTCGCCGCATTCCGGCACCTGTTCGGGTACACAGAGGGAGAATTCAGAATTCTCAGCTGGTACGGGAATTGAACCCGCGCTGCTGGCCTTGTTCTGCATCACAAACCAGCTGTCCAGCCCACTGAGCTAAACCAGCGCTGCTCATATTTAGATTGGCTTGATTTACATCCGCGATGTCCCAATTATAAATTCTCATCTTCATGACCTCAGCCAACCTCCTTTTGTAACTTTCTCCATCCCGACAATCCTTTGGGACCTCAGCTCTCCTCCAATTCCACCCTCTTGCACATCCCCGATTTTAATCGCTCTGCCATTGGTGGCTGTGTCTCTCTCTCCAGCTGTCTGGGTCCCAACACTGGATTCCCTCCCTAAACCTCTCCACCTCTCTCTCTCTCCCCCCACCCTCCTTGAACCAACTCCTTAAAATCTAATCTTTCACCAAATCTTTGGGCATGGAATCTTGACAATGCAGAAGGAGGCCATTTGGCCCATCAAGTCTGCACCAACCCTCTGAAAGCGCACCCTACCTAGGCCCACTCCCCCGTAACCCCATAACCTAAGCTGCACATCCTTGGACACTGAGGGCAATTTAGCATGGCCAATCCACCTAACCTGCACATCTTTGGACTGTGGGAGGAAACCGGAGCACCCGGAGGAAACCCACGCACACACGGGGAGAAAGTGCAAACTCCACCCAAGGCCGGAATTGAACCCGGGTCCCTGGCGCTGTGAAGGCAGCAGAGCTAACCACTGTGTTGCTCGGTCACCTGCCTTAATATCTCCTTCTGTGCCTCGGTGTCAAATCCTGTTTGAAAATGCTGCTGTCAAGCACTTGAGATGTTTTACGACATTAAAGGTGCTAATAAATGCAAACATTGCTGTATATTGTAGCTAACCACACTTGACAATTACATATGGGCAATCATTAATGTGTCATTTTTGAATGAAGTGCATCACAAACTGGGATATGTTTGGTCTCGACAGCATTAGAAAGCTGTAGATTCAATCCTTATTTTTTTATATGGCCATTATGAATTCTTATACGTGCAGTTAGAATGGAATTTGCCCCAGTAAACAGATCACTCGATAGTTTCCGTCTCCTACTGTCAATGATGCTGGTTCCTCTCCCTCTGGCACCGGCTCGCAGAGATGTAATTAAAGATTGATAAATCTACATAATCACACGCGTTCTGAATGTGAAGCTTGGAATTTAGAATGGAAATATTGACAGGAAGTGTGCACAGAGAGAAGATTTTTAAAATTAAGAGAAATTAATTTGCATTTTCACTGCACCTGAGGTTCTCCCAAAGTTGGTGGCGGGGGGGTGGGGGGGGGAGGACGGGGGGGGGGGGGGGGGGGGGGGGGGGGGGGGGACGTAGTGGCATTGTCACTGGGCGCGTAAACCAGAGACCCAGGGTAATGCTCCGGGAACCCGGGCTTGAATCCTGCCACGGCGGATGGTGAAATTTGAATTCAATTAAAAATCTGGAATTAAAAGTCTAATGATGACCATTGTTGTAAAAACCCATCTGGTCCCTTGAAGGAAATCGGCCGTCCTTACCCGGTCTGGCCTACATGTGACTCCAGACCCACAGCAATGTGGTTGACTCTTAAATGGGCAATAAATGGGCATTAATGCTGACCCAGCAATGCCCACATCCCGTCAATGAATAAAGAAAATAAAGTCCCAAAGCACAAGACAAGGAAGTACCTGTAACGTTCCTTCCCTCTTGCAATATAAGATGCACGAGGCCAAGCTGCATGCAGCCTGATTCTACAAACAGCAACCTTTATAATAAAGGATAATCTACTTTTACTGGAGAGATAAATGTTGGCCCAGGACATTGTCGAGAAATCCCTTGTCCACCTTCGGTATGGTGCTGTGGGATTTCCTGCCTTCAGCTGAGAGGGGCCTCGGTTTAATGTCCACACCTGTTTTCATAAAAGTGATCTTTGTGTCATCTGAACACCCAGATGTTGCTTAATCCCCTTTCGCAATAACCCTCTGAAAATTCTTTGTGTAAATGCCTTAACTGAAAGTGTAACTAAAATATCCGTGATCGGCATTTAATATGCTATTATAGGGGCTGTTTAGCACAGGGCTAAATCGCTGGCTTTGAAAGCAGGCCAGCAGCACGGTTCGATTCCCGTACCAGCCTCCCCGAACAGGCGCCGGAATGTGGCGACTAGGGGCTTTTTACAGTGACTTCATTGAAGCCTACTTGTGACAATAAGCGATTTTCATTTTTCATTTCATGGGCGGCCCGGTGGCACAGTGGTTAGCACTGCTGTCTCACTCGCCAGGGACCCTCAGTAAATGTGACCATGTAGCTTCCAAACTGTCATAAAATCTCATCCGCTTCAGTAATATCCATTCATGATGGAAAGTTGCCACACTGTCCCGGTATATAACTCCAGTTTCCTACATTCAATCTGCTGCCGTTGAATCCCTACAGTGAAGTTGGAGGCCATTCGGCCCATCGAGTCTGCATTGACCCTCTGAAAGAGCACCCTACCTCGGCCCAATCCCCTGCTCTATCCTCGTAACTCCACCATTTTCCCCGAACCTGCACATCTTTTTGGGAGGAAACCGGAGCACCCAGAGGAAACTGCAGAATCCAATGCATGAACACGCGGGAGGATATGTGTGAATAAAGATTTATTACGGTATACACAATAATCTCAAAAGCAACAACTCTTCCTGAATGGCCGCATTTCCCGACCTGCACCCAGGTTGAGTTCTTTATACTGAGAGGTTCCTCCTGGTTAAGGGGAAACTCCTCCCCCAGTTACCAAGGGCTTCATACTCTGAGGGAAAGGGGGGGGGATTGTATCGAGCACAGTCCTTGGCACCTGAAGGGGTGGCGACAGTAACCCACGCAAACTGCACACACAGACAGTCACCCGAGGCCGGAATCGAACCCGGGTCCCTGGTGCTGTGAGGCAGCTGCGCTAACCACCGTGCCGCCCTGAGGTTTATTCTTAACTGCCCTCTGAAGTTACTGAGCACTCGGTTGTATCAAATCTCAGGCAGCTCGAGTGGGGGGTAAATGCCAAGCATGTCAGCAGCGCCTGCATCCGAGAGCAGAAACAAAAGCGTCTACAAAAACGAAACATTATACATTTTGTCACAGCATGATGACATTTAGCCATCAAGTTTACTTTCTGCTTTTTACTGACATTATGGTGACTTTAAGCTTCAAGTACACACTGTTTTATGATGAGTATCACTTATTTAATCTGAGTGTGTGTTTGATATTTGCCAAGTTGAGAAAAGAAATACAAAGCAATCACTTTTTTCCCTTTGCTTACTGGTGCGGGCTCCCTGCTGGGGAAAGGGTACAAGAAGGTTCGTGACAGGTACCACCCAGTACCGAGCCTAAGAAATCGAAAGATCGACACAGGTGAGAAAGGCCATCTCTCTCAACCTTGTTCATGCAGAATGTCTGCAGTATCGAACCGATCCTGACTCCCACGATACTCGCCTCCACCAACCAACTCAGAGCCTGTTCCGCATACTGACCATTCTGTCAGGTAAGGTTTGTGGTGATATGGCCCGGCAGAGTTCTATATATAGTTAGTAATGCAAACTCAATCCAGCTGATGGTGATAGAGATCTAGCATGTGACTCAAGATACCTGCCAGTTGGGAGTAAGACGTACAAGAGGATAGTCACACTTATAGTAGCTCCAGAATTCACTGAATTAATTTAGTAGTCATTGTCTGTATTATAGTTTGTTAGTTATCTTTCCACGTGTTTGTTAATAAAACATCTTTCTACTTAAACAACTAGGTGTTCTGTGTACATCATTACAATTGTTATATCTCAGAACACAACAAGGTTAACAGGGTAAAACTAAAGATATTTGGCCAGCTGCATGTTACACATCCCCACCTGATTTTAATCTCCATTTGTACATTTTGCATTATTGCTGAAAGCTTTCTGTGTGAAGCAGAATTCTTTGAGATCAATCCCAGATTCCCATTCATCTGACTTGAACCGCTGTCCTCTCCCAGCACTGAAATTGTGATTTGATTGACCACACTCCATCCAAGCCCCCTCACATTCATATCGACAAAAGCAAAATGCTGCAGATGTTGGAAATCTGAAATGAAAACAGAAAACGCTGGATAAACTCAGCAGACCTGGCAGAGCCTGCGGAGAGAGAAACAGAGTTAAAGTTTCGAGTCCAATGTGACTTTTTGTCAGAGCCGAAGGATGGGAGAAAGGTGACGGGGGTTTATGGCACTGAGGTGGGGGAGAGGAAGGAAGAATGACAGGGCAGGTCTGGGATAATAATAATAATCACTTATTGTCACGAGTAGGCTTCAATGGAGTTACTGTGAAAAGCCCCTAGTCGCCACATTCCGGTGCCTGTTCGGGGAGGCTGTTACGCGCTGCTGCCTTGTTCTGCATTACAAGTCAGCTGTTTAGCCCACTGTGCTAAACCAGCCCCAGTATAGGGCAGAGAGCAGGACAGATTAACTGATAAAAATGTAATGGAACAAAAGGCAAAGGGAGTGGTAATGGTTATAGTTACGAAACACAGTATTGTTCCAGAGAGAGTGTGAAAGGCAACATAATTAAAGGTTTTGTCCAAAAGCAAAAGGCTTTTAGACTGGCATGTGGCAAAAAGAAACATTATAAATGGGGGATAGAGGCTGTGGGTTGACACTGTTGAACTCAATGTGGGAGATAAGGTGCGTTCCTCAAGATCACTTCAAAGGCAGTGAAACTGCCATATCCATATTGGGCACATCCAAAACTTGAAGGTGATGAATTTAAAGTGGATGTGATACGGGAGCAGCTATATCGCTAATACCTGAGCCAATTTATCATCAAAAGCTAAAGCATCTGCCTTCAAAACCATCAAATGTGATTCCAAAGACAAGCACCGAAGATGTCGTACCATTCGAAGGATGTGTTGTGGTGAATCAACTTTTACAGATGCACTATAGAAAGCATCCTATCGGGCTGCATCACAGCCTGGCATGGCAACTGCTCGGCCCAGAACCGCAAGAAACTTCAGAGAGTCGTGAATACCTCCCAGTCCATCACACAAACCCGCCTCCCATCCATTGACTCCATCTACACCTCCTGCTGCCTGGGGAAAGCAGGCAGCATAATCAAGGATCCCTCCCACCCGGCTTACTCACTTTTCCAACTTCTTCCATCGGGCAGGAGATACAGAAGTCTGAGAACACGCACGAACAGACTCAAAAACAGCTTCTTCCCCACCGTCACCAGACCCCTAAATGACCCTCTTATTGGCTGACCTCATTAACACTAGACCCTGTATGCGTCATCCGATGCCAATGCTTATGTAGTTACATTGTGTACCTTGTGTTGCCCTATTATGTATTTTCTTGTATTTTCTTGAATTTTGTTTAATTCCCTTTTCTTCCCATGTACTGAATGATCTGTTGAGCTGCTTGCAGAAAAATACTTTACACTGTACCTCGGTACACGTGACAATAAACAAATCCAATCCAATCCAATCCAAGTAGAAGCAAATGGGCAGACGGTGAAGCTGCCTCTTTGTGTTGTCCGTGTAAACCTTCCTGATCTATTTGGCAGAGCGTGGTTGGCCAAGATTAGGCTTAACTGGGAGACAGTCACTCCATTAGTGGATTCAAAGTGCAATTTGCAACAATGTCTGAAGAAGTACGAGAAGGTATTTGAAGATTCACTTGGCGCTATGACTGGAGTTGAAGTACACATAAAAATCAAGCCAGACAGCACACGCAAATGTATCAAATCTAGCACTGTACCGTATACCATCAGGCCTAAAGTTGAAGACGAGCTCGAAAGGTTGGGAAGGACAGGAGTCATTGAACCGGTTGCTACAAGTGATTGGGCGACACTAATCATTCCTGTATTAAAGTAGGATGGCTCAGTGAAAATTTGTGCAGATTTAAAAACCCCTATTAGTGTGCTTTTGTGCATTATCCACTATCCTGATGGAAGCCTTGCTTGTTGGACTTTCTGGAGGGCAGGAATTCAGCAAAATTGATCTTTCAAAGAACCATCTGCAGATGGCTGCCGAATGACAGTCACTACTCGCCATAGTGATGCACAAAGGTCTGTTTCAGTCCAGAAGACTTCCTTTTGGAATAACATCTGCCCCTGCTCTTTTTCAAAGATCCATGGATCAAATTCTAAGTGGGTTGAATGGAGTGCACAGGATTGAGTGAACAGAAACACTTGGAGAATTTGGAAGTTACCCTAAAGCAGTTACACAGCCACAACCTGAGGGCTAAAAAGGAAATTTGCGACCTTTTCAAGTCATCCATAAATTACCTTGGTCATATTATCCACAAAGACGGTTTGCACAAAGAACCAAAGACAATGTCAGCAATCCTAGAAGCACCACCTCCTCAAAATGTGAGACAATTAAGGTTGTTTTTAGGATTGATTAATTATTATGGTAAATTTGCGCTGAATTTAGCAACACGATTGAAGCCTTTACGCACGTTGCTATGTGTCAAACAGGCATGGAACTGATCAGAAGAATGTGAAAATGAAGACAATGAAGTGAAAGATTCTTCACTGAAGTCAGAGCTTCGGCTCATTATAATCCCAAGATGAAGTTGCAGTTAGCTTGCGATCCCTCATCCTATGGGGTTGGTGCCATCGTCTCGCAGTTAGGAGCGGAACAACCAACAGCATTTGCTTCATGCAGAATTTAATGAAACCCAGCTAGTAAAAGAAGCTTCGAGCATCATTTTCGGTGTAAGAAGGTTCCGCCATTATCTTTATGGGCCTCATTTTATCTCTTTGATGGATCCTTGACCCTTGACTGCAATCTCTGGGCCGTATTCTTTAGCAGCTAATAGATTGCGTGACGACTGAGAGATATTAGGAAATTGGACCAAAGATGAAGTGGGAAATTTAGGGGTTAACAGCCTGAGGGTAAAACTGTCAGCACTAAGTCAGAGGTATACACCCACACCTGGCCTGAGTTACATTGTCCCATTCAGAATTAAATTTGTTAATGGGAATAAACAGGATAACCCTGTTCAGCCGGGGTCATTCATTCAAGATCCACTGTCCTCATGGACACTATTGTCTGACCAGCCATTAGCCCCTTATGGAATCTGACTACCTCTTTTGTCCAGAAATTGGAGGTCAGTTGCGTATTCATAACTTGGCCCTGCTCTTTTGTGTAAACGGGAGTGGATAATCAAAAGTCTCGATAGCGATGATGAGTTCAAGCCTGGACAGAACCATCTTTGAGGGGCTGGGTGGAGCTCAGAGATATAAAAGAATCCTATTTGACCAGTGTTATGGGAGAGGTGCTTTCAGAACCCCAAAATGTATCATGGAGTTCAACCAACCCCCACCTTTAATGGATTGTTGCTTTTGAAGCACACGGCTTGTTCCCCAGGTGTAGTATTACAATTATGGACACGTGGTTTTTAAAACAAACCAATGTTTATTCCATGAACTCAAATTAACCTTTTAAATAAAAATTGGATCTCTTAACACCCCTTACTTCAAAGATAACCCCAAAAATAATACAACACTACCCAATCCTGCAAACTGTTCCTTTACACATCCCAAAGACTTAAGAAATCCTTCAAACAGAAACACATTAGATTTATATTCAATACTGAGACCTTTTTACAACTCCAATTTCACCAAAGGATTAAGAGATAGTCCTTCATGGCAGAGATCACCAGCAATGCAGCTCACAGCTACACCCAAGCTTTCTTCAAATTGAAACTAAAGCTCCCAAAAGCAGAAGTGAGCTCAGCCCCCCCCCCCCCCCGTGACATCACTTCAGTAATATGATCAACTTAATTTCTTAAAGGTACATTTCTTAAACATCCAATTCTTAAAGGCACTCTCACATGACAACAGGTGGGAGCAGAAGGAATTGGAGGACGATTGGGAGAGGCCATGAAAAAACTGCAATAGAGACCGGCTTTTGGACAGTGCCTGAAAGAGCCTCACTACCAGCAGGAAGATGTTCTGTAATACAAGTATCATTTTTTCCTGGCTGTGTAAGTGGAGGTGAGAGCTGTATGTTCATTTTGCGTGCTGTTTAATGGAAAATTGTGTGTTCGTATTGAGAGATATATGGAAGCTGTTCATGTTATGTTTGAAGATTCGAAGTTTAAATATTGTTTTTCTTTTGTTATAATATAGTTTTGTTTGTAAAAATAACCATGGCTTATCCCTCAAGGCCTGGAGGGCAGCACAGTAGCACAGTGGTTAGCACTATTGCTCCACAATACCAGGGTCCCAGGTTCGATTCCCGACTTTGGTCACAGTCTGCGCGGACTCTGCATTTTCTCCCGAAAGATGTGCTTGTTAGGTGAATTGGACATTCAGAATTCTCCCTCAGTGTACCCGAACAGGCGCCGGAATGTGGGGACTAGGGGCGTTTCACAGTAACTTAATTGCCGTGTTAATGTAAGCCTACTTGTGACACTAATAACGATTATTTAAGGGCAGCGTGGCAGCACAGTTGCTTCATAGCTCCAGGGTCTCAGGTTCAATTCCCAGCTTGGGTCACTGTCTGTACGGAGTCTGCACGTTCTCCCCGTGTCTGCGCGGGTTTACTCTGAGTGCTCTGGTTTCCTGCCACAGCCCAAGGATGTGAAAGTTTGGTGGATTGGTCAGTGTCCAAAACGGTTAGATGGGGTTACTGCGTTACAGGGAAAGGGTGGAAGCGTGGGCTTTCATTAGATGCAGACTTGATGGGCCGAATGGCCTCCTTCTACACTGTAAATTCTATGATTCTATGAATCTTTACGCACAGTCTTGAAAGGGAATGATAGACAGCATATGTAGTCAGCTCCATATCATCAGCAACAAATGGATTGGTCATATGTTTTAGAACATAGAACAGTACAGCACAGAACAGGCCCTTCAGCCCTCGATGTTGTGCCGAGCCATGATCACCCTACTCAACCCACGTATCCACCCTATACCCGTAACCCAACAACCCCCCTCCCCCCCTAACCTTACTTTTTAGGACACTACGGGCAATTTAACATGGCCAATCCACCCAACCCGCACATCTTTGGACTGTGGGAGGAAACCGGAGCACCCGGAGGAAACCCACGCACACACGGGGAGGACGTGCAGACTCCACACAGACAGTGACCCAGCCGGGAATCGAACCTGGGACCCTGGAGCTGTGAAGCATTTATGCTAACCACCATGCTACCATGCTGCCGTGCAGTCATTAAAGCTTTCTGGAAAAGCATTGAAGGGCCAGGGAACATTATCAAGAGTAAACAAATTTCTAATATCTTCTCAGACATGCTACCATGCAAAGTTCACCAGCAAATGCCATTCAAGTTCAAGAGAAAATTACAGACAGTTTGATTTGTTAACTCCAACTGATGCTTCAGAGATTGTCAAATTACAACAGCAAGCTGAGATTGCTGGGTGGGAGAAAATCTCTAAAGAAAAAGCAGGGAGAGAGTGTTAGCTAGGAGCTGCACCACCAATGAGAAATGGGTACCAGCTATGATCCGAACAAAGCCAGAGTCAATATCATACACCGTCCAGTTTCACGATGTCATGTTGATCAGTTACTTGCTGCACAAAGTGAATTTGCAGAAACTTCTCAAGAGGTTCGACCTTTAGAAGATCTGGAGAGCTATACCTTGGAGCGGGGACAAGAGACAGTGAGGAGTTCAGATTCCGTTTCTGCTGACTTTTCAATGCCTATGGTGGCAGATACTGAAATAACTGCACAAGAGGGATGATCTACAGAAATAAATGAGGACATTTCTGAGGTCACAAATAGTCAAGTTCAAGAGCACCAAATTCTAACAATAAGGAATAGACATCCATCACAGAGACTATCTGATTGAATTGTACATATGAATAGAAATAATACATAAGGGGATCTGTTGTATAAATGTTAATTGTTGTCATTGCAGTAATGAAGTAAAGAGAGTGGGGTGTTATGTATTTGGGAATACATTCCTGCTGGTTATGCATCACGGGATGTGTAGTGATGTCAGCAGAGTGTTTGCGTGGGCTTTGGGCCGATCACCACCTTGACGATATGAGCAACGCTCGTAATAATGCTGGCCTTGCCACATCCAATGAAATAATTAATAATTAATTACAATCAAACCAAACAAAGACAATGGAGGTTAACAAGCAACTAACCTGTTGATGGTCCCATTACTGAGGGGTGGGATTATGGTGACAGTGAGGGTGGGGATCTCCCATTCTGATGAACGTGTGCTCGGAACGATGTATTTGAGGGAGAGTCTAAACTTTTTTTTATTCATTCATGGGGGTGTGGGCATCGCTGTCTGGGCCGGCATTTATTGCCCATCCCTAATTGCCCTTGAGGGAGCAGTTAAGAATCAATCACATTGCTGTGGGTCTGGAGTCACATGTAGGCCAGACCGGGTAAGGACGGCAGATTTCCTTCCCTGAAGGACATTAGTGACCCAGGTGGGTTTTGACGACAATGGTTTCAATCAGACTTTTAATTCCACATTTTTTCACTATCTGCAGTGGTGGGATTTGAACCTGGGTCCTCAGAGCCTTACTCTTTGTCACTGGATTACTAGTCCAATGATAATATGCTATCACCTCCCCATGCACCTTGAAGGGACAAGGTGGAAAATGACAGATCTGCTGTTAAATTGGTAGTACAAGTTAAAGTCAAGATCTGCCGACTCAGCAGACTACCAGTACAAACTCCTAAAGTTCACACAACACCCTCATCGAGATGGCATTTAGCATGAGCCAAGCACAGTGTGACCACCATTTTGGTACCAAACCGAAACCCATAGTGCAAAAACTACTTGTGGCCAAGGTTTTTTCACATTTTCAGGATGTGGATATGGTTAATAATGACGCCATTCATCGCCCACACACACAGTTGCCGTCAGGTTTCTTGATGCAGCAAAGTGGCTGGTTAGGTTTACAATCATTCGTGTTGGTGTGGATCCTGAGCCCCACCTCGGCCTAAAGCAGCTCAGGGTGGCAGCTTTCCATTCTTACAGGGGCATTGGGGGCATCAGTTGAGTTTTCTTGACAATCTGACAGCTTGGAGGTCACTTTCACAAACAGCGGACCTTTTTTTTTTCCAAATTCCCCAAGTATGAGCTGCCCCCAAGCTGTTTTCAAACAGCTGTTTTCATTCGGCTGTGCTGAGATTTAAGCTCAGCTTCACTGGGGGAACTGTGGCACAGCCGTTACACGATGGTCTGTCCACGCACGGAGCGATGGGGAGTGCAGCTTTGCTTTCGTGCATTGGGCTATTTGTCTTCGAGCGACACGTGCTACTAAATAGAGTAGGTGAGAGGGTCAGACAACTGGATGGCACCTGCCCTGAAATCGTATCAGTGCTGCATGATCCCGGAGAAGGGTAATTACACAGGGAAGGCTAGGAATTTCCCAGCAGCTTGTGAAAGTGCCAGCCATCACATTCCGAGAGACAAAATCCACAGCGAGATCAGTTACCAGCTCTCAGACAAATAACACAATGAAAGGAAAATGTGTGAGAGGCTGGATCTGCGGTGTATTAGTTACCGTTCTCTATGTGAGGCTGTTGCAGCATTTTTAAGAACGCTATTTTACTTATTCATGGAATGTGGGCAAGGGTGGTATTTGTTACCCATCCCCAGAGACACTGGTGGCAAGGCCAACATTCGCACTGCCGCAGTCCATGTGGCGGTCAGGGCGGGAGCTCGCCCAGCCTTAGGGAAGATGCTCCCATGGGCAAACTTGTATTTTCTATTATTCATTCATGTCCATTTATTGTCCATCCCTAACTGCCCACGGGCTGAGTGGCTGGTTAGGGGCGGTTAAGAGTCGATCACATTGCTGTGGGTCTGGAGTCACATGTCAGCCAGACCGGGTAAGGACGGCTGATTTCCTTCATGTCGGTGACCCAGACAGAGCGGGATTCCCCGTTTCTGAGGCTAGGTGCCAGCGCCAACGCAGAATCCGCGGGTGATTCATGACAAGACGCTAACCCCTCACCGATTCCGGTACCGGTGAGGGGCTAGCACCGGTGTCGGAGAATGGCCTTGTCCCGGGCTGCGCATGCGCCGGGCTGACGACCTGCACCAGTCACGCTGCAAATGATGGCACCGGCCACCCGCCCACAGTCCACACCCTGGCTACCCCCCCCCCCCCCCCCCCCACCACCACGTCCCTCAGCCCGATCAGAAGCCCCCATTCCGACCAGCGGCATGGATCCTGGATACTGCCGCAGCCGGCACACCAGCTTCCTGACCGCTGGGACCACGCGTGGTCCGTGCCGTCGGGAACTCGGCCCATCGGGGGGGGGCGGAGCATCACCAGGGGGTGGCTGATGACGCATCAACGGTGTTGTGACTGCGCACATCGCGCCTCCCCATTGGTGCTGATTTGGAGAGGGCGGAGCATCGCCAACTGGCGTCAAACCAGCGCTTGCCACAAATCCGGCGTCGGAAGCCATTTTCCGCCTGATCGCCGATCCCGAATTCGACGTCGGGCGATGGAGAATTCCACCCATTGTTTTTTACGACAATAGTTTCAAAAGTCACCACCAGACTTTTGCTCTAGTGTTTTACTGAATCCAAATTCCACCATCTGCAGTGGTGGGATTCGAACCCAGCTCTCTGGAGCTTTCCCTGGGTCTCTGGGTGCTGCTTCCCCTGGGTCTCTGGGTGCTGCTTCCCCTGGGTCTCTGTGTGCTGCTTCCCCTGGGTCTCTGGGTGCTGCTTCCCCTGGGTCTCTGGGTGCTGCTTCCCCTGGGTCTCTGGGTTCTGCTTCCCCTGGGTCTCTGGGTGCTGCTTCCCCTGGGTCTCTGGGTGCTGCTTCCCCTGGGTCTCTGGGTGCTGCTTCCCCTGGGTCTCTGGGTGCTGCTTCCCCTGGGTCTCTGGGTGCTGCTTCCCCTGGGTCTCTGGGTGCTGCTTCCCCTGGGTCTCTGGGTGCTGCTTCCCCTGGGTCTCTGGGTGCTGCTGTCTCTGGGTGCTGCTTCCCCTGGGTCTCTGGGTGCTGCTTCCCCTGGGTCTCTGGGTGCTGCTTCCCCTGGGTCTCTGGGTGCTGCTTCCCCTGGGTCTCTGGGTGCTGCTTCCCCTGGGTCTCTGGGTGCTGCTTCCCCTGGGTCTCTGGGTGCTGCGTTTATTGACAATACCTCTATGCCACCTCCCATAGCTGTGGGACATCCGGGACAGGGCCTAAGTTTGTGTCATGGTCAAGCTGTTGTACAAGGAACCAAGGACCAGTTTTTGGACGACTAATGTTGGCTCGGATTATTTCCAGTTGCATAGGGCAGTAATTTTCAAACTCAGGGTCGCGAGCCATGGGTGGGTCACAGGCAGTTGTTGGGAGGGTCGTGGGGTCATCATTCGCGACATTCACGGGAAGAAGTGCCCAATGGCCGCGACCGGTTTTTAAAGATGCCGCCGTGACCTGCTTTCAGAATGCCGGCCGTCCGTGCATGCCCCCTTGGCAGAGCGGCGGCCCGGAGCCCAGCAACACAGACTGCCTCCTCCTGACGTCAGAGCGCTGACCCAGGAGCAGATTCTTTATCAAAATTGATGGAGTCTCCCCTCCCGAAGCAGAGGCAGTGAACAGACCACATACCCTGGCCACTGTGGTGCGAGAGAGATCCCTTCATTTTGTAGCTGCCAGCAGTGCTGATGTGAGCTCCAGGGCCTCTGGTGAACAACCCACGAAGAAGCTGAAAGGAGGAACTAAGCAGAATAAAGATGGGGCGGAATTCTCCTCTCCCGAAAAAAATCGGGAGGGCCGTCGTGAACTCGGCCGAGTTTGACAACGGCCTCGGAGGCCGCTCCTCGCCCCCTATTCTCCCCTCCCGGCGGGGTTAGGAGCGGCGCTCCGTAAATCCCGACCGAGGGGGCGTCGCGCCAAGAATGATGCGGCCGGCCGCCTAATGACGTCAGCCGCGCATGCGTAGGTTGGCTGTCTCCAACCCGCGCATGCGCGACTGACGTCATGACACTGACAGCTCGAACCCGCGCATGCGCGGTGGCCGTCTTTCCCCTCAGCCGCCCCGCAAGACGTGGCGGCTTGATCTTGCGGGGCAGCGGACGGGAAATAGTGTGTCCGATTTGGACGCCGGCCCGACGATTGGTGGGCACCGATCGCGGGCATGTCCCCTCCCGAGCACAGTCGTGGTGCTCTTTCCTTTCTAGGCCACCTACAAGCCCCAAACGGGCTTCTCACTCCCATTTCACGACGGCAGCGACCAGGTGTGTTTGCCGACGTCATGAAACGTCAGCGAATGGCAGGCCGCTTGGCCCGTCCGGATTCTTCCAAGCCGGGGGAGGGGGGGAGAATCTCAGAGGGCACCAAGGGGGCGTGACATTTGTTAGGGGGCCCTCCCATGATTCTCCCACCCGGCGTGGGGAGCGGAGAATTCCGCCCATGATTTCTTGTGGTATGGATTTGTTATTTGTGCCAATGCAAATCAGGATACAAAGCCCATGTGCGGTGAAGTAAAATGAAATGAAACTTGCTTATTGTCACAAGTAGGCTTCAAATGAAGTTACTGTGAAAAGCCCCTAGTCGCCACATTCCGGCGCCTGTTCAGGGAGGCTGGTATGGGAATTGATCCGTGCTGCTGGCCTGCCCTGGTCTGCTTTCAAAGCCAGCGATTTAGCCCTGTGCTAAACCAGCCCCAGTACTGGCAAATGAAAGATTAAAACCTTCAGAACTTCAAAGGCATGGCGACTACAAAGACAAACATCTTGATTTTTTTTCAACGGATGCAATGAGATCTTAAATCTTCAGCTGAAGCCCTGAGCGGAAATGTAACATTGAAAAACAAAGCAAGTGAGATCGTGAGGACCAAGCAGGCTCACTTGGCACATTAAAAGAAATGGTGGGTCATGAAGTTTGACCAGCATGGGTCACGATATTCGGCCGGCATGGGTCGCAAAGATTGGCCGGCGTGGGTCGTGAAGATTTGCCGGCGTGGGTCGCGAATGTCGGCAGGCGTCGGTTCCAAAGGATGACTGGTTGGTAAAAATGGGTCCCAGCAAAAAAGTTTGAAAAACATTGGCAATGGAGGAACGAGGCAAGGATGCCCTGCATCCACCTCTTATTCATGTTGGTGACTGAGTTGTGGGTCATCGCTTTGGAAAATTCGGATAAGTGGAGAGGGATAATGGGGCCGGGGGGTGGGGGGGGGGGAGCATAAGGTATCGCTTTATGCCGATGACCTTTTGTTGTACATTAGGCACCCTGTTCCCGCGATGGGAGACATAATGGGGCTGTTAAGGCGGTTTGAGCTTTCTCCGGGTACAAATTCAATTTGGAAAAAAGCGATGTTTTCTGGTCACTTTCCCGGAGAAGGGAGTTAAGTCAGGGGTACTGATGTTTCGTTTGAGCTCTCATTTTAGACACTTCCCCAGGTGGTTTGGGATTGGGCGTGGCACCAGAGTTGTGGGGAAGGGGAAAAGACTAAATGGGTGGACGAATTGGGGTGGAGGAAGATCATAGAATTTCTACAGTGCAGAAGGAGGCCATTTGACCCATCGAGTCTGCATTGACCCTTGGAAAGGGCACCCTACCTAGTCCCATGTCCCAAACCCTACCCCCATAACCCCAGTAATCCCATCTAACCTTTTGGACATTCAGGGACAATTTAGCTGGGTCACTCCACCTAACCTGCACAGCTTTTTTACTCATCCAGGCATCACATATAAATTATGTGAGAAGAGATGACTGGACAAAGGGGTAGTTTTCTTGCACAATGCCATTCATATAGTTAAGGAAGGTGGTCAATGTTGTCAGGGTTTCAGTTCAGACCTGGAATATCACCAACAATTCCATCCTTCACCAGCTCGGAGTAAGTGCGTGACAACAGCTAGTGGTCTTCAGAAAATGAATGAAGCTCCGACTGAGGGAATTATGGACACTCGAGCAGCCAGACCACTATTGGCATCAGTGTTGCTGACTTGCTGCTGGATGGAGCAGCTCCCTGTGAACCTGCTCCCGGGCCTGGTCACACTTGCCATCAACAGGTCCAGGCACCGGGCAATCGAGGACATTCACGGCCTGGTGTCCCTGGAGAGGGAACATGCAGTGTCCATGGGCACCATCGAAGCCTTCTGTGCCCAGGGGCTGGGGTGCCATATTGACCCCTTTTATCACGTTTCGGTTTAATGTTTTAAGCTTAATTTGTGATTCGCTTTTCGTTTAAGGCAGTTTCCAATGAAAGGGACTGTCCCTTTAATTTGTCCCTCCGTTTATTTGACTTAGTTTCCTTGGTAATTTATGTTGATCCAAATAGTTGGAAGCTCCCCAGTGGTCAGTTAGGGTGTTCAGTTGTGACGAGTGATGTGTTAAGAAAGTGTCCAGTCATGGGTTGTGGGGAAATGATTTAATGGGTGGCCAACTATATCAGATAAGTCACTGCAATTAAATCCAATCAGGAATTCAGGAGAAATGTCTTTTTCCATAGTGGTGAGAATGTGGAACTTACTACCCCAGGGAGTTGCTGAAGTTCTGAGTTGGAGATGGTGATGTAACGTCGATGTTGCTGGAGCAGTAACCCAGAATCCTGGGCTAATGCTGTGGGGTCGTGGGTTCAAATCTCAGCACAAGAGCTGGTGGAATTTAAATTCAATGAATAAATGTAGAATCTAAAGCTAAACAGAGCCGAGCAAGCATCTCAATTCAAGGGCAATTAGGGATGGGCAGTGAACTTTGGCCTTGCCAGGTACACCATCAACTTGAAGAAAGGCGCTCTCTGATCTTCTCAAAATCTGTGGGTCTTCCAGTGCAAAGAACTGTCTTTGACCGAGTGTTGCAGACTGGCACATTCCAAGTCCAGGACTACCTGTTGGGGACTACTGCCGCCAATGCACAATGGGACAGGCCACTGTGTGAGGCATTTCAGCTAATACACACCGCGGGCCTGACAGCCGTGTAAAACCCCTCGCTCTGTGTGTTTAACCCGAAACGTATCTAACTGTATTGAAGCACTGGAGGGTGGAACGTGACCGATATATACGGTTTGAACAGAATTGTGCTCTCTGTAATGAAGATATTGTAATGTTTGTAATGTTCGCATTGCTGGATTGAAGAACGTCAGAGTGCCTCTTGATCTCCGGAGAAAATGTAAATATCCATAGAATAGTAGAGAATTCCTACTGCGCAGAAGGAGGCCATTCAGCCCATCGAGTCTGCACCCACCCTCTGAAAGAGCACTCTATCCCGCCCCTATACCCCCCACTCTGCGCTTTGATCATGGCCAATCCACCGAACCTGCACAATTTGGACTGTGGGAGGAAACCGGAGGAAACCCACGCAAACACGGGGAGAAAGTGCAAACTCCACACAGACAGTCACTCGAGGCCGGAATTGAACCCGTGCGCCTGGCGCTGTGAGGCAGCAGTGCTAACCACTGTGACAGCTTGATGTGCTGTCTGCTTCTGATATTTAATGAATAAAGTATTTTTGTGCAAAAAGAAATGTTGGCCTTACCAGTGACACCCAAACCCCATTACAACATTTTAAAATAGTGAATAGTATCGGTACCTTTAATAGGAAGCCAGACAAACATCGAGAAGGCCACTCTGCCCATCATATCTATGCCAGCTGAAAGGATTGAGCACCCAGCTAATCCCACTTTCTAGCATTTGGTCCCGTGGCCAGCAGGTTACAGCACTTCAGGATTATAGAATCTTAGAATTTACAGTGCACAAGGAGGCCATTCAGCCCATCTCGTCTGCACCGGCTCTTGGAACGAGCACCCCACTTAAGCCCCATGCTTCCACCCTATCCCCTTTATCCCCGTAAACCAGTAACCCTACCTAACCTTTATGGACACAAAGGGCAATTTATCATGGCCAACC
This sequence comes from Scyliorhinus canicula, assembly GCF_902713615.1. Lineage (NCBI taxonomy): Eukaryota > Metazoa > Chordata > Chondrichthyes > Carcharhiniformes > Scyliorhinidae > Scyliorhinus > Scyliorhinus canicula. The sequence continues at coordinate 157,118,655 of NC_052158.1, read as the reverse complement.
CACCTAACCTGCACATCTTTGGACTGCGGGATGTAGGCATCTGGGATGGCCACTTCCAGAATACAAAATGGATGTTTGCAAAGACTATAGGGAAATATGGACAATGTTAGGAAAGAAGGCAGGCACAGAGCCTGGATGCGTATGGAGAAGGCAACTCCCAGACGAGACTGAAACTGTAGGTCAATTAGCATATTGATGGCCCATCTCCGGGAGCAAAGGAATAACATTCAAGTAACTGATACTGAGGCAGACACCCCGGCGCCAGAAAGACACAAACAAAGCCAGGCCAACGGCCACCTAAGACAAGCCCAGCCATCAGGGCACCCACCCCTTTATTGGTCAAGATCAATGCGAGTGATCAAGATACGGCCCAATTAATCGGGGCCAAGTTCAAGCCCCGCCCAAAAGCGTGTGAAGCCCCTTCGGGTAGAAGAAGAAGGCCCCGAGAGAGAATCACTCTCTTGGACTCAGCTCTCGAAGCGGAGCAGCCCGTCCACCAGCTGCACCAGAAGCAGTAAGTCCACGGTCAACGCTCGCCATCAGACGGACAACCTTAGCTGTTCTCCTGTCACCTCTTCGTACCCAACAGCCTCAGATCTGAACAACGGCCATTGTTCCTCTGACTGAGTGGGCGCCCGAGGTTAAGTATAGGCGTTAGTGTTGGAGATAGTTTAGTTTATGGTATTTTGTGCATGAGTAGATATTACTGTGTGTGTAAATAAATAGTATTGACTTTGAACTAACTAACTGGTGCATTTGTTCTTTGATCAGTAATTGGGTCTGAAATGAAATGGAAATCACTTATTGTCACGAGTAGGCTTCAATGAAGTTACTGTGAAAAGCCCCTAGTCGCCACATTCCGGCGCCTGTCCGGGAGGCCGGTACAGGAATCAAACCATGCTGCTGGCCTGCTTGGTCTTGCTTTAAAAGCCAGCGATTTAGCTCAGTGTGCTAAACCAGCCCCGTGGCACCTGCCGACTCTAGAGCAAACATAATTAGGATTAAGGAAGGCGACCATATCAACCGCTGTATTTGTATCCAGATAAATATAGCAACAGGGAGGAAACCGGAGCACCCGGAGGAAACCCACGCAGACACGGGGAGAACGTGCAGACTCCGCACAGACAGTGACCCAAGCCAGGAATCGAACATGGGACCCTAGAGCTGTGAAGCAACTGTGCTAACCACTATGCTACTGTGCTGCCCTCACATCCAGACACCTTTCAATGAGACCTGCTTTTGCGTCTGCACCATTCTTTCAAGCAGTGAGCTCCAGACCCCGACCAACCTTTGGAAGAAGAAATAAATTCCTTCTCTCGCTTTGAATCCTTCAACAATCACTTTAAATCTATGCCCCCCGGTCAGCGACCTCTCTGCTCAGGTATACAGGCCATTCCCATCACCATATCCAGGCTCCACACAATATTGTATATCTCAATCCAATCTCCACTCGGCTTCTTGTACAGAGGGCAACAACCCCAAACACCCAAAAGGACCGTGTTGATAGGGATGGATGTGAAAGGATAGGAAGAGGTTTGTGTGGACATGAACGTTAGTATGGACTAGCTGGACAGACTGGCCTGTTCTCTATGGAATTCTGTGGACTAAGTTAAAGTGTAGAAGGGCTTTGGAAAGAGATCAAATGGGGGCAACGTGAATTGACCCCAACGTTAATGGGGCTTAAAGGGTTAAGTTATGGGGAGTAGGCAGGACAGTGGAGTTAAAACCACAATCAGATTATTGACACTCTTGGTGAGGGGCAGAACAGACAAGATGGACCGAATGGCCTATTAATGTTCCTACTTCTTATGATCTTATGGCATTTAATCTTATGGGTGTAAATTCCATTAGCTTGGTTTGCATAGAAGGTTGAGGGGTGGTTTTCTTTATTCTTCGATGGGACATGAGTGGTGTTGGCGAGCCCAGCATTTATTGCCCATGCCTAATTGCCCTTGAGAAGGTGTTGGCGAGGCGCCTTGTTGAGCCGCTGCAGTCCACATGGTGTAGGTACACCCACCGTGCTGTTAACTTCCAGGATTTTGACCCAGTGGCAATGACACCTCAAGTCAGGGTGGTGAGTGACATGGAGGGGAACCTCCAGGGGGTGGGGTTCCCATGTATCTGTTGCCCGAGCCCTGCTAGATGGTAGTGGTCTTGGGTTTGGAAGATGCTGCCGAAGAAACCTTGGTGAGTTCCTGCAGTGCATCTTGTAGATGGTGCACACGGCTGCCGTGTGCACCATCTACAAGATGCACTGCAGGAACTCACCAAGTCACTCACCACCCTGACTTGAGGTGTCATTGCCACTGGGTCAAAATCCTGGAAGTTAACAGCACGGTGGGTGTACCTACACCATGTGGACTGGTGGTGGTGGTCGGTGGTGAAGGTTTGTGGAAGACGGTTCTGTCATCTTCTCCCTTGTCCTGATTCTGGATCTTGCTTGAGGAAAAAGCTTGTATTTTAAAACATGTTGGCCTTTCATTTCAGATGGTTCGAGGTTCTTCGAACTCTGTTTAGGATTCATCTCCATCTGCTGGAACATAGTGAGAATTACACATTCTCAGCATCCATCTTTCAAAATGGTCATGTGACTATGCAGGATGCCACATTTTGGCTCTGTGGGCAGAATCTTACCACCATTGAAGATGGTCCAAGCGGGGGTCCCGATCCCAGGCTGCCCACTTGCAGCATGTTATCGGGAGCCATCCCGGTATGACATTCGGCTTCCACCAGGTTCACTCCGCTCCTGATCTGATCAAAACCTGAAACCAAACTTGTACAAAAGAAACTGAACTCCAGAGGCGAGGTGGGTAACTATCCTTTACGTCTAACCAGTATTTGGGTGGCACGGTAGCACAGTGGGTAGCACTGTTGCTTCATAGCTCCAGGGTGCCAGGTTCGATTCCAGGCTTGGGTCACTGTCTGTGCAAAGTCTGCATGTTTTCTCGTGTCTGCGTGGGTTTCCTCCGGGTGCTCCAGTTTCCTCCCACAAGTCCCGAAAGACGTGCTATTTGGTGAATTGGACATTCTGAATTCTCCCTCTGTGTACCCGAACAGGCGCCGGAATGTGGCGACTAGGGGATTTTCACAGTAACCTCATTGCAGTGTTAATGTAAGCCTACTTGTGACAATAATACAGATTATTATTATTATTGATTAAGTGTAATGCCAAGGAGCCCAAGCTAAATTGGAGTCAATGGGAATCAGGGTGAAATCTCTCCGCTGGTTGGAGTCATACCCGGCACAAAGGAAGATGGTTGTGGTGGTTGGAGGTCAATCATCTCGGCTCCAGGACATCACGGCAGGAGTTCCTCAGAGTAGTGCCCAGGCCCAACCATCTTCAGCTGCTTCATCAATGACCTTCCTTCCATCATAGGGTCAGAGTGGGTAATTTGCTAATGATTACCCAATGTTCAGCACCATTTGTGGCTTTTCACAGTAACTTCATTGCAGTGTTAATGGAAGCCTACTTGTGACAGTAAAGATTATTAGTATGATGGTATATATTTTTTAAAAGTTTTAAAAAATTAATTTAGAGCACCCAATGAATTTTTTCCAATTATGGGACAATTTAGTGTGGCCAATCCACCTACCCTGCACATCTTTGGGTTGTGGGGGTGAGACCCACACAGACACGGGGAGAATGTGCAAACTCCACACGGACAGTGACCCAGAGCCGGGATCGAACCTGGGTTCTCAGCGCTCCCCAAGTCAGTCTGTCCACCGTTCTCAAGGCACAAGTCAGGAGCGTAATGCCTGGATGAATGCAGCTCCAATAACACTGAAGAAGCTCAAAAACATCCAGGACAACGCAGCCCATTTGATTGGCACATATCCACCGCATTAAACATTCACTCCATCCCACAATGATGCACAGAGTACATCGAGTGGACGGGGGGAGGATGTTTCCACTGGTAGGAGAAACTAAAACTCGAGGGCACAGCCTCAGGCTGGAGGGATGATCCTTTAAATCGAAGAGAGTGGTGGATCTGTGGAATTCATTGCCACAGAAGATGCGGAGGTCAATTCACTGAGTGCCTTTAAGACAGAGATAGATAGGTTCCTGATTAATAATAATAATCTTTATTGTCACAAGTAGGCTTACATTAACACTACTAAGGGGCTGGTTTAGCTCACTGGGCTAAATCGCTGGCTTTTAAAGCAGACCAAGGCAGGCCAGCAGCACGGTTCGATTCCCGTACCAGCCTCCCCGGACAGGCGCCGGAATGTGGCGACTAGGGGCTTTTCACAGTAACTTCATTGAAGTCTACTCGTGACAATAAGCAATTTTCATTTTTTTCATTTCAATGAAGTTACTGTGAAAAGCCCCTAGTCGCCACATTCCGGCGCCTGTTTGGGTACACAGAGGGAGAATTCAAAATGTCCAATTCACCCAACAAGCACGTCTTTCGGGACTTGTGGGGGGGAACCGGAGCACCCGGAGGAAACCCACGCAGACACGGGGAGAACGTGCAGACTCCGCACAGACAGTGACCCAAGCCGGGAATCGAACCTGGGACCCTGTAGCTGTGAAGCAACAATGCTACCCACTGTTCAGGGGTTATGTGGAGAAGACACGAGAATGGGGATGAGAAACATATCAGCCATGATTGAATGGCAGGGCAGATTCGATGGGCCGAATGGCCTAACTCTGCTCCTCTATCTCATGGTCTAATTGTTAGATGCACACGGAAGCTCCTTCAATAGAACCATCCAAATCTGCTACTTGTACCACCTAGATGGACAAAAGCAGCAGATACCTGGGAACACCACCAATAGCACGTTCCCCTCCAAGACACATACCATCCTGTCTCGGAAATATATTGTCGTTCCTTCACTGTTACTGGATCAAAATCCTGGAACTCCCTCCCTAACAGCACTGTGGGTGGATCTACATCACGTGGGCTGCAGCGGTTCAAGAAGGCAGCTCACCACCACCTTCTCAAGGTCAATTCGGGATGGACAATAAATGCTGACCTAGCCAGTGATGCCCGCATCGCATGGAAGAATAGTATCATCCACAAGTAGGGCAGCACAGTAGCACAAGTGGGTAGCACAGTGGCTTCACAGTGCCAGGGTCCAGGTTCGATTCCCCGCTGGGTCACTCTCTGTGCGGAGTCTGCACGTTTTCCCCGTGTCTGCGTGGGTTTCCTCCGGGTGCTCCGGTTTCCTCCACGGTAGCATTGTGGATAGCACAATCACTTCACAGCTCCAGGGTCCCAGGTTCGATTCCGGCTTGGGTCACTGTCTGTGCGGAGTCTGCACATCCTCCCCATGTGTGCGTGGGTTTCCTCCGGGTGCTCCAGTTTCCTCCCACAGTCTAAAGATGTGCAGGTTAGGTGGATTGGGCATGCTAAATTGCCCTTAGTGTCCAGAATGGCCCTTAGTGTTGGGTGGGGTGACTGGGTTATGGGGATGGGGTGGAGGTGTTGACCTTGGGTAGGGTGCTCTTTCCAAGAGCCGGTGCAGACTCGATGGGCCGAATGGTCTCCTTCTGCACTGTAAATTCTATGTAAATAGATTTTTTAAAAGGTGGAGTTCAACATGGAGGAGTATAGGGAGGGCATTAGCGATGACCAGCAGTAAGTTTCCTTTACAATTTGTGACCTAATGCCGTGGGACTGCATGGTGCCAGTAGTCAACGTTGAGGACTCCCAGGGCCATTCCTTCCTGCCTGTATACAGTGTATCACTGCCTCTGGTAGATCTGCCACTGAAACAGGACGTAGCCAGGAATGGTGATGGAGGAGTCTGAAACATGAACTCTCAGAAATGACTTGGACAGTCTGTCCAGCAGGGGTCAGTCACCAGAGATCACAAATATAAGATAATTGGCAAAGGAAAGATGGGGGGGATGAGGAGGATATTGTTCTACCCATTGGACTGTTGTGAGCCGGACCCGTCTACCTGAACGGGCGGTGGAAACAGATTGACTCATAACTTTGAGAAGGAAATTGGATTGATATTTGAAGGAGAAAGTCTTGCAAGACTATGAGGGAAAGAGAAGGGGAATGGGTTTAATGGAATAACTCTTGATAGTGGCCAACACAGGCATGATGGGCCAAATGGCTTCCTATGTGCATTTGAAGATGGAACAGAGAACAGTACAGCACAGCACAGGGCCTTCAGCCCACAGTGTTGTGCCGACCATTTATCCTAATCTAAGATCAGCCTAACCTACACCCCTTCAATTTACTGCTGTCCATGTGCCTGTCTAAGAGTCGCTTAAATGTCCCTAATGACTCTGACTCCACCACCTCTGCAGGCAGTGCATTCCGCACACCCACCACTCTCTGTGTAAAGAACCGACCTCTGATATCTCCCCTATACCTTCCTCCAATCACCTTAAAACTTTCCCCCCGTGACAGCCATTTCCGCCCTGGGGAAGAGTCTCTGGCTATCCACTCTATCCATGCCTCTCATTACCTTGTACACCTCTATCAAGTCACCTCTCTTCCTTCTTCGCTCCAGTGAGAAAAGCCCTAGCTCCCTCAACCTTTCTTCATAAGACATGCCCTCCAGTCCAGGCAGCATCCTGGTAAATCTCCTCTGTACCCTCTCCAAAGCATCCACATCCTTCCTATAATGAGGCGACCAGGACTGGACACAATATTCCAAGTGTGGTCTAATCAGGGTTTTATAAAGCTGCAGCAAAGCCTCGCGGCTCTTAAACTCAATCCCTCTGTTAATGAAAGCCAACACACTATATGCCTTCTTAACAACCCTATCAACTGGGTGGCAACTTTGAGGGATCTATGTATGTGGACCCCAATATCCCTCTGTTCCTCCACACTTCCTTTTTATTAAATTTAGAGAACCAAATTCATTTTTTCCAATTAAGGGGCAATTTAGCGTGGCCAATCCACCTACTCTGCACATTTTTGGGTTGTGGGGGCGAAACCCACGCAGACACGGGGAGAATGTGCAAACTCCACACGGACAGTGACCCAGAGCCGGGATCGAACCTGGGACCTCAGCGCCGTGAGGCGGTTGTGCTAACCACTAGGCCACCGTGCTGCCCTCAGCATTCAAATTCAACCTTGCAAAATGAATCACTTCACATTTATCAAGGTTGAAATCCGTTGAGGAGTTCAACTCCGAGGGGTTGAACCAGGGGCTGGTTTGCACAGTGGGCTAAACAGCGGGCTTGTAGTGACAATAAGCTATTACTATTATTATTATCTGCCACTTCTCAGCCCAGCTCTGCATCCTGTCAATGTCCTGTTCTAACCTGCAACAACCCTCAACACTATCTACAACTCCCTCAACCTTCGTGTCATCAGCAAACTTACTAACCCACCCTTCCACTTCCTCATCCAAGTCATTTATAAAAATCACAAAGAGCAGAGGTCCCGGACAGATCCTTGAGGGACATCACTGGTCACTGACCTCCAGGCGGAATACTTTCCATCCACTACCACTCGCTGTCTTCTTTCGGCCAGCCAATTCTGTATCCAGACAGCCAAATTTCCCTCTATCCCGTGCCCCCGACTTTCTGAATGAGCCTACCATGGGGAACCTTATCAAATGCCATATGGCTCTGAATCACACCAGGTGCTAAATTCAGTTGCGCGACAACAAACTGAGGCATCGTTGGTTAATGATTCGTTCAATTTTCATCCTCAGTAATTCCTCCCAACCACAAAGGGACCACCAGGAGGTGGTGTTCAAGCAAATACGGCATCTGGCAAAAGCCAGCATCGTGGACACTAGCCTTTTCAGCTCTGGCTCAGTAGATAGTGCTGTCACTCTGAATCACACAGCCAGAGGTTCAAATCCCATCTCTGCGTCTCGGGCCCTGAATCCAGGCTGACACATTGTGCACAGTGCGGAGAGCATGCTGCACTGTCCAGTAAGTCATTCAGCTGAGGTATTAAACAGAGGCTCCATCTACCCTCTCATTTGTCGGGCGAAGGGTGGATATCGGCCATAATAATAATCTTTATTGTCACAATTAACACTGCAATGAAGTTACTGTAAAAAACCCCTAGTCCTCACATTCGGGCGCCTGTTCAGGTACAGGGAGGGAGAATTCAGAATGTCCAATTCACCGAACAGCACATCTTTCGGGAGGAAACCGGAGCACCCGGAGGAAACCCACGCAGACATGGGGAGAACGTGCAGACTCCGCACAGTGACCCAAGCCGGGAATCGAACCACTTGACCCTAGTGTTGTCAAATAATCTTAGAACATAGAACATACAGTGCAGAAGGAGGCCATTTGGCCCATCGAGTCTGCACTTAGCCCTCACTTCCACTCTATCCCTATAACCCAATAACCCTTAATAATGGTGCTACCCACTGTGCTACTGCATATCCAGGACACTGGGGTGAGATCCTTCATCTTCAACCAATGGTGTGGGATCTTTATCATCTATCGGACAGAGCAAGTGGGCACACTTCACATTCTGTCTCTAAGGTGAGATTATTATTCACTGAACCACCATGACCCAAGACCCTGCATTGCATCCTCCAGTTGGATTTATCATTCTGTGGGCTCGTACTTTGCTGAGACAATGTTTACCAACACGTCAAAGGCTTTCCGCATTTCAAAGTTCTCTGGGATGGATCTGGGAGATGTGAGGAAGTAGTGAGTGTTGTGATCTCAGAAGACGTGTCCTCTGCATCTCACATCCTGAACGTATGCTGGGTTAAATGAGGCAGCGAGTTGTGCTGGTTTGATACGGTCACGGTTCAGGGAGAGGTGACATGGCTGAACGGTGTCAGTATTAATAATTAGCCAGCACCCAGAGACGGTCTCACAGGGATTGAGGCAAGCTCCCAAACACACAGCACCATCAAACAGGAACAAGAGGAAAGCACGGGGTCTCAGAGTACAGAAGACGCAGAGTGAAACAGGTAGGGAAAGGGGCTCTGCAGAAATGTCACAGTCAATGGGATAGAAAGAGGCAAGAGATTGACAACAACTTCCAATTATATAGCGCCTTGAACATCCAAAGAAACTTCACAGGAGCATTAACTTTTCTTTTCTAAATTTAGAGTACCAAATTCCTTATTTCCAATTAGGGAGCAATTTAGTGTGGCCAATCCATCTACCCTGCACATTTTTTTGGGCTGTGGGGGCGAAACCCACACAGACACGGGGAGAATGTGCAAACTCCACACGGACAGTGACCCAGAGCCGGGATCAAACCTGGGACCTCGGCACCGTGAGGCAGCAGGGCTAACCACCGCGTTACCGTGCCATCCCGGTAGCATTGATAGATTTTACACCAACTGCACAATAAAGAGACATTAGGACAGGTGACCAAATCGATCGGTAACGTCGGTTTTAAGGAGCAGCTTCCAGGACGAGAGAGAAGCGGAGAGGTTGAGGTAGGAAATTCCGGCGTTTACAATCAAGGCACAGCCACCGATGGTGGAGCGGTTAAATTCGGGGTGCGCAAGAGGACGGGATGTTGGAACTCAGAGATCCCAGAGGGATGTAGGCATGGCGGTGGTCACAGAGACAGGCAGGAGCAAGATCGTGCAGGAGGGGAGGGCACAGTGTTCCTGTGTCAGGCAGCTGCAATGGAGCTGGCGAAAGATATTTAAAATGAAAGAAAAACGTTGAGAAGGCAAAGGAGGAATGAAAGTCTGAGAAAGAACCAGACAGCGAAAGGCAGGAAGGACAAAAGCAGAAGGAGAGAAAGTGATAAATTAGCGAGGGTTAACGGCCAGAGTGTGCGGGGAGGTGAGAGGGTTTTGCCAGCTTGGAATGCGCATCTTATGTGGGCGAACAAACTAACCTCAGCTGACGATGTATAACTGTTGATATGTGCAGTACGTGTAAAGTCACTCATTCTGTGGATGGTGCAATGTTTCAGTGGAAGTTGGTTTCAGTTCCTCTGCAGGCAGCCAGATATTGAACAGGAAGCTGCTTTTCCTGATGAAGTAATATTACCGCTGTGTGTCAGTTAGATGTTTTACACCCCTCTAGTGCCATGGAGGGATTGCAATGAAAGGTTCTGGGGATGGCGGGAGATTGGGTAAACTCGGCCTGAATTCTCACCAGTTTTGAAGAATGAGAGGTGATCTCACTGGAACTGTTCTAACCTGCACAAATGACAAACTACCCCCGTGGACCTTGCAGAATACGAGCTCCTCCGATAATGGGGGTGGGGGACCCTTAATAATAGTTGGCTATGATGTGGAGATGCCGGCGTTGGACTGGGGTGAGCACAGTCCCGAAGCGTGGTACATTAGCGAGACCATGCAGACGCTGCGACAACGAATGAACGGGCATCGCGCGACAATCGCCAGGCAGGAATGTTCCCTTCCAGTCGGGGAACACTTCAGCAGTCAAGGGCATTCGGCCTCTGATCTCCGGGTAAGCGTTCTCCAAGGAGGCCTTCAGGACGCACGACAACGCAGAATCGCTGAGCAGAAACTTATAGCCAAGTTCCGCACACATGAGTGCGGCCTCAACCGGGACCTGGGATTCATGTTGCATTACATTCACCCCCCACCATCTGGCCTGGGCTTGCGAAATCCTACCAACTGGCCTGGCTTGAGACAATTCACACCTCTTTAACCTGGGGTTACCACTATCTCTGGATCTGTAAAGATTTAATTACCTGCAAATGCTCGCATTCAAAGCATTGTCTTGTATCTTTGACTTTGTCTACATAAATGTTTCTGGAACATACCTCTTCATTCACCTGAGGAAGGAGCAGTGCTCCGAAAGCTAGTGATTCGAAACAAACCTGTTCTGATGATGCTTAGAATGCGAGCATTTGCAGGTAATTAAATCTTTACAGATCCAGAGAGAGGGGTAACCCCAGGTTAAAGAGGTGTGAATTGTCTCAAGCCAGGACAGTTGGTAGGATTTTGCAAGTCCAGGCCAGATGGTGGGGGGTGAATGTAATGCGACATGAATCTCAGGTCCCGGTTGAGGCCGTACTCATGTGTGTGGAACTTGGCTATAAGTTTCTGCTCAGCGATTCTGTGTTGTCGGGCGTCCTGAAGGCCGCCTTGGAGAACGCTTACCCGGAGATCAGAGGCTGAATGCCCTTGACTGCTGAAGTGTTTCCCGACTGGAAGGGAATATTCCTGGCCGGTGATTGTCGCTCAATGTCCATTCATTCATTGTCGCAGAGTCTGCATGGTCTCGCCAATGCACCACGCTTCAGGACATCCTTTCCTGCAGCGAATGAGGTAGACAACGTTGGCCGAGTCGCACGAGTCACACCAAAGAGAAGGAATTGGTGGATGTTGAGTCTGGAGAAGGGTGTGTAGATAGCCTGGGTCACATTGAGATCCAAAAAGATGAGGTGTTGGGCGTCGTGAAAAATATTAAGGTAGATAAGTCCCCAGGGCCGGATGGGATCGACCCCAGAATACTGAAGGAGGCTAGAGAGGAAATTGCTGAGGCCTTGACGGAAATCTTTGGATCTTCACTGTCTTCAGGTGATGTCCCGGAGGACTGGAGAACGGCCAATGCAGGTCGGGAATATACAATGAATGGTAGAACCCTCAGGAGTATTGAAAGTCAGAGAGATCAAGGTGTACGGGTCCACAGGTCACTGAAAGGGGCAACACAGGTGGAGAAGGTAGTCAAGAAGCCATACGGCATGCTTGCCTTCATTGGCCGGGGCATTGAGTATAAGAATTGGCAAGTCATGTTGCAGCTGTATAGAACCTTAGTTAGGCCACACTTGGAGTATCGTGTTCAATTCTGGTCAGCACACTACCAGAAGGATGTGGAGGCTTTAGAGAGGGTGCAGAAGAGATTTACCAGGATGTTGCCTGGTATGGAGGGCATTAGCTATGAGGAGCGGTTGAATAAACTCGGTTTGTTCTCACTGGAACGACGGAGGTTGAGGGGCGACCTGATAGAGGTCTACAAAATTATGAGGGGCATAGACAGAGTGGATAGTCAGAGGCTTTTTCCCAGGGTAGAGGGGTCAATGACTGGGGGGCATAGGTTTAAGGTGCGAGGGGCAAGGTTTAGAGGAGATGTACGGGGCAAGTTTTTTACACAGAGGGTAGTGCGTGCCTGGAACCCGCTGCCGGAGGAGGTGGTGGAAGCAGGGATGATAGTGATGTTTAAGGGGCATCTTGACAAATACATGAATAGGATGGGAATAGAGGGATATGGACCCCGGAAGTGCAGAAGATTTTAGTTTAGTCGGGCAGCATGGTCGGCACAGGCTTGGAGGGCCAAAGGGCCTGTTCCTGTGCTGTACTTTTCTTTGTTCTTTGTTCTTTGACTAGTAATCCAGAGACCCAGGGTAATGATCTGGGGACCTGGGTTCGAATCCCACCACGGCAGATGGTGGAATTTAAACTCAATAAAATATCTGGAGTTAAAAGTCTAATGAAGGGGCGGCACGGTGGCACAGTGGTTAGCATTGCTGCCTACGGCGCTGAGGACCCGGGTTCGAATCCCGGCCCTGGGTCACTGTCTGTGAGGAGTTTGCACATTCTCCCCGTGTCTGCGTGGGTTTCACCCCCACAACCCAAAGATGTGCAGGTTAGGTGGATTGGCCACGCTAAATTGCCCCTTAATTGGAAAAAATGAATTGGATATTCTAAATTTATTTTTAAAAAAGTCTAATGATGGCCATGAAATCATTGTCGATTGTCCTAAAAACCCATCTGGTTCACTATGTCCTTTAGGGAAGGAAATCTGCCATCCTTACTTGGTCTGGCCTACATGTGACTCCGGACACTCAGCAATGTGGTTGACTCTTCAGTTCTCCCCTCTGAAATGGCCGAGCGAGACCCTCAGTTATATTCAACTTCAAAAACACCAGAAGGAATGAAACTGGGCCACCTGGTATCGGACCAGGCACCGGAAATAACAAAGGCAAACCCAGCCCTGTCTAACCCTGCAAAGTCCTCTTCATTAAAAGGCAAGTCCAGAGGACTGGTGACTAGTCAATGTTGTCCCTTTGTTTAAAAGGGTAGCAGGGATAATCCAGGTTAATTATAGGCCTGTGAGCCTGACGTCAGTGTGGGGAAGTTGTTGGAGAAGATACTGAGGGACAGGATTTATTCACATTTGGAAGCGAATGGACTTGTTAGTGATACGAACATGGTTTTGTGTGGGGAAGGTCAAGTCTTACCAACTTGATAGAGTTTTTTGAGGAGATGACAAAATTAATTGATGAGGGAAAGGCTGTGGATGTCGTCTACATGGACTTTAGGCGTTTGACAAGGTCCCTCATGGCAGACTGGTACAAAAGGTTAAAATCACATGGGATTCGGGGTGTGCTAACTAGATAGATAAAGAACTGGCTTGGCAACAGGAGACAGAAAGTAACAGTGGAAGGGTTTTTTTCAGAATGGAGATCTGTAACTAGTGGTGTGATGGACGATCAATTACACAAAGACGAGAGTTGGATGCAATCGAGGCTTTATTACACTGAGATGTGTGGCCTCCTACAGCAGCTGGCAAAATGGCTGCTGTACGGGGAGCACACATATTTATATTCCACCTACTGGGCGGAGCCAGCAGGCAGGGAACTACCCCGGTACCTGTAGTACAGGGCCTTACCATACATACCCTAATATATACAGCAGTATTTACTACCACATTCACCCCCTGTTGAGTCCGGCAGGGGGTGGTGGAGAACTATATATAGCACAAGTTTAATGAATGAAATGAAATGAAATGAAAATCGCTTATTGTCACGAGTAGGCTTCAATGAAGTTACTGTGAAAAGCCCCTAGTCGCCACATTCCGGCACCTGTCCGGGGAGGCTGATACTGGAATCGAACCGTGCTGCTGGTCTTCTTGGTCTGCTTTAAAAGCCAGCGATTTAGCCCAGTGAGCTAAATCAGCCTGTTTGGGAAGGCTGTTACGGGAACATTAATTTTGGGTCCGTATCCCGTATACAGAGAAAATAAATTTTGTGTCCAGAACCAATTCCAGGTTTAGCCGGTCCGGAGCCTTGATCTGACGTTGGGAGCAACGCAGTGGTGGCGGCGATTCTGGCGTCAGTCGGATCCTTGGTGACTCCGGGAGCGTGCCGAGATCCTCCATCCTCAGGCATGGGTAGGGGGGGGATGGATGGTCCTGGGGGGGGTCGCTGCTGGGTGCGCCAGGGGAGGGGAGGGTGGCGCCGGGCTGGGGGGGGTGTGTGTGGAACCTGCTGGTGCCAGGTCCCTGAGGGAGACAGTACCTTGGCGGCCGTCAGGGTACGCTACGCAGGCATACTGGGGGTTGGCGTGGAGTAACTGCACCCTTTCCACCAACGGGTCCGCCTTGTGGAGTCGTACGTGCTTACGGACATATACGGGTCCTGGAGCTGTGAGCCAAGTCGGGAGCGACACCCCGGAGGCGGACTTCCTGGGGAAGGCAAAGAGACATTCATGGGGTGTGTCATTAGTCGCAGTGCATAGGAGCGACCGAACGGAGTGCAGTGCATCGGGGAGTACCTCCTGCCAGCGGGAGGCCGGGAGATTTCTGGACCGTAGGGCCAGCTGGACGGTCCAGACTGTCCCGTTCTCCCTCTCCACCTGTCCATTTCCCTGGGGGTTATAGCTGGTCGTCCTGCTAGAGGCGATACCCTTGTGGAGCAGGAACTGACGCAGCTCATCGCTCATGAATGAGGGCCCCCTGTCACTGTGGATGTAGGCGGGGAAGCCGAACAGAGCGAAGATAGTGTTGAGGGCCTTGATGACAGTGGCAGACATCATATCAGGCATGGGATGGCGAAGGGGAATCTGGAGTACTCATCGACCACACTGAGGAAGTACATGTTCCGGTTGGTGGAGGGGAAGGGCCCTTTGAAGTCCACGCTGAGGCGTTCAAAGGGGCGGGGGCCTTCACCAGGCACGCGCGGTCCAGCTGGTAGAAGTGCGGATGGACTCCGCACAGACCTGGCAGTCTCTGGTGATGGCCCTGACTTCCTTGACGGAGTAGGGCAGATTGCGGGCCTTGATGAAGTGGTACAACAGTGTGACTCCCGGGTGACAAAGATTGTCGTGCAGAGTCCGGAGTGGGTCCACCTGTGCGCTGGCACATATACCTCGGGATAGGGCATCGGGGGGTTCGTTGAGCTTACCGGGACGATACAAAATCTCGTAGTTGTAGGTGGAGAGCTCGATCCTCCACCTCAAGATTTTATCATTTTTGATTTTGCCCTGCTGTGTGTTGTTAAACATAAAGGCAACTGACCGTTGGTCAGTGAGGAGAGTGAATCTCCTGCCGGCCAGGTAATGCCTCCAATGCCACACAGCTTCAACGGTGGCTTGGGCCTCTTTTTCGATGGAGGAGTGCCGAATTGCGGAGGCATGAAGGGTTTGTGAAAAGAATGCCATGGGTCTGCCTGCCTGGTTGAGGGTGGCGGCTAGGGCGACGTCTGATGCGTCGCTCTCCACTGTGTGCATCGCGGCCTTGGCAATGTTGGCCCTAATACGGTTGAAGGCCTGTTGAGCCTCAGCCGTCAGGGGGCAAAGGGTGGACTGGATGAGTGGGCGGGCCTTGTCCACATAATTTGGAACCCACTGGGCGTAGTAAGAAAAGAACCCCAGGCAGTGTTTGAGGGCCTTGGGGCAGTGTGGAAGGGGGAGTTCCATGAGGGGGCGCACGCAGTCAGGGTCGGGCCTTACCATGCACACCCTAATATATACAGCAGTGGTTACTACCACATGGTGTTCCACAGGGATCAGTGCTGGGGCCTCTGTTGTTTGTAATATATATAAATGACCTGGAGGAAAATGTAGATGGTCTGATTAGCAAGTTTGCAGATGACATTAAGATAGGTGGAGTTGCAGATAGTGAAGGGGGCTGTCAGAGAATACAGCAGAATACAGACAGATTGGAGAGTTGGGCAGAGAAATGGCAGATGGAGTTCAATCCCAAGAAATGCGAGGTGTTGCATTTTGGAAGATCAAATTCAGGTGTGAATTATACAGTAAATGGCATAACCCTCAGGAAAATTGACACAGAGGGATCTGGCCGTTCAGGTGCATAGTTCCATGAAAGTGGCAATGCAGGTGGATAAGATGGTCAAGAAGGCATTCGGCATGCATTGAGCACAAGAGTTGACAGGTCATGCTACAGTTGTATAAAACTTTAGTTAGGCCACATTGCTGGTCGCCACGCTACCAGAAGGACGTGGATGCTTTGGAGAGAGGGCAAAGAAGGATTACCAGGATGTTGCCTGGTCTGGAGGGTGTAGGTATGAGGAGAGGTTGAATAAACTTGAATTGTTTTTGTTGGAAAGACGGAGGCTGAGGGGAGACCTGATTGAGGTTGACAAAATTACGACAGGTTGAATATTCAGAAGCTTTTTTCCAGAGTGGAAGACTCGATTACAAAGGGGGCACAGGTTCAAGGTGAGAGGGGGAAAGTTTAGAGGAGATCATAGAATCATAGAATTTACAGTACAGAAGGAGGCCATTCAGCCCATCGAGTCTGCACCGGCCCTTGGAAAGAGCACCCTACCAAGGTCAACAACTCCACACTATCCCCATAACCCAGTAACCCCACCCAACACTAGGCAATTTATCATGGCCAATCCACCTAACCTGCACATTTTAGCACCCGGAGGAAACCCACGCACACACGGGGAGGATGTGCAGACTCTGCACAGACAGTGACCCAAGCCGGAATCGAACCTGGGACCCTGGAGCTGTGAAGCGATTGTGCTATCCACAATGCTACCGTGCTGCCCACCGATGTGCAGGGAAAGTTTTTCATGTAGAGGGTGGTGGGTCCTGGAATGCCAGGGGAGGTGGTGGAGGCAGTCACGATAGCAACGTTTAAGATGTAGCTTGATAGACACATGAAAGGGCGGGGAATGGAGGGATACAGATTGTTTGGGCAAAAAGTAATGAGTCTAAATAAGGAATCTGGATCAGCACAGGCTGGGTGGGATGAAGGGTCGGTTCCTGTGCTGTAATGTTCTTAGTTCTTTGTTCTATCTGGGGGCTTGTGCCAAAGTTGGGAGACCTGTCTCACAGACTAGTCAAGCAACAGCCTAACATAATCGTACTCACAGAATCATACCTTGCAGACAATGTCCCAGACACCCCTATCACCATTGCTGGGTATGTCCTGTCTCACCGGCAGGACAGACCCAGCAGAGGTGGCGGCACAGTGGGATACAGTCGAGGGAGTTGCCCTGGGGGTCCTCAACATCGATTCTGGGCCCCATGAAGTCCCATGGCTTCAGGTTAAACATGGACAAGGAAACCTCCTGCTGATTACCACGTACCGGCCACCATCAGCTGATGAATCAGTTCTCCTCCATGTTGAACACCACTTGGAGGAAGCACTGAAGGTGACAAGGGTGCTGAATATGCCTCATAACGCAGCGTAGCCAATCCACCTGCGCTGCACAGCTTTGGGTTGTGGGGGCGAAACCCATGCAAGCACGGGGAGATTGTGCAAACTCCACACGGACAGTGACCCAGAGCCGGGATCGTACCTGGGGCCTCGGCGTTATGAGGCAGCAGGGCTAACCCTCTGCATCACCGTGCTGCCCTGGGGAAAAACTTACTTGACCTTATCCTCACCAACCTGCCTGTTGCAGATGCATCTGTCCATGACAGTATTGGTGGGAGTGACCACAGCACAGTTCTTGAGGAGACAAAGTCCCATCTTCACATCGAGGAAGCCCTCCATTGTGTTGTGTGGTACTACCACCGTGCTAAATGGGGTAGACTTTGAACTGATCTAGCAACTCAAGACTGGGCATCCGTGAGGCGCTGTAGGATATCAGCAGCAGCAGAATTGTACTGAACCACAGGCTGCAACCTCATGTCCTGGCAGGGGGGAAACTCTCCACTGGGTGGAGTCATACCTGGCACAAAGGAAGATGGTTGTGGTTGTTGGAGATCAATCATCTCAGTTCCAGGACATCACTGCAGGAGTTCCTCAGGATAGTGTCCTAGACTCAACCACCTTCAGCTGCTTCATCAATGACCTTCCTTCCATCATAAGGTCAGAAGTGGGAATGTTTGCGGATGACTGCACAATGTTCAGCACCATTCACGACTCCTCAGATAATGAAGTCCATGTCCAAATGCAGCAAGACCTGGACAATATCCAGGCTTGGGCTGGCAAGTGGCAAGTTACATTCAATAAGAGTTTCTTTAAATATAAGAAAAAAAGAAGAGGTCAAAGTGAACATAGGCCCCTTAGAAAATGAATCTGGGGAGAAAGTTATAAGAAACAAGGAAATGGCAGAGGAGTTAACAGATATATTGCATCAGTCTTTATGGTGGAAGATAGTTTGAACTTCCCATTGATATTAAAGAATACAAGGGAGGAATTAAATACCATCTCTAGAGAAGTCATATTGACAAACTAATGGGGGTAAAGGTAGATAAGCCCCATGGCCCTGATGGTTTGCACCTGGGCAGCATGGTAGCACCTGGGCAGCATGGTAGCACAGTGGTTAGCACTATGGCTTCACAGCACCATGGTCCCAGGTTCGATTCCTGGCTTGGGTCACTGTCTGCACGTTCTCCCCGTGTATGCATATGTTCCCTTTGCGTGGTCCAGTTTCCTCCCACGAAAGACATGCTGTTTGGTGAATTGGACATTCTGAATTCTCCCTCAGTGTACCCGAACAGGCGCCGGAGTGTGGCGACTAGGGGCTTTTCACAGTAACTTCATTGCAGTGTTAATGTAAATCCACTTGTGACAATAAAGATTATTTTTTAAAAAGTGTGCAAAGGGATATAGATAGGTTAAGTAAGTGAGCGAAAAGTTATCAAATGGAGTGTAATGCGGGAAAATGTGAAATTGTTTATTTTGGAAGGGAGAATAAAAAGAACAGAGTATTATTTAAATGGAGAAAAACTTCAGAAAACTACAACATAAAGGGACTTGAATGGACTTGTGCACCAAACACAGAGCGAGCACAAATGTGCAGCAGGTAACCAGGAAGGTTAATGGAATGTTGGCCCTTATTTCAAGGGGGTTGGAGTATAAGAGTTGGGAAATCTTGCTGCAGCTGTACAAGGTGCTGGCCAGCCCACATCTGGAGCATTGGCAGCAGTTTGGGTCCTCTTACTGATGGAAAGTTATTCCATTGGAGGCGGTTCGGAGAAGGTTCACTAGGATGATCCCCGGTATGGAGCGGTTGTCTAATGAGCAAAGGGTAAACAGGTTGGGACTCCACTCATTGGAATTTAGAAGAATGAGAGGTGATCTCATTTAAAAAAAATAAATTTGGAGCACCCAATTCATTTTTTTCCAAATAAGGGGCAATTTAGCGTGGCCAATTTGACCTCCCCTGCACATCTTTAGGGTTGTGGGGGCGAAACCGACGCAAACATGGGTCGAGTGTGCAAACTCCACGCGGACAGTGACCCAGGGCCGGGATCGAAGCTGGGACCTTGGCACCGCGAGGCAGCTGTGCTAACCACGGTGCCACCAAGCTGCCCGAGAGGTGATCTGATTGGACAGATAGGATTCTTAAGGGTCTTGACAGGGTAAATGCTGAGAGGATGTTTCCCCGTACGGGAGAGCCGAGGACCAGAGGGCATAGCCTCAGAATGAAGGGCTGCTCATTTCAGACAGGCATGAGGAGCAATTCCTTCTCTCAGAAGGTTGTGAGTCTTTGGAACTCAACGCCACAGAGAGCTGTGGGGGCAAAATCCTTGTGTATATTTGAGGCTGAGATAGATAGATTCTTGGCCAGTAAGGGAATCATGGGTCATGGGAAAGGGCAGGAAAGTGGATGTGAGGAATGTCGGATCAGCCATGATCCTATTGAATGGTGGAGCAGGCTCAAGGGGCCAAATGGCCTCCTCCTGACCCTATTTCTTACGGTCTTATGGCTTTGTGGTTTCTGTCCCACAGCAGAGAAATTTCAACTCCTGGGTTTCCAGACACGTGGGACACCACAGCGGCAGAAATGGATTCCAGATCCCAGTCTCCATGCCTTGCAGGATTGAGGAAGGCCGTGGGAGATTTCCTGGATCTAATGGATGAAGTGCTGAGCACCGATTCCCAGCAGCTGACCAGCAGAGTTCCACAGCTTCATCAGAGGACAAAATATATGGTGAATGGAACAAGACCCAATGTAACTTCGACAAACAGTCCAGGATGCTCTAATTCAGTTCCTGGTGTGGGGGGGCGGGGGTGGGGGGGGGATGCTGACTGGGTTATGGCGCTAACTGATGGCGGTATCACCTTGGAAATGGGGTGAATGGCCACGAGTTATGGCGGTATCATGATCCACGATGACAGACCAACAGTGGTGAGGATTCAGGACCAAATGGCGGGTAGCTGCACGGTCTTAAAAAATATGTATATTAGGGTTTTGGTCCTGAATCCTCGCCTGACCCCTGCCCCCCCCCCCCCCCCCCCCCCCCCCAATCAGTGGCACTACTGAGACCAGAAAGCTACCCGCCATTTGATTGGCCAACACCTCTTGGAGGTCGAAGGCCCGGCTTATGCCAATAAACAGCCTGGCAGCTGTAATGATCGCAGGACATCCCTGAAAGGAGAGGGCGGGATCACCCCCCCCCCCAATGTTTTTGCTGGGGTGGAGGGAACGTCAGTGTCCTTCAGACTCCAGCCCCTCCACTGGGGTCTGGTATGGTGTGGTGAACATTATTACAATATCACAGGGTAATATCCTGCCTCTCCCATCTCCACCCTTCACTGTGTGGGATTAGCAGTCACCCACTCGATAATTAATGTTGCCTCACAAAGATATGGGCCAACAAATGTGGCTGAGGTGCAGATTGGGCCTAATCTCACAGAACACCAGGACAAGGTTAAGGGGCTAAATGAACTAGCGTTCCTGTGTTCGGAATAGCAAAGCAGGATGATCTGCTGAGGGGTCACATGTGAGAATGAGAACACATTATAGTTAACATCAGTGTATCTGCTTGGTGGTGAGGCGGGGGGGGAGGCTCCATTGGAAACGTTTATCAGTTTTTGAATATCGGTGAGGTGAAAATGCTTCCCTTCCTGGATGAATAGCCTCCTGTCACTTACCAGGCAACATTAAAGATCATCTGTCCCTCAAGGAGAATCAGTTGTGACTGCAGAGGGCAGCAGTGGATGGATTTTAAAATGACCCACAGACATTTAGTCAAGGCTGCGGGAAAACAATAAGACAGAGGGCATGGCCCCCCCTATTCCTCCGTGTAACAGCCTGCGAGTCTCCCCGTGCCAGGCCGTGTACTGGAATGATATTACGTGTGTCCTTTGTTGCAGCATTTTCAGCCCCAGGAAACCCACTCATTGCTTCTTGAGCAGCTGATCAGCAAACTGGAGGAATGCAAGAGGGAAGTCTGCACAAATCTCGAAGTGAGTTCACCAGAAAATCAGAAAGGTTCAGAGCACAATGAAAATGAGAATCGTTTGTAGAAAATTACTCCCCTGCTGTACCTGTCTTGGGAATTTTTGAGGGGGACTGTGTAGAGGGAGCTTCACGCTGTATCTAATCCCGTGCCGTACCTGTCCTGGGAGTGTTTGATGGAGACAGTGTAGAGGGAGCTTTACTCTGTATCTAACCCCGTGCTGTACCTATCCTGGGGGTGTTTGATGGGGACAGTGGAGAGGGAGCTTTACTCTGTATCTAACCCCGTGCTGTACCTGTCCTGGGAGTGTTTGATGGGGACAGTGTAGAGGGAGCTTTACTCTGTATCTAACCCCGTGCTGTACCTGTCCTGGGAGTGTTTGATGGGGACAGTGTAGAGGGAGCTTTACTCTGTATCTAACCCCGTGCTGTACCTGTCCTGGGAGTGTTTAATGTGACACAGTGGACTGTATCTTAATCCCTCTGTCTAAGTCTAAGTTACAAACCTTCTCTAGATTCTATAAGTCTCTCTGAACAACAGCAGAAGGGCTCAGATCTGAAACGACAGTAGAGTGTCCCAACGAAAACAGGATAATCTCTGGAGAAAAATGCAGAGTGGATCATACTGATGTGATACAAGTTATATACAGAACAACAATCCCAGTCACTTTGAGCCAGGCTATTTTATCATTCCTTGATAAGTCTTGTGCGATCACTACATTTCGCGATATTCAAATCACTGGTGTCCTTACATAACTCACAGCAATGATTGATCCCAATGAGCAAGAAAGATGATGAAAAGGATGAATCATCTGGGGCCCACTAAATTTACAGGATGGTATTTGATTTGGGTGGCATGGTGGCACAGTGGTTAGCACTGCTCCCTCACAGCACCAGGGACCCAATTTGCACGTTCTCCCCGTGTATGCGTGGGCTTCCTCTGAGTGCGCCGGTTTCCTCCCACAATCCACAGTGCAGGTGAGGTGGATTGGCATTGATCAATTGCTCCTTAGTGTTCAAGAATGGTTCGGTGGGGTCCACTTTCAGAGGGTCAGTGCAGGCTCAATGGGCCAAATGGTCTCCTTTTGCACTGTGGGGATTCTGTGATAGGCTGGCACCGCAGTAGATGCGACACTCTTTTTCAAATGTTGCCCAGTTGACTGCGATGTTTTTGTAAATCACGAGTGGTTGAATGCGGCAAAGTCACTGTGCCATTCCGTCAACACTTGACACTATTGAAGTATTAGATACCCAGGGACTAACAACGCAAGATGTTTATTAACAGTTACTGAGCAGCTGTTACACGCTGTGTTGCTGTCCACGCTCCAGGAGAACACAGGCGCTCCTGACAGGTGACCCCTGCAGTGGTTGCTTCATTCCAATATCCACTTGGCCAATCGGTCTACACTCACAATCACCAAGGAAACGGCTCACAAGTCCCCACAACCTGATGGCCTGCTTCCTCGGGTCTCAAAAGAATTGGCTGACAGCGGCATAGTGGTGTTATCATTGGACGAGCAATCCAGAGACCCAGAGCAATCCAGAGACCCAGGGCAATCCAGAGACCCAGAGCAATCCAGAGACCCAGGACAATCCAGAGGCCCAGAGCAATCCAGAGACCCAGGACAATCCAGAGACCCAGGGCAATCCAGAGACCCAGAGCAATCCAGAGACCCAGGGCAATCCAGAGACCCAGAGCAATCCAGAGACCCAGGGCAATCCAGAGACCCAGGGCAATCCAGAGACCCAGAGCAATCCAGAGACCCAGGACAATCCAGAGACCCAGAGCAATCCAGAGACCCAGGACAATCCAGAGACCCAGGGCAATCCAGAGACCCAGAGCAATCCAGAGACCCAGGGCAATCCAGAGACCCAGAGCAATCCAGAGACCCAGGGCAATCCAGAGACCCAGGGCAATCCAGAGACCCAGAGCAATCCAGAGACCCAGGACAATCCAGAGACCCAGAGCAATCCAGAGACCCAGGGCAATCCAGAGACCCAGGGCAATCCAGAGACCCAGGGAAATCCAGAGACCCAGAGCAATCCAGAGACCCAGGGCAATCCAGAGACCCAGAGCAATCCAGAGACCCAGAGCAATCCAGAGACCCAGAGCAATCCAGAGACCCAGAGCAATCCAGAGACCCAGAGCAATCCAGAGACCCAGAGCAATCCATAGACCCAGGGCAATCCAGAGACCCAGAGCAATCCAGAGACCCAGGGCAATGCTCTGGTGCCCTGGTTTCAAATCCCGACACTGCAGATGGTGAAATTGGAATTCAATAAAAATCTGGGATTAAAAGTCTAATGATGACCACAAAACCATTGTCGATTGTCGTAATAACCCATCTGGTTCGCTAATGTCCCTTAGGGAAGGAAATCTGCCACCCTTACCTGGTCTGGCCTACATGAGACCCACAGCAATGTAGTTGACTCTTAAATGTCCTCGTGGATGGGCAATAAATACCAACCCAGCCAGCAACGCCCCACATCCCAAGCACAAAAAAAACAATAGTTAGCCTAACATCAGTCACAGGGAAATTGCTAAAATCCAGTAGGAAGGAGCTTCAAGCAGAATACTTAGAAAATGATTGGGCAGAGTTAATATGAAAGGGTGTTCAGCTAAATTCTCAGAATTAATGGGGGAAATAACAAGCCGGGTGGATTGCGTAGCTGTGGTGTATGTAATTGCGAAAAGGAATTTGATAAGGGGCCTCATTAATGATTACTCCAAAAGGCAAGAGCTCATGGTGTGGGGGGTCACATTAACATGGATGAAACACTGGTTGACTAACAAGCAGCAGAGAGTAGATTTCGATTTCGATTTATTGTCACGTGTACAGGGCTGCAGTGAAAAGTATTGTTCTGTGTACAGTCCAGGCAGATCGTGAAGCATCTGGAGTGTAGTACTACTCAATAGGGAAGATGTGTGGAGTGATCAGTTCAGTCCATAAGAGGGTCATTCAGTGGGGTGACAGTGGGGAAGAAGTTGTTTTTGAGTCTGTTCGTGCGTGTTCTCAGACCTTTGTATCTCCTGCCCGATGGAAGAAGTTGGAAGAGTGAGTAAGCCGGGTGGGAGGGGTCTTTGATTATGCTGCCCACTTTCCCCAGGCAGCGGGAGGTGTAGACAGAGTCAATGGATGGGAGGCGGGTTCGTGTGATGGACTGGGCTGTGTTCACGACTCTCTGTAGTTTCTTGCGGTCCTGTGCCGAGCAGTTGACATACCAGGCTGTGATGCAGCCCGATAGGATGCTTTCTATGGTGCATCTGTAAAAGTTGGTGAGAGTCAATGTGGACATGCTGAATTTTCTTAGTTTCATGAGGAAGTATAGGTGCTGTTGTGCTTTCTTGGTCATATGGGTGGACCAGGACAGAGTTTTGGTGATATGCACACCTAGGAATTTGAAGCTGTTAACCATCTCCACCTCGACCCCGTTGATGCAGACAGGGGTGTGTATGACATTTTGCTTCCTGAAGTCAATAACTAGCTCTTTAGTTTTGCTGACATTGAGTGAGAAATTGTTGTTGTTACACCACTCCACTAGGTTCTCTATCTCCCTCCTATACTCTGACTCATTGTTTGAGATCTGACCCACTCGGGTCCTGTCATCAGCAAACTTGGAGATGCCACATAGTTGTGTGAGAAGGGATAAATGGGTAATTTAAAGATTGGCAACATTTAAAGAGTGCAGTGCCGCAGGCATCAACGTTGGAGTCGCAACTATTTACAATTTATATCAATGATTAGGATGAAGGGACCGGATGCACAGGAGCTAATTTTGCCAATAAGTACGTTGGCAAGAGGAGGTAGAGAGTCTGTAAAGGGATATATAGAGGGTAAATAAGTCGGCAAAACATTGGTGAAGTATAATATGGGAAAAGGTGAACTGGTCCAATTTGGCAGGGAGAATAGAGAAACGGAATATTATTTAAATGCAAATTGCAGAACTCTCCAAGTTTTGACTAAGATGAAGATGTCAGTTTGGATCCTGTACAGTTCATTTCGGAGGACAATGGATTAGATTCATAGAACCATAGAATCCCTACTGTGCAGAAGGAGGCCATTTGGCCCATCGAGACTCCCGAAAAAGCACCCTACCTAGGTCACTCCCCTGCCCTTTCCCCGTAATACCACCTAACCTGCACACTTGGACACTAAGGGGCAATTTATCATGGCCAGTCCGCCTCGCCTGCACACCTTTGGACTGTGGGAGGAAACCGGAGCACCCGGAGGAAACTCAAGCAGACACGGGGAGACAGACCCCAAGCTGGCTTCAAACCCGGGTCCCTGGCGCTGTGAGGCAGCAGTGCTAACCACTGTGACACCGTCATTCAATTTGGATTTGAATTGTTTTTGGGGTAAGAAAGGAGATGGATTAAGTCCTTGCCCTGTCCACTCTGCACATTGGTTTTGTAATTAAAGGAAGGAAGGAATAACATTTTAAAAAGCTCTGAGCTACAGAGGGATCTGGGCACCCTGGTAAATGAATCATAAATAGTTACTGTGCAAGAACCACAAGTGATTCGGGAGAGAAATGGGATGTGAGTGGAGTTGACACCGCAGCAAGATAAGCCATGATCTTATTGAATGGCCTATTCCTGCTCTGAAGCCAAATGTTCCTTTTTCCTGACCCTGCAACCTACGGATTTGGAATTACAGTGGGCTGAGAGTATCGGTTGGAACAATGATTAATGATCCCTTTGTTTTCTCTCATTCAGAACAAAATGTTCAAACAACCCAGCATGACGTGGCAAATGTCAAAAACGCTCGGTAAGTTTGAAAGTGGCCTTTTCCTTCAAGAGAAGAAAAAAAAAATGGGCGGGATTCTCCGTTGCCTGACGGTGATATCGTAATCGGCGATCAGGCAGAGAATCGATTCCGACGCCGTAATTGGGGCCGGCGCCGGTTTCCAATTTCTCCGCCCCCTCCAGATCTGTGTGACGGTGACGGGCAGCGCAGCCGCGATGCCGTTGGCACCTCATCGGCCGGCCCACTCACGATGCTCCGCCTCTGATGGGCCGAGTTCCCGCGACGCGGGACACATGTCCTCACACAAACCGTGAACCTGACCTGGCGGCTGTGGACTCGGTGCCGCTGGCCAGGGTGTGTGGGGGGGGGGGCTTCCGTGAGGGCTGGGTGGACTGGTGTGGGTGGCCAGGAGGTGGGCTGTGGTGTTGTGGATGGCGGGTTGGGTCCGGGACCATGTTGTACGGCGCGATCGCTGCAGCCGCGTGCATGCGCGGCCCGGGATCCGGGACCCGGCCATTCTCCGGCTGTTTTCAGGTCAGGAGGCAGGAGTTCCATTTGGAGTCGATGACATCGCCGGTACCGGAATTGCTGAGGGGTTTGCCCCGATTTTTTTCACGTAAACCACCCGCTGATTCTCCATTATAGCCACATTTAGCCGCAGGGACGGGGAATCCTGCCCCATGTGTGGTTAAACCTTCGGGGTCGAAGACTGCAAAGTGCCTCAGTATCGAAGGCAGTTGCAGTGCCCTGTGGGCAGGTTTCAGAGAGGAATCATACCTGCGCCATCCCCGACAGTGCAGGCAGTTTCGAACATCATTTTGGAGAGGGCGCGGGTATAGGCGATATGTGCTTGCACCTGCAGTATGCAGAATAGATGCATTGTGGTGCCTAACGTTGCTTTGACATCAGAACTACCATTTCCGACTTTGCCTCTATAGTGAATATCCTCTCTTAAACACCCACGGCTGAGTGTGCATTCAGCAACATGAGAGATCTGCCATCCCTGCTATTTAAAGGAACAATTCACGTTGCAGAGTAATTGCTCGTCAGATTCTGCTGGCTCTTGCTAGCTAGTTGGAAGGATTGGGTGGTTGGAGGAGTTCAGAAAGTTGCTACATCAGTTAATGGGATCAAGCTGTCAAAACCAAGACTCTGAGCTTTATTTTATTAAGAGAGTTTGTGAACCTGTTCAGCCTCACCGCTCTCCTCCCACACACCCAGTGTCCCAGAAATCCCCTTCTTGTACATGCTCAGTTAATACCCATTTCCTTTTAACATTAACAATTTAACAAACAAACCTTGGCAACGTTATTTGATGTTCGGATACTGGACCAGACCCCAGGTTTTGTTGGGAAAGCAGATGAGAAACCCCAAACAATTTGCAATTTGTAAAACTGCAAGGAAAGGATACTGCACACTAGACGCGAAGACTCTGACCATTAGGTATGCCTTATATTAAAACAAACGTTAATTTAAAACCAGAATCAATCACATTAATGTCAAAGAAATAGCTTTATAATCCATCACCTTCATTATGTATCTGTGCCAACAGCTAGGGGCTGTTTAGCTCACAGGGCTAATCGCTGGCTTTGAAAGCAGACCAAAGCAAGCCAGCAGCATAGTTCAATTCCCGTAACAGCCTCCCCGAACAGGCGCCGGAATCTGGCGACTAGGGGCTTTTCACAGTAACTTCATTTGAAGCCTACTCGTGACAATAAGCGATTTTCATTTCATTTCATTTCACTAAGCAACCCAAGACAATTCAAAATCACTTATAAATAAAGTTCTTTTTAATAAATTTAGAATATCCAATTCATTTTTTCCAATTAAGGGGCAATTTAGCGTGGCCAATCCACCTAGCCTGCACATCTTTGGGTTGTGGGGGCGAAACCCATGCAAATACGGGCAGAATGTGCAAACTCCACACAGACAGTGACCCAAACCCGGGATCTAACTTGGGACCTCGGCGCCATGAGACTGCAGTGCTACCATTGCGCCACCGTGCTGCCCTACTTATAAATAAAGTTAGAAATCTGGGTTACTTGCTGTTCTCTGTGCCAATCTTTGGAGATGGACCCTTTCAGGGACAACCTGAAAATCCTTCGGTCTTGTCAGACTCAAGTCCTGTGGCAAAACTGCCAAAACTACAGACAGACCTGGCTCCTCCCATTAATTACATCATCTGTATCCCACTAAGACGTCCCACTAAGATTATCTAGGACTAAACACCACTCACTCATAAATTGTTTACACACCATGGAATCTTCTTCACATAAACAATATTCCATTGGCCATCTATATGTAAACAAATAAATGGTTAAAATCAATGTGTACCTCACTTTACGAAACCTTAAGTTAAAGTAAAGTCACCATAATCCCAGATGACAATAGGCTGCTTTTTCCTTTGAGGGGGGAGAGCTGACTGGTGGTGATTTAACCTGAGGATCTCCCACACCTTAGGCGAGGGGCAAGATTGAGAAGGTGAGGTCTTCATGAATCATCACAGCTTCAGCAGACACACCACCTGTGCGTATTTGAACCCAGGGTTTTAATAGCATTACTACACAGAATATACAATTAGTCAATATGAATAAGGAGCAATTATTTCAACTGGGCGGAGCTCAAGATTTATTTAGATACTTGGAGTGAATGTATTGAGGGACATCGGTAGATGATAGTTATCTATGGTTCTGATCTGTGAAAATAGGACCAGGTCCTTGAGCTCTGAAGAAGCATCATGCGAACTCAAAACGAGAACTCTGTTTCTCTGTCCATAGATGCTGCCTGACTGACTGAGTCTTTCCAGCACTTTCAATTTTTTTCTAGCAACAAGCTGGTTGGGCTTTATTGAGTTTTAGTTCTTCTCAGAACTCCTCGTGTCACCATGGTTCCACGAGTGAGTAGATGTTCAACAGATCAGATGGTTTCATATATAACGCTGAGCTAATTTTCCAGAGATGATTTGGGAGGAGAAGAGGGCCTTGATGAAGATGAAGGCAGAATGTAAAGACGTGATAGTGATGCGAGCCGTCCTGAGCACAATGCAACGCCAGGTGAAGGAGAAAAATGAAGAGATAGCACGGTGAGTAACATAATAGGCATGTAGCTATCTGGAGTCAAACAAGGCAATATCCCCCACACTCATCCCCAAGATTTAGTTCTGTATAGTGAACTCCTCCACTGTTATTTTCTTCCAGGGCAGTCCCTCAGGATTGAAACTTCTTGGTTTCTATTCCGCTTCAATGGGTTGAGATGGTGATGTGTCCAATCCACAATCTGTAGACTCTGCCGCATGTGGGGCCATTGCAGCTCTAAGGGTCGGCTATGTGGATTGTTTGGAGGTTCCTGTACTCCCTCCAATGCCACAACTTCACCCTTTCCCATTCCTGAGCGAGCCGCCCCATGTGTTCAGCGTCTTCCTGAAAGAGCTCTCTCCATTTTGGTGGGTCACTAGTAGGGTCTCCCATGTGTCAGCGGGAATGCTTAGAGGACATCGCTAAGGTGTTCCCTCTATCCACCTGGGAGTCTCCCGCTGTGGCCCAGCTCTGAGTAGAGCAGTTGTTTCCACAATTTGGTTTCAGACAAGTGACATTCCCGACCCAGTGGAATTTAGCTGGAGTGATTAGCGCTTCGATACTGGGATTATTGTTTTGAGAGAGGATTCTGCAGGAGCATCACCTTTCCTGCCAATATATTTGAAACAAAGCACCACTGATGGTACTTCCCCAGTGCTTTGAGGTGTCTGCTGTAGGTTTTTGAAGTCTCTGAAGCGTATCGGATCATGGTGTGATGATTGTAGTTCTGTGTAGATGCAATACAACTGAGCAAACACTAGAGGGAGCACGGGAGAGCTATAAATACAGAGGAACAGGAAGTGAGGGCACACTTCACAGAAGGGAGAACTGGTAGCAAGACACAGGCAGGCAGGCAGCATCGAGGTAGCTGTAAGTTGAGCACTGAAGACAGTACAAACTCACAATAAAGCATCTACTCCAACTTTGAGACTACGAGCTTTATTAAGACACAAGAAACAACACACATGGGGAAGCTAAATGTTTCCATTATCTTGCCCAGCATTGTCTAGTTTTATTGAATATTTCCTCACCCTCTGTCTGAATATGTTTGACAGATTGAGGCGAGCGAGCATTGTCCAGCTGTGGGAACGAGAGAGACAGAAAGTGCTGTGTGAAGTCTTGGAGAGGTAAGAGACAGAGGGGGTGGCATAGTCCTGCAAACAAAGGAGCACACTCATCACTGTCAGTCTACCTCCTTTCCACCGTCCACCCCCACCCCTCCCCATGGCTCCTCCATTTCTCTGGTACCTCCAATGCCCTCCCACCAGCCTTCAAATCCTCCATGCACTCCAACTTTCCCTCGAATCCCAACATCCTTCAATGTGTCCCCTGTTGATCACTGACTAACACTATTCCCCATGCGCCATATACCAGGAAACTCTTCATCACAGTGAAAATCTGGAACCCTCTCCCCCAGAGGGTGGGGAGCAATTGAAAATTTTGATTTCTGAGGGTGATCCATTTCTTTTCATTTATTTTTAAATTTCATTTAATTTTTGTTCAGTAAGTGTATGAAGAGTTCTGGGAGCAAGGCAGGAAGATGATGTCAATGCACGTGATTAGCCGTTTTTAATTGGATTGTGAATTAATGGTCACCTTCCCCCAAACATTGGCCATCTGTCCGGCCTTTAGCCTTTGGCCTTGTCAATACAGGAATCTCACTGGAAAGGAACACACGGCCAACTCTTGGCTGTTAGAACAAAGAACAAAGAACAATACAGCACAGGAACAGGCCCTTCGGGCCTCCAAGCCTGTATCAACCACGGTACCTGCCTAAACTCAAACCGTCTGCACTTATAGAGTCCGTACCCTTCCATTCCCACCCTATTCATATATTTGTCCAGATGCCCCTTAAATGCTGCTATTGTACCTGCTCCCACCACCTCCCCAGGCAGCGGGTTCCATATATTTACCACCCTCTGTGTGAAAAACTTGCCTCGAACATCTGTTTAAACTTTTCCCCACGCACTTTAAACCTATGTCCCCCAGTACTTGACTCTCCTACCATAGGAAAGAGCATCTGACTATCCACTCTGTTTATGCCACTCATAATCTTGTAGACCTCTATCAGGTCGCCTCTCAACCTCTGTCGTTCCAGTGAGAACAGACCGAGTTTATCTAACCTCTCCTCATAGCCAATGCCCTCCATACCAGGCAACATACGAGTAAACCACTCCTGCACCTTTTCCAAAGCATCCACATCTTTCTGGTAGTGTGGCGACCAGAATTGTGCACAATATTCCAAATAAGGCCTAACTAAGGTCCTCTACAGCTGCAACCTGACTTGCCAATTTTACATTCAATGCCCCGACCGATGAAGGCCAGCATGCAGTATGCCTTCTTGACCACCTTATCCACATGTGTTGCCAATTTCAGTGATCGGTGGACATGCATGCCCAGATCTCTCTGCCTGCCAGTAGTTACAAGGGTTCTACCATTTATTGTGTAATTCCTACATGCATTGGACCTTCCAAAGTGTACTACCTCACACTTCTCCGGATTAAACTCCATCTGCCATCTCCCTGCGTAAAACTCCAACCAGTTTATATCCGGCTGTATCCTCTGACAATCCTCTTATCCGCAACTCCACCAATTTTCGTGTTGTCTGCAAACTTACTAATTAGACCAGCTACGGTTTCTTCCAAATAATTTACAGACACTGCGAACAACAGAATTGATCCCGATGGAACGCCATTAGTCACAACCTTCCATTCAGAAAAGTACCCTTCTACTGCCACTCTCCGTCTTCTGTGTCCAAGCCAGTTCTGTATCCAACTTGCCAGCTCTCCTCTGATCCCATGTGACTTCATGTTTTGTGCCAGTCTACCATGAGTTTGTCAAGGAGAAGAGGACAATTAAAATGCCAGGTGTATGAGTGGATTAGTAAAAGCACATACACTGAGGGATATTCCTGAGAACCGACTGACATTAAACTCCATCAGTGTTTGCCCGATCGTAGTGTCCTCCATGGTTGTGAAGGTCACTACAGGCGCACGCACAATTGATCCCCAAGACAACTGAATTTGCTTATGAAAAGAGAAAACAATGATGACAGGAATGGGGCTGATGCGCAGAGGGTGAATCGTGATGGGAAGAATCAACCTCACAGCCTCATCCCTGTTGCTAAAATATTAACACAATTTGAAGAACATTCTAAGAGCATTTATCAGAATTGAGTCTGTCATGTGGGAAAGAAGTGGCATAAACATGATGGGAAGAATGGTCTTTTTCAGGACTGCAAACCTGACTGAATCTATGAATATAATAATTCTCTTGCGTTTTATAAGTGGAGGCACAGAGTATAGAAGCAAAGTGGTGCTGAACCTTTATAAATTACTGGTTAAGCCTCAGAATATTGGAGTACTTTCCCCAATTCTGGGTGCCACACTTTAGACAGGGTGTCAAGACCTCGGAGAGGGGGCAGCTTCCGTGCCCAGGGGGCACCTCAGGGTCGAGAGTGCCTTTAACGACCCCCTTTAATCACTTTTTAATTTGGTGTCTTTAAGTTTCATTTGATCTTTGTTTTAGTTTGGGCAGTGCCCCTTTAAGGATCGGCCCCATTTTGATTTGTCCCTTAATTTGTTGACTTTCTTCTAATTGGTTGAACTTCAAAAGAGGCTCAAAGTCAAGGAGACCTCAAAAAAAGTTGAGAGAGGAGGTTTACTCGAATGGGTCGCAGGGATGGGGGGCTTTATGTGGAGAGTCTGGAGACGCTGGGATTATTCTCCTCAAGCAGAGAACGTTAAGGGGAGATTGAAATGAAAAATGCTATGGTCACGAGGAAGCTTCAAAGAAGTCACTGTGAAAAACCCCTAGTCGCCACATTCCGGCGCCTGTTCGGGGAGGCTGTTACGGGAATTGCACCGTGTTGCTGGCCTGGCTTGGTCTGCTTTCAAAGCCAGCGATTTAGCTCAGTGTGCTAAACCAGCCCATTTAATAAACGTGTTCAAAATCACAAAGGATTTTGATGATGTAAACAAGGAGAACCAGTTTCCACTGGTAGCAGAGCCAGTAATCACATGACACTGATTTAAGGTGATTGACAAAGAAGCAGATGAGGAGAATATTTTAACTCAGTGAGTTGTGATGTGCAGGGGTGTCTGAAAGGGAGGTGGAAGCAGATTACTAAAGAACTTTCGAAAGGAGAATTGGACAAATTCTTAAAGGAAAAATGTGAAGAGCAAAGGGGATGATGGGGGAACTAACTGGGGAGGTCTTTCAAAGAGACATCACAGGCATTTACTGTGCTGCTTTATTGGATGAATATTCTAATATTCTCAGTGAAGCTTCCTGGTTTCTTCTCTTTCTGACAGAGAGCAAGCGTTGAAAGAAGAGACAGAGGATAAAACGGCTCAATGGATGGAGCTTAAAGAGAAGCTGACAAAGAAGTTGAAGGTCACTTCATTTTTTTGGTTAACAGGTTGGATTGGCACTGAAACTACGTCCATGTTCAATGAGAGGGAAGAACTGAAGATGATCAATATTAGTAGAGAAACATGTTGGGGAAATGGATGGAGTTGAAGGCTCATCCCCAGGGCCTGACAATCTACATCCCAGAGTACTTAACAAAGTGGCTCTAGAAATTGATTTAGATTTATTGTCACATGTACTGAGGTACATTGAAAGGTATTGTTCTATGTACAATCCAGGCACATTGCTCCATACATGAAAACATACAACATAATCTATTTTTAAAAAATTTTGAGTATCCAATTTTTTTTTCCAATTAAGGGACAATTTATTTTGGCCAATCCACCCATCCTGCATATATAACATATAACATAGAACATACAGTGCAGAAGGAGGCCATTCGGCCCATCAAGTCTGCACCGATTTTGGACTGTGGGGGTGAGATCCACGCAGAGATGAGGAGAATGTGCATACTCCACATGGACAGTGACTCGGGATCTCACTCAGGCCCTGTACAGTTGTAGTAGAACTTTTATACTCCAACCCCTCTTATTAAAGATGAGCATTTAATTTGCTTTCCTGATTACTTACTGTACCTTTGTGCAAACATTTTTGATTCATATATGAGAAGACTCAGATTCCTCGATACAGCAGCATTCTGTAGTCGCTCTCAATTTAAAGAATATTCTGCTTTTCTGTCCTTCCCACCAAAGTGGATAATCACACGTTTTCCCGCATTATTTCCCACCAAACACATTTCTTCGTATAACCGTCTTTGCAGACACATTGCGTGGAATGTTACTGCGGGGGGGGGGGGGGGGGGGGCAGATGGTGTGGCCTCCCAACCCCAGAAGAAAAGTCAGTGTGGAGCCATCCTGCTCCATGCTGGCCCACCTCGCAGCCATAGACTGGGTGACATGGTAGCACAGTGGTTAGTACCGTTGCTTCACAGCACCAGGACACCAGGTTTGATTCCCGGCTTGGGTCACTGTCTGTGCGGAGTCTGCGTGTTCTCCCCGCGTCAGCGTGGGTTTCCTCCGGGTGCTCCGGTTTCCTCCCACAAGTCTTGAAAGACGTGCTTGTTAGGTGAATTGGACATTCTGAATTCTCCCTGAATACCCGAGCAGGCGCCGGAATGTGGCGACTAGGGGAGTTTCACAGTAACTTCATTGCAATGTGAATGTAAGCCTACTTGTGACAATAAAGATTATTATTATTATTGTGTGTGGGCTAAATGGGCGGCTTTTGGGATATCCGCCCGCTCACTGGGGAGGATGCCCTGCCCTCGGGAGCTGCCGGCCAAGCACTTTAGTGGGTGCTTCTGGGACTATAATAGAGACGGAGCAGAAGCCCAGTGGATCCCAAGACACAGGAAAATCCAGGGTTTTGGACAGGAGGGTATGAGCAGGTTAGGAAGGGGCAGAGGGTAGGGAGGGGTTGTGGTGGTGGAAGATTTACGGTAGAAAGAAAGAGTGGGTTCGACCTTCGGGCATCCGCCTCCAATCTGCCAAGAGCAGTGCCTGATCATAACTCCCCTTCCTTCTCACCCTTTGAGGAATTTGTTTAAAGACTTGGGGCTGTCTATTCGCACCCAATGCCAAGTACAAAGCAAAGTACAGCACAGGACACTTCGACCCTCCAAGCCTGCACCAACCATGCTGCCATGTCAAATGTTTTATTGCTTGGGCAGTGTATTGCAAGGGTCAATTGACTTGGTAACAGGCTTAATTAACCCTTGATTATCTATTTAAATAGTGTGGGTACTTTCCCGATTTCAGCATCAGCCCCCCCCCCCCCCCCCCCCACACACACACACACACTCATGGGGATGAGCTAGAAGGTGGCTGGGTATTCATCTGATTTTTCTGACCCCCTATCAAACACATGCCCGGCAGGGCCACGTAAAATGCAGCTCTTTGTGTCCTCTTCGCAACCTCCTGTCCCACCCAGCCTATCTTCAACCTATTTTCTGAGCGCATTTAGCCACCTTTATCTTCAGACCTTTAGAATGGTCTTTATTTAATTTTAAGACTCTAGTTTCAGACCCAGGTTTCTCACCCTCAAACTGAAGAACTGAAAATGAGAAATACAAACATGTTGTGATCACTCTTTCCTACAGGCACATTTACTATGAGATCATTCAGTAATCTTGTCTTATTACGCATTGCTAGGCCTAAAATAGCTTGTCCCCTTTTTTGCTCACCACACATTTTCTAAGACACTGATGAAATGTACTCAATGAACTTGTCCTCAAAGCTACCTTTACAATTTTATTTGTCCAACAAATATGAAGATTAAAATTGCCCATGATTATTGCAGCACCTTTCTTTCAGGCTCCCATTAATTTATGATTTTAACTATGTCTTACAGTGTAGCTACTGATAACGGGCCTGTAAACTACACCCACTATTGACATTTCCCTCTTCTATTTCCTATTTCCATCCAAACTGAATTGACATTCTAAGCTTCAGAACCAAGATAATTTCTCACTACTGTGTTTCTCTCACCCTTTATTAACAGAGCTACCCCACCACCTTTTTTAT
Source organism: Scyliorhinus canicula (assembly GCF_902713615.1). Lineage (NCBI taxonomy): Eukaryota > Metazoa > Chordata > Chondrichthyes > Carcharhiniformes > Scyliorhinidae > Scyliorhinus > Scyliorhinus canicula. The sequence goes on along the minus strand of NC_052158.1, from coordinate 157,082,660 downwards.
TTTTTCCTGACCTTTCTAAATTTCACATGCTTTAAATATTCAGTTCCCAGCCTTGGTCACCTGGCAACCATATCTCTGTGATGGCCTCCACATTGTATCTATTTAATTTAGTTTTATTTATTACATTGTGACAAATGGAGAACTTTAGGAATGTTGTCTTCTAAATATTGGGGCAATTTAAGGGTTAAACATCTGGGGTTATAGTGCGTTTGACTGCAGTGGTCATTCTTTTAAAAAATGATTTTGTTTTGCCGGGCCTGGGGCTTTAAGGAGCCAGAAGGTGAAACTGACCAGAGGAATGGGATTTTCAGTCTGGGCTAATGCACTGTGGTTTGACTGGGGGAAGTCCCTGGGGAGTCCCTGGGGAGTTAATATACTTTCAGCTCGGCGAGTTTTTCAGCTTGGGGATATGATGTCATTGTTACTGGGTGGAGCTAAGGGATGCAGAGGTATTTTGGAAAAGCTTTGCAGAGGAGTTGAAGGCTGATCTGTCTGACACTGTGTCCACACTTCTCTCACAGTACGATGGTTAGAAAAAGAGCAATAATATTTAAAGCAAAACAGTCTTGTCTGAGGACAAGGAAGGAGCTGAAACACACCAGGCCACCCATCATTTTGAAGATATTCAGCCAGAGTCTGAAGTGGTTCTAACAGGGGCCAAATCTGTTCTGTAAAGCAAGTGTTACTCTATGGCATGCTAATTTTAAGATGGATAAAGAGCTGTATGATTATTTCCTTGCTGTTTAAGGGGTAATTGCATGCTGTTGTTTTCAGGTGTGAAGTTAGAGTTTAATATTGTATTCATAATAACGTTCTGTTTTTAAAATACCAAAGCCCTATTTCTTAATGCAAGCACTCCTGGAGGGAATCATTCCTTCTGCACACTCTTACAAATGAATTAAAATAATAATAATAACCATTTTAGTCCAGTATCCCAGCCACTGTTGGGATCTGATCTGGGATTGTAATACTATCAATCCATCTGTCTTGTTATGGATGCATTCAGATAAAGAGTTTTTAATTGTGTCTTTTCAGCATTTGTTCCGACACTGACCCTATTCGCTGGTGAACTCTCATGTTTGCGCGCTCTGTCCCTCCCTGTCACCTTCTGCTTGTTATCACTCATTCCACTGTGGCCTTGCCTTTTCTAAATTTTTCCTGACTTCAGCCCTTCCTTATTCCCTGCAGAGGTAGTCTTCCCTGAACCTCACATTTGTGACCTGCCTTTTCTGGTTTTCCATTTGAATTTTTTGAAAGGTCGACGAGAGGGTGCCTCCGTGTGGAACCCCTCTTTCGTTCACTTACCCTTTCCTCCAGCCAAGTGTTCCTCTCAAGCTGGAAGGCCCCTGATTGGCCCCTCCAGCTTCAGGCACCCGCTTGCCACCTTGAATTGGGCAGCGAGCCTGTCTCTGTGCCAATCCAGGAGGTAGGTACCCTGGTCGAAACGTCAGATCAGTGATTGCCTCCCCCTGTGTGTGGGTTTGACTGTAAGTGTATGTGGGTGTGCATGTGGGTGGTTGAGTGGGTGATTCTGGGGTTCCCCCAACACCCATGGAATTGAACCCCAAAGAGATTCAACATCTGAGGAAGGAGGGGGGTGAGAATGGAAGGGAGAGAGCCAGGGCCATGAATTCTCTCACAAAGGGGCTTTTTGCCTTGGATGGAGTAGACCGGGTCATTGTCGGGTCACCCCAAATCTTCAATTTGAGACTAACAGAATCTGCTTTGTTAACAGGGACAGGAGGAAGAGATCCAAAAGCTGCGCTTGAAAGAGAAGATGTATGCAAAGTCCCTCTCTCACCTGGAAACCCGGGGGCTAAAGGAAGAGTTGAAATATCTGCGGCAACAATTGCTCCTGGCAGAGAAAGATTTGCGTGACTCTCACAGTGAAATCCTGATGCAGCAGCAGCGTACGGCAACATATCTCAAAGGCCTCAACACCGACTTACAGTAAGAACTTTCGGACTGAAAAATTGATATGCACACATTGTCATTGAGTGCCAGAAGCAGGGGCTCTATTCCCCTGTCAGGAGAGTCTTGAACGTGGGGTAACAGTCTGAGGATAAGTGGTTGAACTGAGATGAGGAGGAATTTCTTCACTAAGAGGATCGTTAATCTTTCGAATGATCGATCCCAGAGAGCTCTGGACACTCAGTCATTGGCTTTGACTGATCTCATGTCGATATTAGGACACTTGGGGAATGGAGGGGACTGGGTGAGATGGTGGAGTCGATGTGGAAGATGGGTCATGATCTTATTGAATAGCAGAGCAGGCTCGAGGGGTTTTACCTCCTGCTCCTATTTCCATGTTCTGTTATTATGCAATAAGCTTGACGGGCTGAATGCCTACTATTGTTCTTAATACCATTAAAAGAAAGAAGGATTTGCATTTGTGTAGTTCCTATCATGACCTTGGGATATCTCAAAGCACTTTCCTGCCAATTAAGTACTTTTTTGAGATGCAGGGTGGAATTTTCCATTTTATTGCAAAATTGTGGTGGCGGAAAGTTCCGGAAACACCGGAAGCGCATCTTCAGAAGTCCTTTGGTCTGCTGTATATGGGGCGTGGGGAGAGGTGAGCAGCGTTGTTCCTCTCCTCGGCTTGAGTTTGAAGACAACACATCGGAGTCATCAACTCGTTTTTATTTTTACTCATTTTTACGGGATGTCAATTTTACTGGCCAGCCAGAATTTGTGCCCATCCCTACCTGCCCTTCAGAAGGTGCTGATGAGTTGCCGTCTTGAACCACTGCAGTCCTTGAGGTGCAGGTACACCCACTGTGCTGTTAGGGAGGGAGTTCCATGATTTTGACCCAGCGACAGCTAAGGAACGACCGGTATATTTCCCAGTCAGGATAGTGAGTGACTTGGAGGGGAACCTCCAGGTGGCGGGGTTCCCAGGTATCTGCTGCTCTTGTCCTTCTAGATGGTAGGGGTCCTGGGTTTGGAAGGTGCTGCCTTAGGAGCCTTGGTGAGTTCCTGCAGAGCATCTTGTAGATGGTAATCACGGCTGCCACTGTTCGTCAGTGATGGAGGGAGTGAATGTTTGTGCAAGGGGACGTAAATCAAGCGGGGCTGCTTTGTCCTGGATGGTGTCGAGCTTCTTGAGTGTTGTTGGAGCTGCACTGATCCAGGCAAGTGGAGAGTATTCCATCACACTCCTGACTTGTGCCTTGTAGATGGTGGACAGGCTTTGGGGAGCCAGGAAGTGAGTTACTTGTCACAGGATTCCGAGCCTTTGACTTGCTCTACATTATTAATATGGCTAGTTCAGCTCAGTTTCTGGTAAATGGTAGCCTCCAGGATATTGATAGTGGGGAATTCAGCGATGGTAATGCCATCAAATGCCAAGGGCGATGGTTGAATTCTCTCTTATTAGAGATTGTCTGATACTTGTGTGATGCAAATGTAATTTGCCACTTGGCAGCCCAAGCCTGAATATTATCCAGATCTTGTTGCATTTGCGTGTGGGCTGCTTCAGTGTCTGAGGAGTTGTGAATGGTGCTGAACATTGTGCAGTCATCGGCAAACATCCCCATTTCTGACCCTATGATGGAAGGAAAGTCATTGATGAAGCAGCTAAAGATGGTTGGGCCTAGGGCACTACCCTGAGGAACTCCTGCTTGATGCTTGAGACAGTATCGGTAACAGTGACCTCCACACAGTCCCTGTGGAGACAATCATGTCTTCACATTGAGGATACAGTCCATCGTGTTGTGTGGAACTACCACCGTGCTAAATGGGAACAGATCCAGCAACTCAAGACTGGACCCATGAGGCGCTGTGGGCCATCAGCAGCGGCAGAATTGTATTCAACCACAATCTGCAACCTCACGGCCCGGCATATCCCCCACCATTACCACCCAGCCAGGGGATCAACCCTGGTTCAATGAAGAGGGCAGGAGAGCATGCCAGGAGCAACATCAGGCAGACCGAAAAGTGAGGTGTCAACCTGGTGAAGCTACAACACAGGACTACCTGTGTGCCAACCAGCATAAGCAGCAAGTGATAGAGATAAGCGATTCCACAACCAACGGATCAGATCTAAGCTCTGTAGTCCTGCCACATCCAGCCGCAAATGGTGGCGGGCAATTGAACAACTCTCCGGAGGAGGAAGCTCCACAAATATCCCCATCCTCGATGATGGAGGAGCCCAGCACATCAGTGAAAAATGTACGTTGCACTCGACGCAAAGACTCAAGTAAACGGAGGCTTGAATTGTGAATGCCTCTCCTTTTCAATCAGATTTCAGGCCAACGTGACTTCCTGCAGACGTGACGTAAGATTGGAAGGCGTGGCCAGGTTCCGCAAGCAGCTGCTTAACTCATGAGATGGTAATGAATGCAAATGTAAATGCTGTTGGCACCGCTAGGCAATGAGCTAACCGACCACTGGTAACCTGACATTGGGAGAATTACAACCTGGTTTTACACCGGCGGGTTTCTGAGTTTACTGGCTCCTGATATTCTCCGCTCTTGCCCGCTGAGAAACCCACCAGGGGGGTGATGGGAGACTCCCACCTGTGATCACTGTTAGAATGTAGGAAAGGTGGTCACAGACTTGTGAGCAGAAAGCTCCCAGAAACGCTAATGAGATAATGAGCAGATTGTCTGTTTTGTTAATAATTGTTGGCCGGCACACTGGGGAGATGGTCTCTTTGTTTAAAATGGCGCCACTAGATTTTTAACATCCACCTCAGAGAGATCTCAATGGCCTGAGATTTGAGGTAAAAACTTTCAGCGCTCCCCCTGGCACTGTGCCAACTTAAATATTGCGCTCAAGTCTGGAGTGGGCATGACCCACCTTTCCGACCCAAAGTTCAGAGTGCTCAGAAACAAGTTGAAAGGTTGAGGTGAAGACCACACAACTTATAGTGCAGGCGGCAAATTCCAAACCATGAATACTTGAACATCGCAACTCTTAGCTTCATTTTCCTGAAGGCGCTTCGTCTTCCCTCTCTCTCCCTCTCTCCCTATAGCAGCCACCTCCTGCCCACCACAGTTACCTCGGTAACAAACAACTTGCTGCCTAGCATCCACCGATGTTACTCTGGGCTGGTTACTAGGAGACATGTAACAGCCATTTGGGAATGCTACTCCCAGTGAATGTTCCCGTTTGGCTTCCTGCCTCTCCCCCCCCCCCCCCCCCCCCAACTGTGAGAGTCAGCTTAGCAATCCTTCCCATCAATAAGGTCACTGAGATTTATCATGTAATTGGCAAGGTTACTGGGTTAGTTAACTGGAGAAGCCGCCCTCAAATACCCCCCTCTCCCCCCCCCCCCCCCCCCCCGCCCCTACCCCGACCCCCCACCCCATCCAAAAAATTAACTTAGATTTATGTTCAAACAAAACAGAAAGTGAAAGTGACAATGAGACTGTCCGATTGTTGTAGAGGATTCAACAGGTTCACTAATATCCGTAAAATTGAGATTCTCCCAAGCTCTGCTACCTCTCTGCTAACACACACACGTCCTGTTCAGCCGCCATCCCTGTGTTCACTGGCCTACACTGGCTCTCAATACCTCCATTTAAAAACTCTCAGGCTCATGTTAAAATCCCTCCATGGCCTTGTCCCTCTCTCTGTGACCTCCTCCGGCCCTACAACCCTCCATGATATCTGCTCCCTCCATTTCTGTCCTTTTTCAGCATCTGCTAGTTTCCATCACAGCCCAGTGCCGACCATGTCTGCAGCAACCTGGGCCCAAAGCTGAGAAATTCATACCCCAAACCCTCGCCCGCTTCCGACTTTAAGATATTTGTTAAAACCTACTTGTGGCCAAGCTTTTGGTCAATTGCCCGACTGTCCCCTTATGTGCCTCAGGGTCACGTTTTGCTTGATAAAGTTCCTGAAAAGAACTTTGGCATATTTTATAATGTTAAAAATGTTACATAAGACCATGGGAAATCGGAGCAGGAGGAGGCTATTCAGCCCTTCAAGCCCAATCCACCATGGGAGATATAGGAGGGATGTCCGAGTGTGGTGAATGTGATTCACACCGGATTATAATCTGTATATACATGTGTCTGTATTGTAAGTGCAGTTGCATTACCTGTCCTCCAGGGGGAGTAGCTCTGGGAATGCTCGAGTTGTATGGGGCTTCTCCCTTGGCTCTGCCCAGGACTCCTCCCCCGGAAGCTGCTGTATAAAAGCTCAGTGCCACATGGTCAGCCGGCCAGTTCACCGAAAGTTCAATGGCTAATAGGCTGGCTCTGTTGTGAGTATATTAAAACCGCTATTCTAATCCTACAAGCACGTGTCCGTAGAATTGTTGGTTCCAACACTGAGGTAGGTTCTTTACTCAGAGAGTGGTTAGGGTGTGGAATGGACTGCCTGCTGTGATAGTGGAGTCAGACACTTTAGGAACTTTCAAGCGGTCATTGGACAGACACATGGAGCACACCAGAATCACAGGGAGTGGGATAGCTTGATCTTGGTTTCGAACAAGGCTCGGCACAACATGGAGGGCCAAAGGGCCTGTTCTGGGCTGTACTGTTCTATGTTCTATGTTCTATTCAATGAAATCAGGGAGGATCTTCTACCTCAACACCATTTTCCTGCACTATCCCCGTATCATTCAATGTTTTTAATGTGTAGAAATGTATCGATTTCTGGCTTGAACATACTTAACAACTGAGCTTCCACAATCCTCTGGGATAGAGAATTCCAAAGATTTACCACCCTCTGCCTGAAGCAATTCCTCTTCATCTCAGTCCTGTATGACCACCTCCTCATTCTGAGGCTTTGTCCTCTGGTTCTAGATACCTCCCCTGTCAAACTTTCCTACGAACCCTATACGTCTCAATAAGGTCGCCTCTCATTCTTCTCGACTCCATTGAGTACAGGCCCAACCTACGCAACCTGTCCTCATCAGAAAATCCCTCGATAGCCGGGATCAAATTAGTGAACCTTCTCCGGGCTGCCTCCAATGCCGGTCTATCTTTCCTTAGGTAAGGTGAGCAATACTGTTCACAGTATTTAAGGTGTGGGCTAACCCAGTGTATAGTTTGAGCAGGACTTCCCTGACTGTCATCACTCACTGATGATCCTTTGCTTCAGGAAAGCAGCTGTGAAGCAGTCCCCGGGATATTACCTGTCATCTGAGGACTTTCAGTACGTCTGCAGTCAATTGGAAGTTCTCTGTCGAGCTGCGCGAGATGGGACATTGAGAACATTACCTTCTGGCTCACCCGAGGCCCTTCTCACACTTCCCCAGGTAACATTTCACCCTTCACTTGAGGTAAGACACCAACATTAGCAACAGACTATGAAAATTCTGATGGACATATTCAGGCAGGTCACAATCAGTCGATGGAAACATGAAATGAAATGAAATGAAAATCGCTTATTGTCACAAATAGGCTTCAATGAAGATACTGTGAAAAGCCCCTAGTCGCCACATTCCAGCGCCTGTTCGGGGAGGCCGGTACGGGAATTGAACCCGCGCTGCTGGTTTTATTCTGCATTACAAGCCAGCTGGTTAGCCCACTGTGCTAAACCAGCCCCTGGTTCAACCCCTAGGAGTTGAACTCGTAGATGGAGTTCAACCTTGATAAATGTGAAGTGATTCATTTTGGAAGATCGAATTTGAATGCTGAATACAGGGTTAAAGGCAGGATTCTTGGAAGTGTGGAGGAACAGAGGGATCTTGGGGTCCGCGTACATAGATCCCTCAAACCCATTGGCCACGGATTAAAGATCCTTCTATATTGTTCGAGTAAACTTCCAGGACAGGTACAGCACAAGGTTAGATACAGAGTAAAGCCACCCTCTACACTGAAATGAAATGAAATAAAATCGCTTATTGTCACAAGTAGGCTTCAAATGAAGTTACTGTGAAAAGCCCCTAGTCGCCACATACCGGCGCCTGTTCGGGGAGGCTGGTACGGGAATTGAACCGTGCTGCTGGCCTACCTTGGTCTGCTTTAAAATCCAGCGATTTAGCCCAGTGTGCTAAACCAGCCCCTGTCCCCATCCAACACTCCCAGGACAGGTACAGCACGGGGTTAGATACAGAGTGAAGCTCCCTCTACACTGTCCCCATCAAACACTCCCAGGACAGGTACAGCACGGGGTTAGATACAGAGTAAAGCTCCCTCTACACTGTCCCCATCAAACACTCCCAGGACAGGTATAGCACGGGGTTAGATACAGAATAAAGCTCCCTCTACACTGTCCCCATCAAACACTCCCAGGACAGGTACAGCACGGGGTTAGATACAGAGTAAAGCTCCCTCTACACTGTTCCCATCAAACACTCCCAGGACAGGTATAGCATGGGGTTAGATACAGAGTAAAGCTCCCTCTACACTGTCCCCATCAAACACTCCCAGGACAGGTATAGCACTGGTTTAGATACAGAGTAAAGCTCCCTCTACACTGTCCCCATCAAACATTCCCACGACAGATACAGCACGGGGTTAGATACAGAGTAAAGCTCCCTCTACACTGTCCCCATCAAACACTCCCAGGACAGGCACAGCACGGGGTTAGGTACAGAGTAAAGCTCCCTCTACACTGTCCCCATCAAACACTCCCAGGACAGGTACAGCACGGGGTTAGATACAGAGTAAAGATCCCTCTACACCGTCCCCATCAAACACTCCCAGGACAGGTACAGCACGGGGTTAGATACAGAGTAAAGCTCCCTCTACACTGTCCCCATCAAACACTCCCAGGACAGGTACAGCACGGGGTTGGATACACAGTGAAGCTCCCTCTACATCAATGAAAGGAAACCTTGGTTGGTGAGTGGGCTGCATGCAGAGTCCTCTGTCATCTCAATGGGCTGCAAGATTGAAATCGCGCTTGTTCACTAACCTTGACCCCGTGAATAAGATTAAATACAGTTAATACAAGTGAATATTTCATAACATTGGGATAAAAGGTTCTTTTTCGGAATGGCAGCCGGTGACCAGCGGTGTCCCACAGGGTTCAGTGTTGGGGCCGCAGCTGTTCACCATATATATTAATGATCTGGATGAAGGGACTGGGGGCATTCTAGCGAAGTTTGCCGATGATACAAAGTTAGGTGGTCAGGCAGGTAGTGCTGAGGAAGTGGGGAGGCTGCAGAAGGATCTAGACAGTTTGGGAGAGTGGTGCAGGAAATGGCTGATGCATTTCAACGTGAGAAAATGTGAGGTCTTGCACTTTGGAAAAAAGAATCCAAGCATAGACTACTTTCTAAACGGTGAGAAAATTCATAAAGCCAAAGTACAAAAGGATCTGGGAGTGCTAGTCGAGGATTCCCTAAAGGTAAACATGCAGGTTGAATCCGTGATTAAGAAAGCGAATGCTATGTTGTCATTTATCTCAAGAGGGTTGGAATATAAAAGCAGCGATGTGCTACTGAGCCTTTATAAGGCTCTGGTTAGGCCCCATTTGGAGTACTGTGTCCAGTTTTGGGCCCCACATCTCAGGAAGGACATACTGGCACTGGAGCGTGTCCAGCGGAGATTCACACGGATGATCCCTGGAATGGCGGGTCTAGCATATGAGGAACGGCTGGCGTTCCTGGGATTGTATTCATTGGAGTTCAGAAGGTTAAGGGGAGATCTAATAGAAACTTACAAGATAATACATGGCTTAGAAAGGATGGACGCAAAGAAACTGTTTCCGTTAGGCGAGGAGTCGAGGACCCGTGGGCACAGCCTTAGAATTAGAGGGGGTAAATTCAAAACAGAAATGCGGAGACATTTCTTCAGCCAGAGAGTGGTGGGCCTGTGGAATTCATTGCCGCAGAGTGCAGTGGAGGCCGGGACGCTAAATGGCTTCAAGGCAGAGATAGATAAATTCTTGATGTCGCGAGGAATTAAGGGCTATGGGGAGAATGCTGGGAGGTGGAGTTGAAATGCCCATCAGCCATGATTGAATGGCGGAGTGGACTCGATGGGCCGAATGGCCTTACTTCCACTCCTATGTCTTATGGTCTTATGGTCTTAACAAGTTATATACCCTGAGCAGCACAGTAACACAGTGGTTAGCACTGTTGCTTCACAGCTCCAGGGTCCCAGGTTCGATTTCCGGCTTGGGTCACTGTCTGTGCGGAGTCTGCACGTTCTCCCCGCGTCAGCGTGGGTTTCCTCCGGGCGCTCCGGTTTCCTCCCACAAGTCCCGATAGACGTGCTTCTTAGGTAAATTGGACATTGTGAATTCTCCCTCTGTTCACCGAATAGTCACCGAACAGGTTGGGGAGTGTCAACTAGGGGATTTTCATAGTTACTTCATTGCAGTGTTAATTTCAGCCTACTTAGGGTTAATGGTGGCAGAGAAGAAAACATGCCTGTACGGACAACTCAGGTTTTTGGGTGGAATTTGACTTTAATTCTGAAGTCTTGACTTGAAGCACCAAATTCATAACCCCTGACCGTGCTGTGTGACTTCTGGTTTGCTTCTTCATCTATTCTGCGGTTACAGGAGTGTTATCTACTTGCCCGAAGTAGAAAATATTTCCACACAAACTATTTATTAACGAACTATTTGGAAATGGAAGCTGGGGGAGTCCATCTGCGTTTCCATGAAGGTTTGACTGATGATAATTGATTGTGTGTGTGTGTGTGTGTGTGTGTATGTGTGTGTGTGTGCTGACGTGAACCATGCCCACCTCTCTATTCTGCTCTCTGCCCGTAATAGAATCCTGCTGTGAGCTACAATAATCAGTGTTAGTGGACAATGGTCCGTCACATGTAATGAATCACTTTTCCTCCCAGACAGGAATTGGTAGAACTATTTTATTGCTTTCGGCCTTATTCAAGGTCCACAACGTGAAGGCTAACAGCTTCTCCTCACTCGTAGACATTAGGTAGGAAACCACCACCCCAACCCCACAGGGCTTCACTTGTCAGTTCCACGGGGAAATTGGGATAAAAATGTGTCAGGAGTTCTGAATTGAGTAGCGCCTCTTTGGCTTGCACAAAATCTCTCTCACTATGGTCCCCCTATTTCCACTTTTCATTTTGACACAGTAGATTGTACAAGGATTTCAGAATAGTTGTTAGATTAGGGACAAACCTTCTGTCGTAATTTAATAAATCGAAGAGTGATCGAAGTTGGATGTCATTTTGAGATCTGGGTGCCTCGCTAATGGATTTGACTTTCCAAGGCGACTTCTGCAGTTCCTTGGCGTCAATGACATGACCCCAGATATTCAGTTGAAGATTGAAAAAATTCTCATTTTTCTTTTCGGATTTTTAATCCATAATTTTCTAATCTCTGGAGTGTGGCATGCAGGTTGCGAAGATGTTCTTCCTCCTTCTTCCCAGTAAACAAGATAGCATCCAGATAACACCAGACTTCTCAAATCCACTTAAGATTTGGTCCATTGGGACAATGGACTGAAGTGATGCCAAATTGTCAACTTTTGCATCAATTACTGTTGTGAACCCTGATTCATATTCATTTGAAGATGTGCTTGACTGAGATCGATTTTACTGAAGTGTTGAACCTCCAGCCAACCCATCGAATAGGTCAATCAGGGTTAGAGGGAACTGCTCTGCACAAAGTAAAGGATTAATAGGGACTTTAAAATTGCCACAAATGAGTACAGATCCGTCTTTGTTCATCATGGATGCGCTTGACTTCGCCCAGTCTCTCATGTTAATGGGTTCAAGGATTCCCATTCTGACCAGCCGTTCCAATTCCACCTCTACCTTAGGTCTGATTGCGTAGGGCACTGACCTGGTAGCCTTTCAGCATCTCACCTGCATTTATTCCTTGATCTTCACTTTTCTGAGATATCCTTCATGCTTCCTAGCTCATCATCAAAGGCAATGCATGTTCCTTCAAGATTTTTGGCAGGCCTGGTTCGGAATCTGTCATTAGATTGAACTCGGCCAAAATCAATATGATCTTTTCCAGCCAAGTTCTTCCCAATAGTCCCGGATAATTTCCTTTGACTATGTGCAAGGACAGACCTTCCGTCTCTCCATTTAATTGCACCGTTATATCAATATGACTTCTCAACGGAACCACTTCTCCAGTGTAGATTTCTGACACCATTTTCAAGGGTTGCAGAGCTATTCTTGATAAACCATCTCTGGCAGCAGTGAGGCAGCTGCCCCAGTGTCCACCTCCGTCTTCACCAGCTGTAATGAAGTGACCCAATGCCGGTTTGTTGCACCAGTAATAATTAGTAGATTTAATGAGTAGACAAATTAGTAGTTTGTCTTTGGACTGTGAATTGAGTTCCTTCTCACGTTCTTCTCGTACCACATGGACAACTTTTTCCTTCATCCAGTTTGCCATTTGTTTTAGTTGACTCTTGCTTCCTGCAACGTTTGCCTGAGGCTTGTTTCTTTTTCCAACAAGTGTGTGCAATGCGGTCGTTTCTGCCACAGTTTCTGACGTGCTGTCTTTGCACCAACAGTTTGGTGCCCGGTTTATGTACACCGATGGCAAGTGCGGGTCTGTGTTTGTGTTCGACTTTCGGCCGACATCTTGTGAATTCTTGTGCTTGGTCTCAACTGTTGAGCTTCTTTGCTAATTCCATGGATTTGGCACTTCCAAAGCTTTATTTAAGGTCAGGTTGTTTTGGGTTAACAATCGCTTTTGAAGAGCTTTGCTCCTTGCGCCACAGACTGATCTGTCTCTGATGGTGTCGTTTAACACATCCCCGAATTCGCAGTGCTCGGCCAGTCTTTTTAGGGAAGCTACAAACTGTGTAATCAATTCTCCGTCATCTTGGTTGAGCTTCTGACCTATCCCTTTCTGCGATGACTAAAGGTTTTGCTGAATCGTGACCCTGCAAAATGTCCACTATTCGGATGTTATTGCGCCTGGCTTTTCCGGCTCTACCAGATTCCTAAGGCAGTTAAATGTACAGCCCCCATTATTCTCAGGAATGTTGGGACTTTTATATCTGCCGCTATCTTATTAGATTGGACAAAATAGTCGAATCATTCAGTATGTGAGCTCCATCACTGTATTCTCATACAACGGCGCCAAAAGCTCCCCCCATTTTGATGGGTGGCGCAGTAGCACAGTGGTTATCACTATTGCTCAACAGTGCCAGGGTCCCAGGTTCGATTCCCGGCTTGGGTCACTGTCTGTGCGGAGTCTGCACGTTCTCCCCGTGTCTGCGTGGGTTTCCTCCGGGTGCTCCGGTTTCCTCCCACAAGTCGCGAAAGACGTGCTGTTAGGTGAACTGGACATTCTGAATTCTCCCTCTGTGTACCCGAACAGGCGCCGGAATGTAGCGACTAGGGGATTTCCACAGTAACTTCATTACAGTGTTAATGTACGCCTACTTGTGACAATAATAAAGATTTTTTTTTTTTTAAATTAATTTAAAGTACCCAATTCATTTTTTCCAATTAAGGGGTAATTTAGCGTGGCCAATCCACCTACTCTGCACATTTTTGGGTTGTGGGGGCGAAACCCACGCAGACACGGGGAGAATGTGCAAACTCCACACGGACAGTGACCCAGAGCCGGGATTGAACCTGGGACCTCGGCGCCGTGAGGCAACAGGGCTAACCCACTGCGCCACCGTGCTGCCCATAAAGATTATTATTTAGATGTTAACACTACAGGCTGCGATACTAGGCTGACGATTTGACTGTGCAAATGGCCAATGACATCATCTCAGACACTATGGATACACAAATGAGAGCACCTTCCAACCCCATGACCTTTACCATCTAGAAGGACAAGAGCAGCAGACACATGGGAACCCCGCAAGTTGCCTCCAAACCATACAACCTCGTGACTTATTAAACATACCACCATTCCTTCACTGTCACTGGATCAAAATCCTAGTTTTCCATCCCAAACAGCACTGTGGGTGTACCTACACCACATGGGCTGCAGCAGTTCAAGAAGGCAGCTCACCACCACCTTCTCAAGGGCAATTAAGGATGGGCAATAAATACTGTCCTCACCAGCGTCGCCCACATCCCACGGGTTAATTTTTTAAAAAGATGTCACAATTTACTGACGCTAGCGATTTTTAGATTCAGCACAGGTTGTCAAAGCGGCGCAGTAATTATGTTCTGAATTTGAGTCTTTGGATTGCCAATCCCCAAACACAATCAGCATTCCATATCAACCAATCAGATTTGGAGTCTTTCACTGATTCTGTCCTGCCCGAATTTGTTGGTTATTAATTTCCGGACTTGGGTTCTGATTTCTTTTCCCCCCCCCTCTGTTCTGGTTTAACTCTGCTTCGTTTCCCACAGGATGTTCCTGTTTTGTTTCAGGCATCAACGGCGCCCCCTGAGAATGGACGAAACCTGTGAGTCAGTTATATCGTACCAGCGCTCTTGTCTTTCAGTGAGGTAGCCTCAATTTGTTTCACTCCCGGCGTATCTTGGGGAGGTGTCCCGTCTTGTTGGTGTTCACTGGCCCACTTGCTCCGCCACTTGCTGGCCACGTGATAGGCTAGTGAGGTCGAATGTCACGGTCTATTCACCAATCAGGACACGGCCTCCTCAAGTGAGGCATCATGTGACATGTGACATGCGCTCGGATTGATCAAGTGACAGGCGACATGTGACCCCACTCTTCCTGCGCCAAATCCGGGGAACTGCCCTGTGGCTTCCCACTCGTTCACATGAAGGTTGTCATCACATTTTGAAGATATTATTCTTCAGTCACACCCCTCGTTGCTGTCAGTCTCTAACTGCCACTTCAGAATGGTCCCTGTTTCTGCAACCCATTAAACGTGGTCTGTGTTATATTCCTTGTCTTGTACCCCAAGACAGCCAAAGCTGTAGTGTTGATAAAGAACATAAAACTATGGGCGCGATTCTCCCAGACAGGGAGAAATCGTAAGGCTGGCGTCAAATCCGGGCGGGTTTGACGCCAGCCTCCTCCTCCCCGACCGGGAACCGATTCTGGTTCTAGCATGCTGCGGCCGTGAACTCCGGCATCGCGGGCTTAACGAATTTCGTTAAGCCCGCTTGCCAGAGTTTGCGCCGGCTGACGCGCCACATGACGTCAGCCGCGCATGCGCGGATTGGAAGACTCCAACCCGCGCATGCGCGGATGATGTCATCGCGCATTTGCGCGAAACCCGCGCGCGGGCCGGGATGCCCCTCAGCCGCCCCGCGAAGTGATACAGCGGGGCGGCGGAAGGACAAAGAGTGCGCGGGAAACGGACCCGCTGCCCGCGATCGGTGCCCACCGATCGCGGGCCCATGGCACCCTTGGCACGGCCGTGGTACTGCCGTGCCAATCGGTGCCATGGTTTTAAAAATCGGGACTTTACGGCCGTTTTTACGAACGGCCAGACCAGGTGTGTTTGCCGTTCGTAAAAACAGCCGTAAAGGGCTTGGACTTCGGCCCATCGGCCAGCTGAGAATCGCTGCTGGCCGTAAAAAAACGGCGGCAGCGATTAGTGTCGGGAGTTGTGTGTGGGGAGGGGGAGAATAGCGGGAGGGCGTCAGACTAGCGTGGCCGTAAAATTTTACGAACCCCGCTATTCTCCGCACCGTCGTGAGTGCGGAGAATTGCGCCCTATATGTTTAAATCAAAACTAATTTATTTTACACTACTTAACTTGATTTGGCTCACACGCTCTACTGAGTAACAGTTAACAAACAATAATACTGAATCTGTGATACGGTAATTAATAATCTCTCTAATATGGCAGCACGATAGCATTGTGGATAGCACAATTGCTTCACAGCTCCAGGGTCCCAGGTTCGATTCCGGCTTGGGTCACTGTCTGTGCGGAGTCTGCACATCCTCCCCGTGTGTGCGTGGGTTTCCTGCGGGTGCTCCGGTTTCCTCCCACAGTCCAAAGATGTGCAGGTTAGGTGGATTGGCCATGATAAATTGCCCTTAGTGTCCAAAATTGCCCTTAGTGTTGGGTGGGGTTACTGGGTTATGGGGATACGGTGGAGGTGTTGACCTTGGGTAGGGTGCTCTTTCCAAGAGCTGGTGCAGACTCGATGGGCCGAATGGCCTCCTTCTGCACTGTAAATTATATGATAATCTATGTAATCTAAACTCTAACAACCTCACACTATCCTTCTACATCAAATTCTCCATCAGCTTCTTTCAGCATGCCTAGAGACGCAGCCTTTTATAAGATCACTCAGTGATGCCATCTAGTGTTAATGTACATGAACATCATCTTATTAACCCTTTACTATAATTGGACTATACATATCATTACAGTCTGTTTGCCCAACCATCTGGTATCTGACAGATTCCACGCGGAAGCATCCGCTCATTTGACAAACAGGATTTGGTGCTGCAGGTTTCCATGGAAACAGTTCAATGATCATAGTCAAGGAGCCAACACATGGTCCTCCGAAACCTAGCTGCAGTTTAGCATTCCTGGGTGACCATGGCTTATAGCTGAACATGGTTCCCTAAAGGATCCCTGGTGAGTTGAATCTCAGCTTCGAGCCAGTTCGCTGAACTTGCGGAGCCACTAGGCCGTGGGGTCCGTTTACCCGCTCCAGAGACCTGAGCACATGGCCCAGGATGGACTCCCAATGTCAGCGCTGAAGGAGTGCTGCACTGCCAGAAGGGCCATCTTTCAGATGGAAAGTTGAACCAAAGTTCCATCTGCCCTCTTGGGCTGGCATAACTGATCACATGGTCATGATGGGATGAAGAACAGGGGAGTTCTTTCAGGGGTTTTAAGGCCAATATTGATTTGTCAATTAATAATAATAATCTTTATTAATGTCACAAGAAGGCCTACATTGACACTGCAATGAAGTTATTGTGACAATCCCCTTTCCGATCACTAAAAAACGTTACCATGGCGTGGGGAGCACGGTAGCACAGTGGTTAGCACTGTTGCTTCACAGCGCCGGCGAGCCCGGTTTGATTCCCGGCTTGGATCACTGCCTGTGTAGAGTCTGCATGTTCCCCCGTGCCCGCATGGGTTTCTTCCGGGTGCTCCGGTTTCCTCCCACAAGTCCCAAAAGACGTGCTTGTTCGGTGAATTGGACATTCTGAATCCTCAGTGTACCCGAACAGGCGCCGGAATGTGGCGACTAGGGGCTTTTCACAGTAACTTCATTGCAGTGTTAATGTAAGCCTACTTGTGGCACTAATAAAGATTAAAAAGCAGATTGTTTTATTTATTCTTTTGTGGGATGTGGGCGTTGCAGGTTGGGCCAACATGTATTGCCTGCCAATGATTGCCCTTGAACACAGTTGGTTGCCACACTATCACAGAGGGCAATGGCGTGGCAATTTCTCTGGCTTCGGAGTCAACCAGCACACTGGGCTAAATCGTTGGCTTTTAAAGCAGACCAAGGCAGGCCAGCAACACGGGTTCAATTCCCGTACCAGCCTCCCTGAACAGGCGCTGGAATGTGGCGACTAGGGGCTTTTCACAGTAACTTCATTGAAGCCTACTCATGACAATAAGCAATTTTCATTTAATTTCATTGCTGTGGGTCTGGAGTCACATGTCGGCCTCACCAGGTAAGAATGGCAGATTTCCTTCCCCAAAGGAACAAGATGGGTTTAATCTATCTGGTCAACATTCTGATCCCAGACATAGCTGCAGTCTAGCATTCCTGGGTGACCATGGTTTATAGCTGAACATGGTTTAGTGGCTAGGGCTTGGCAGAAACTCCAATATTTTATATTATTTGTAAGACTGTGAGGATAGGACACCTCACTCCAGGAGTGGTTTCGCAAATAGGGATGTGGTTTATAAAAACAAACATTCTTTCCAACACTGTCTTAAAATAATTCTTGCCTGACAGCAGATAATTGCTTACAAATACCCCTTAAACAATACTACTCAATACAGTGAATAAATATCCTTAACTGCTATCTTTATTCCCACTTAAACAACAAGAAAAAAACTAATCTCAGCTCTCAATCCAATATAACTACCAATGGCGCATAGGAATACTTGCTTCACAGAGTTGTTCTTTGAGAAAAAGAAATCTCTTAACGTGGCTTTAAAGACAAGATCTGACTCCTGTCAGACCCATGCAGAAACTCTGGCGGTATACCTTCGGAATCTGTTTCTCGGCTTGTTTCAGTTCCCCCTGGTGACAGAGAAACTGGGAGAATTGATTTGCTGAGAGTTTCCAGCATTTTCTGATTCTATTTCAGATTTCCTGCACCTGCGGCGTTTTGCTTTAGCGAGAGACATGTAAGTTCTGTATATTGTATTTTTGTTTTCTAGAAATGGCCGGGAGGTACCAGAGAAACACAAAGGAAAATCAGCTGTCCCTGTAAACCGATTAGCTTCAGCTACTGCGAAGAAGACCAAGAAAGGAAGGAGAAGGTCAAAGGCAGGACCACACCAGAGGTCAATCGACCAATCAGAATTAAGAGATCCTCTCAGTAAATCTCTGACCCCACCATCATGTGATCCTCCATCATCCTCTTTCCCAACTGACCAGGACAAACTGACCAATGGTGATGACAAGGTGAAAGATGACCAATCAGACTCCCAAGAAAAGGGTCAGATGACTGCTCCCAAGGCAGTATGGGGTGTGGTTCAAAACGCAAAACTAAAGCCAGGTATCAGCTGATATTCTTTCAAATTAAATAATCATTCATGTGCAGAAGAGAATGTCATGCATCCCTCAGACATTCCCTTCCCGATCTCCATAACATCCTCCAATCCTACAACCCTCCGAGATGCTGCACTCCTGGGCCTGGATTCTGCGAGCCCCCGCGGAGAATCGACACCAATCGCGCTGGTGCGGTCGCCGTGGTGCCGGTCAGGGGCATTGAAAGCGGCCCCCGCGGCGATTCTGTGCGCTTGATGGGCCGAGTGCCCGCTGAGTTCCGCTGAGTCCCACCTGCATCGTTTGCGTATGGTCCCACCCGGCGGGACCTCAGCTGGGGGGCGCGGGGGGAAGCCGACTCCAGGGAGGCCCTCCACAGTGGCCAGGCCAGCGATCGGGGCAACCGATCGGCAGGCGCACTCATTCCGGGAGGGGGGGCCCTATGTTCCTCCATGCCGGGGTCCTGTAAGGCTCCGCCATATTGCCCGGGGGGCCGGTGCGGAGACGGCCATGGCGCGCATGTGCGGACCTGCGCTGCCCGTGTAGGGCTGGCTTTCAGCGCCGGAGCAGCGCACAGCATTCCGGCACCATTCTAGCCCCCGAGGAAGGGCTGAATGACTGGGCCTGGAGGCCCGTTGACGGCAGAGTCGCTTGCACCGGTTTTGATGCCGGCATCAACACTTGGCCGGGATATCAGAGAATCCCGCCCCAGGTCCGGGCTCTTGTGCTTCCCTGATTTTAATCACCCCGCCAGCTACGTAAGAACTAAGAGCAGGAATAGGCTATTGTATAGTTGCAGCAACTCTTCCCTACTTTTATACTCTATCCCTTTAGCTATTAGGGCTAAAATTCCATTAGCCTTCCTTATTAACTGTTGTACCTGCACGCTAATTTTCTGTGATTCATGTACAAGGACGTCCAGACCCTTCTGCACCGGAGCACTCTGACATTTCTCTCCGTTTAGATAAGTTGCCATTTTTCCAACCAAAATGGATAACCTCACACTTATCCATGTTAAATTCCACCTGCCAAATTTTGGCCCACTCACCTAACCTATCTATATCCATTCAGGGGCAGCACGGTAGCATAGTGGTTAGCATCAATGCTTCACAGCTCCAGGGTCCCAGGTTCGGTTCCCGGCTGGGTCACTGTCTGTGCGGAGTCTGCACGTCCTCTGCGTGGGTTTCCTCCGGGTGCTCCGGTTTCCTCCCACAGTCCAAAGATGTGCGTGTTAGGTGGATTGGCCATGCTAAATTGCCCGTAGTGTCCTAAAAAGTAAGGTTAAGGGGGAAGTTGTTGGGTTGTGGGTATAGGTTGGATATGTGAGTTTGAGTAGGGTGATCATTGCTCGGCACAACATCGAGGGCCGAAGGGCCTGTTCTGTGCTGTACTGTTCTAAATTCTAAATTCTAAATTAGTAAATTTCTTATTTCCTCATTGCAACTTACTATCCCACCTATTTTTGTGTTATCTGCATATTTGGCTGTAGTACCATCTACCCCTACATCCCAGTGATTAATATATGCCGTAAATAGTTGGGGCCTGAGGACCGAGCCCTGTGGCATCCCCACTAGTTACATCTTGCCAACCAGAAAAAGACGCGTTTATCCCGACTCTCTGCCTTCTGTTGGTTAGCCAGTCTTCCATCCAAGCTAATAAATTACCCCTAACCCCATATCTTGCGTATTAACCTTCTATGCGCCACCTTATCAAATGCCTTTCGGAAGTCTAGATCAACTACATCTACAGCATCCCCATTTTCCACTTGGCTTGTTACATATTTGAAGTACTCCAGCAAATAATTCAAACATGATTTACCTTTCAAAAACTATACTGACTCTGATGGATTGCATTTTCACTTTTCAAATGTCCTGATGTTACTTCCTTAATAATGAATTGTGACAATTTCCCAACAACAGATGTTAAACTAATTGGTCTGTAATTTCCTACATTCTGCCTCCCTCCCTTTTTGCACATGTCACATTAGCAATTTTCCAATCCACTGGAACCTT
This sequence comes from Scyliorhinus canicula, assembly GCF_902713615.1. NCBI lineage: Eukaryota > Metazoa > Chordata > Chondrichthyes > Carcharhiniformes > Scyliorhinidae > Scyliorhinus > Scyliorhinus canicula. Next base: position 157,062,214 of record NC_052158.1, on the reverse strand, counting down.
CTCCGTGTCCAGGGGATTGGAATATTATAACCAATGGATCCACTTTCTCCACTGCCACTTCCTTTAACACTAGGATGTAGCCCATCAGGCCCTGGAGACTTGTCTGCCTTCAATCTCAATCATTTGTTTAGTACTGATTCCCTATTGACAATGATTGTTCTAAGTTCCTCCCTTTCTTTTACCTCTGCATTACCTGTCATTATTGGGATGGTACTAGTGTCTTCCACCGTGAAAACTGAGGTGAAATATTGATTTAGCACCTCCGCCATTTCTGTGTTTCCCCACTATTAACTCCCCAGTCTAATCTTCCAAGGGACCAATATTAAGACCATAAGACCATAAGACATAGGAGTGGAAGTAAGGCCATTCGGCCCATCGAGTCCACTCCGCCATTCAATCATGGCTGATGGGCATTTCAACTCCACCTCCCAGCATTCTCCCCATAGCCCTTAATTCCTCGCGACATCAAGAATTTATCTATCTCTGCCTTGAAGCCATTTAGCGTCCCGGCCTCCACTGCACTCTGCGGCAATGAATTCCACAGGCCCACCACTCTCTGGCTGAAGAAATGTCTCCGCATTTCTGTTTTGAATTTACCCCCTCTAATTCTAAGGCTGTGCCCACGGGTCCTCGACTCCTCGCCTAACGGAAACAGTTTCTTTGCGTCCATCCTTTCTAAGCCATGTATTATCTTGTAAGTTTCTATTAGATCTCCCCTTAACCTTCTGAACTCCAATGAATACAATCCCAGGAACGCCAGCCGTTCCTCATATGCTAGACCCGCCATTCCAGGGATCATCCGTGTGAATCTCCGCTGGACACGCTCCAGTGCCAGTATGTCCTTCCTGAGATGTGGGGCCCAAAACTGGACACAGTACTCCAAATGGGGCCTAACCAGAGCCTTATAAAGGCTCAGTAGCACATCGCTGCTTTTATATTCCAACCCTCTTGAGATAAATTTACTATTCACTTTAGCTACTCTTTCTCTTTTATATACATATAGGAACTTTTGCCATCCCATCTTAGATTTTGCGCTACTTTTCTTTCATAATTGACTGTTGCTTTTTATATTACTTTTACGGAACCCTTTGTTGAGCATTAAAAGTTTCCCAGTCTTCCACCCAGCCACTGGCCTTTGCAATATGGTATGGCTTAGGTTTTGTCTTTATATTATCTGAAACTTCCTTGCTTAGTCATGGATTTTTTTACGATGACTAATCAATCTTTCTTCCTCCCTGGAGTACGTTTTAGTTGGAATAATTGAGTATCTCTTTAAACAAATGCCACTGCAAAACCTGTCCTCAAGTTGACGTAATTACCTTTGTCTAACTCCAGAATGTAAGGGCGCGATTCTCCCGAGTCACGAAGACTCAGGAAGCTGGCGTCAAAAACGGGCAGGTTTGACGCCAGCCTCCGCCCCCCCCCGACCGGGAACCAATTCTGCTCCCCGGTCGGGGCTAGCATCGCGCGGCCGTGAACTCCGGCATAGCGGGCTAAGCCCGCTAGCCAGAGTTAGCGACGGCTGACGCGTCAGATGATGTCAGCCGTGCATGCGCGGATTGGACGACTCCAACCCGCGTATGCGCGGATGACATCATCACGCATATGTGTGAAACCCGCGCATGCGCGGGCCGGTATGCCCCTCAGCCGCCCCGCGAATGGATACAGCGGGGCGGCGGAGGGAGAAAGAGTGCGCGGGGTAAGTACCCGCTGCCCACGATCGGTGCCCACCGATCGCAGGCCCATGGCACCCTTGGCATGGCCGTGGTACTGCCGTGCCAATCGGTGCCATGGTTCCCCAGATCGGGACTTTACGGCCGTTTTTACGAACGGTCAGACCAGGTGTGTTTTACGTTCATAAAAACGGTCGTAAAGGCCTTGGAAATCGGCCCATCGGCCAGGGGTGAATCGCTGCTCACCCTAAAAAAACGGCGGGCAGCGATTCGTGTCGGGAGGCGGGCGTGGGGGGGGGGGGGGGAGAATAGCAGGAGGGCGTCGGACCAGCGTGGCCGTAAAAATTTACGCCGCCCGCTATTCTCCGCCCCGTCGTGAGTACGGAGAATCGCGCCCTAAGTTTCTCCAGTTTATTGCACTCAAACTGAATCTGACATTCAGTCATGCGATGATCACTCTTCCCGAGAGGATCCTTAACTACGTGGTCATTAATTAATCCCTCCTCATTACACAATACCAAATCCAGAATAACCTGCTCCCTGGCTGGTTTCTTCAGAAATATATCAGTGATTTGGCCTCTACAGCTTTCTGTGGTCGAGAATTCCACAGGTTTTCCACACTCTGAGTGAAGAGGTTTTGTTCACCTCAGTTCTAAATGGGCTACTCCATATCCTGAGGCAATGGCCTCTTTATCAGTGCCTCCCCAGCCAGATAACATCCCTGCATCCAGTCTGTTCAGCTCTGTCAACATTTTACACTTTTCAATTAGATCCCCTCTCAATGTTCTAAACTCCAGTGACTACAGGTTGAATTGACCCAATCTCACCTCATAGAATCATAGAATTTACAGTGCAGAAGGAGGCCTTTCGGCCCATCGACTCTGCACCAGCTCTTGGAAAGAGCACCCTACCCAAGGTCAACACCTCCACCCTATCCCCATAACCTAGTAACCCCACCCAACACTAAGGGCAATTTTTGACACTAAGGGCAATTTATCATGGCCAATCCACCCAACCTGCACATCTTTGGACGGTGGGAGGAAACCGGAGCACCCGGAGGAAACCCACGCAGACACGGGGAGAACGTGCAGACTCCGCACAGACAGTGACCCAAGCCGGAATCGAACCTGGGATCCTGGAGCTGTGAAGCAATTGTGCTAACCACTATGCTACCGTGCTGCCCAGGTCATAACACCTGTCAGACCAGAAATATGTCTGGTGAATCTTCAGTGTACTCCCTCCACGGCAAGTATATCCTTTCCTAGATAACGAAACCAAAACTGCGCACAATACTCTAGGTGCGCTCTCACCGAGGGCCTGTTCATCTACTGAGACATCACTGCTCCTGTACTCCGGTTCTCTCGCAATGAAATGAAAAAAATGAAAATCGCTTATTGTCATGAGTAGGCTTCAATGAAGTTACTGTGAAAAGCCCCTAGTCGCCACATTCCGGCACCTGTCCGAGGAGGCTGGTACGGGAATCGAACCGTGCTGCTGGCCTGCTTTAAAAGCCAGCGATTTAGCTCAGTGAGCTAAACCAGCCCAACATGAAGGCCAACATACCATTATGCATGCTTTCTTTCAGTGACTGGTGTACAAGAACACCCAGGTCCCTTTGTCTGTCAATATTTTACAATCTATCACCATTTAATTAATACTCTGCCATTCTGTTTGACTATCTGAAGTGGATAACTTGACATTTATCCATGTTATAATGTATCTGCCACTCACTCAGCTTAGCTAATCAGATTGAAGCCTCTTAATATCCTCCTCATGACTTACCTTCCCACCATGTTTTGTGTCATCAGCATACCTAGAAATTAATACGTTTGACTCCCTCATCCAAATCATTGATGTATATTGTGAACAGCTGGAGCCCAAACAAGCTGGGGTACTGCATAACCCAAATAGTCACTGCCTCCCACTTTGAAAATTCGCCATTTGTTCCACCAGCTATCTCCGTATTTCAATGGTGTGAGTGATAATCCCTCCTTGACCAAATCTACATAAGGCTCAATTTCAGTCTTTCTAACGGTTTTATTTCAGATCAGAAGGATTCACATCTCAGTACGGTGTCAGGATTCCTCGATGTAGAATTGACTAGATGTCACAATCAGAGCTTCAGAGACCATGAGGTAAGGTTGGCCGTGTGACCCCTCAACCCTGCTGAGACAGACCAGTCAAGCTGGGAGTTTGTAAAAGAGCAGCTTGGATTTGACTGAACTAATCGCACATTTGTTCGCACACAATGCTCATTCCTCACAACATTTATTAACATTTATTTGCCTTCAACTCTGTCCATATGGTCCCATCAAACACCCCCAGGACAGGAGCAGCACGGGTTAGATACAGAGTCAAGCTCCCTCTACACTGTCCCCATCAAACACTCACAGGACAGGTACAGCACAGGGTTAGATACAAAGTAATGCTCCCTCTACGCTGTCCCCATCAAACACTCCCAGGACAGGTACAGCACGGGGTTAGATACAGAGTAAATCTCCCTCCACACTGTCCCCATCAAACACTCCCAGCACAGGTACAGCACGGGGTTAGATACAGAGTAAAGCTCCCTCTACACTGTCCCCATCAAATACTCTCAGGACAGGAACAGCACGGGGTTAGATACAGAGTAAAGCTCCCTCTACACTGTCCCCATCAAATACTCTCAGGACAGGAACAGCATGGGGTTAGATGCAGCGGGCGACGATTTCACTCCAAATCGCAAATCTCCGTCGCCTCGACAGTGGCGTCACTTACAGTAAACACAGATTGCATATCATTAGCGGGCCCGACCCGGTATTCTCTGGGACCTCCGCGATTCTCCTCCTCCAACGGGCCGAATTCCCGAAGGCGCAGTTCAGTTGTGCTTTTAAAATCATGAAACAAGCGTGGCGGCTGCTGAGGTGGGGGGGGGGGGGGGGGGGGGGGAGTGGGTACGGAAAGTGCCCAACATCACCATGTGTGCTGACTGTTGTACTGCTGGCCGGAGAACCTCTGCCAGGTCTGGGGAGGGGGAATAGCTGGAGGTGGCCAGGAGGTGGGTGTGGACGGGCATGGAGACCCATTGTCGCAGCCAGCAGAGGCAGCTGGAAAAAATGGATAGGAATAATGGATAGTCTGTCATACAGGGCAGGATTGGATAGGGAATAATGGGTGGTCTGTCATACAGGGCAGGACTGGATAGGGAATATTGGATGGTTTGTAATATAGGGCAGCATTGGATAGGGAATAATGGATGGTCTGTCATACAGGGCACGATTGGATAGGGAATATTGGATGGTTTGTAATATAGGGCAGCATTGGATAGGGAATAATGGATGGTTTGTAGTATAGGGCAGCATTGGATAGGGAATATTGGGTGGTTTGTAATATAGGGCAGGAATCAATAGTATAGGTTCAAACCCCAGATATTACATAGAATTAAGGTGACTCTATTACCAAAAGTGAAAACGGGGACTCCATGAGGTAACAATACCCCACAACACGAGGAGATGCGAGGTGATGCATTTTGGAAGATCAAATTCAAGAGCGGACTATATGGTCAATGGAAGGGTCCTGGGGAAAATTGATGTACAGAGAGATCTGGGAGTTCAGTTCCATTGTACCCTGAAGGTGGCAACGCAGGTCGATAGAGTGGTCAAGAAGGCATACAGCATGCTTGCCTTCATTGGACGGGGTATTGAATACAAGAGTCGGCAGGTCATGTTACAGTTGTATAGGACTTTGGTTAGGCCACATTTGGAATACTGCGTGCAGTTCTGGTCACCACATCACTAGAAGGATGTGGATGCTTTGGAGAGGGTGCAGAGGAGGTTCACCAGGATGTTGCCTGGTATGGAGGGTGCTAGCTATGAAAAAAGGTTGAGTAGATTAGGATTGTTTTCATTGGAAAGATGGAGGTTGAGGGGAGGCCTGATTGAGGTCTACAAAATTATGAGAGGTATGGACAGGGTGGATAGCAACAAACTTTTTCCAAGAGTGGGGGTGTCAGTTACAAGGGGTCACGATTTCAAAGTGAGAGGGGGAAAGTTTAAGGGAGATGTGCGTGGAAAGTTTTTTACGCAGAGGGTGGTGGGTGCCTGGAACGCTTTACCAGCGGAGGTGGTGGAGGCGGGCATGATAGCATCATTTAAGAGGCATCTAGACGGGTATATGAACGGGCGGGGACAGAGGGAAGTAGACCTTGGAAAATAGGAGACAGGTTTAGATAAAGGATCTGGATCGGTACAGGCTGGGAGGGCCGAAGGGCCTGTTCCTGTGCTGTAATTTTCTTTGTTCTTTGTTCTTTGTTCACTGCGCAGCTCCTGAGGTGTAACAACTCCTCAAGCAAGTGAAATGGCTTCAAATCAGTAAATAATTTCTCCCTTTCAAAGCACTTCCCATCGAGGAAACTGCATCCCGTGGATAGCAACAAGTCGGACAAGCTGCTCCTGTCTTCCTGCTGCCCATTTTCTACCCACCTCATGTGTTATTCGAAATGTAATGTTGCGACATGTCTAGGGTGCGTGAGCAAACCTAACTTCAATTCAAACTCATTTTGCTCCTGCAGAATGAATAGCAAAACTGGAAACTCGGACATTTGAACCATTTTGAGGAAATTGTTAGGACCCTGGGATGTTAAAAGTGAGAAACCCGTGACACCTCGTCACCCTCGAAATAACTCACAGCACGGAACCAGGCCATTCAGCCCATATCTCTCCCTCAATGTCAGGAAATCTAAGGAGCTGGTCATTGATTTCAGGAAGCAAAGTATTGTACACACCCCTATCTGGATCAACGGAGCCGAGGTGGAGATGGTGACAGCTTCAAATTCCTAGGTGTGCACATCACGAACAATCTGTCCTGGTCCACCCACGTCGACGCTACAACCAAGAAGGCACAACAGTGTCTACACTTCCTCAGGAAACTAAGGAAATTCGGCATTTTCACACTGTCTCTTACCAACTTTAACAGGTGCACCATAGAAAGCATCATATCTGGCTGCATCACATCCTGGTATGGCAACTGCTCGGCCCAGGACCGCAAGGAACTTCAGAGAGTCGTGAATACCGCCCAGTCCATCACACGAACCTGCCTCCCATCCATTGACTCTACATCTCTCGCTGCCTGGGGAAAGCGGGCAGCATAATCAAAGACCCCTCCCACCCGGCTTACTCACTCTTCCAACTTCTTCCATCGAGCAGGAGATACAGAAGTCTGAGAACACGCACTAACAGACTCAAAAACAGTTTCTTCCCCGCTGACTCCTGAATGACCCTCTTATGGACTGATCTAATCTCTTCTCTACTGAGTAATACTACACTCCTGTATGCTTCACCCATGCCAATGTCTATGTATTTACATTGTGTATTTTATGTTTGACCTATTATAGAACATAGAACATAGAACAGTACAGCACAGAACAGGCCCTTCAGCCCTCGATGTTGTGCCAAGCAATGATCACCCTACTTAAACCCACGTAACCTGTATACCCGTAACCCAACAATCCCCCCATTAACCTTACACTACGGGCAATTTAGCATGGCCAATCCACCTAACCCGCACATCTTTGGACTGTGGGAGGAACCCGGAGCACCCGGAGGAAACCCACGCACACATGGGGAGGACGTGCAGACTCCACACAGACAGTGACCCAGCCGGGAATCGAACCTGGGACCCTGGAGCTGTGAAGCATTGATGCTAACCACCATGCTACCGTGAGGCCGCATAAAATATTATGTATTTTCTTTTCATGTATGGAGTGATCTGCCTGGACTATAAGCAGAACAGTACTTTTCACTGTACCTCGGTACACGTGACAATAAATCTAACTCCAATCCAACGAGACTCCTTCCTCCCCCCTGCATCTCACCCAATAAACATCTTCTATCCCATTTTGACTCAGCACTTAGCCCATTCCCCCTTAAATGTATCCATATCATTCACTTTGACCGCTCCCTGTGGTAGTAAGTTCCACATTCTCACCCCCCTCCGGGTGGAGGAGAATTCCCGATGGGAGTTTTTCAAGACTATTATCACCTCTAGTTTTGGTAATATTTATGCACTGAAAGCTGGGAGCGCAGGCTACAGATCACAGGACAATCCTCTCAATATCGTCCAGTCCAATGAGCTGATCTTACTCTGGTGCTGAGGGCTCTTGCGAAGCAATGGGTGGTATCCCTGTCTCGGAGTCAAGTTCAGCACGCGGCAGCCAAGGAGGTTGTGTTGATAATGTGCCAAACAGGCTGATTATTGACTGGGAAGTGATTCGAACAGACACCGATGGCGGGACGGGTGGGAGAGATTCCTGATCAGCCAGTCCCTGCCAACAATATTCACACCTCCAGACTACAACATGCGTGGAAAAGTGTGAGCTGCCGCGGCAACTCAGACAGCTTTGGGAGCCGGTTGGTTGCTGTGGATCCAACAGCAATGGGGATTCGATAACCCCGTCCTGGCCTGCGTGACTTAGTGACCTTCATCCTTGCCCAACCCATGGTGGAGCTTGTAACGCTGAGGGTCAGACCTCCTTTTCGGCAGAGAGCTGTGACGAAGAAGGTGCCTGATTGAATTGGAGTTGAATCTCGGCCATTAAGGGACGCATTTGGAGTACAATTACATTTACAATTACACATTACACAAAGTGCAGCAGTAATCTAAAACTGGCAAAAGGCTGCGGGTGCTGGAGGAACAAGTCTGAGAGATTTGACAGAATCTTTGTGAGGGAGGAGCATCAAGGAATATGAAGAAAAGGTGAATGAATGGAGTTGTGATACAGGTGAGGATCTTGCTGAATGGCCTTAACCTTATATCAGCCATGATTGAATGGCGGAGCAGACTCGATGGGCCGAGTGGCCTAATTCTGCTCCAATGTCTTATAGTCTTCTAACCGACTCCAGTAATATGAACAAAATGAATCAGCAAATACTAATAGCAGATTATTTATTTTATAAAACAAATCATGAATAACCATTTTGTTTGACTGGATTAATGAGGTTAACAAGACTAGTTTGTAGACTTGTACACTTCTAATGATTGAGGATTCTCCCAGGAAGGAGGGCAAATTGCATCAGAAAACACTCCTCACCGCGGTACAGGATTTTATTGTGGCCATTACGTGGTTACCACGCAGCTGTTTATGCAGATCTGTTGCAAACAATTGGCTGTTAAGAGTTCTGACTTCCCTGGGAGACAGCACCAGTTCTCAATCAGAGTCCCATCTCCTCCGCACCGAGTTGTGTGTTGTGACAGTGGGTCCAGATATACCCGCCCCACGCGCTGGTACCATGAACTGCCCTTCGGAGGACCAGACACCGATATCCTCTGTCACCTTAAATACGATCTCGCTACGACCGTCTCGTTCCAGGAAGTTATAAATTAAACAAATCAGATAACGGTTAGGTTAACGTTGGGAAAATGGAAAGAAATCGCAACACAATGCCGATGATTGAAAGGTTCAATGGGTGAACCGTCCAACCCAGCAGGGAACTGGAGGAACCTCGAGCCTCCGGGCTGTGCACCTTTTGTTTGGCTTTGCCGTGTAAACTGTTACACACCAGCTCGATCCAAGAATCCACTAACAGTCCAGCGCAAACCCAAAAATATCGAGAGTTTGCCCAGGGGATTGAAAGGAAGATGAAAATGAGTAAACTGATTGTCAAGAGCTGGATTCAGCAGATTATTGATGTGAGGTGTAACAGGCTGGAGGAGGGACTGAGCTAAAATCCCCACTGGCTCCACCTTGGTGAGTGCGGCTCCAGCTGCCAAGACCTTGGCCGGGATTCTCAGTCTAAACCTGTCCCCCGCTGTATCTTTCAGAAGATTCTCTTGAAAACATTCGTCTTTGACCAAACTGCGGTCACCTGTCTCGAAATCTCTCACTGTCGCTCAGTGTCAGACTTTGCTTGATTACCCTCCTGCGAAACTCCTCAGAGATAAAAAGGCGCTATGTAAATGCAATTGTTTGTTGCTAACGCCACCAGCATTTTTTGACGGGACTCCGTCCAAAGGGACTTTATTCCTGTTGCATTTGAAACCTCGGTGTCATATCTGCCCCGGGTTCAGCTTTCATTCCATCACTGGGCTGCCCACCTCCACTCCTGTCTCAGCTCATACCCTGAGTAAAATAATTCCCTTGCTGCAGGACTCGACTATTCCGATATTCTCCTGATCAAACTTCCACCGTAAACCCACCCAAAACTCTGCTGCCCGGATCCCAACTGTGATATGATCTGCATACTCGTCTGCCATTGGGCCAGAGCGTCGGCTTACCATTGGCCCTGGTCGGTCATGTGCCTCTCGACCGATTGGCCGAGAGGCTGAGTTAACCACGCCTCTATCAACGAGGTATAAATGCTCAGAAGCCTGACGATCGTCCCTTTCCACTGTAGACGATCGCCAGGCTGTGTTCTAGTTAATTAAAGCCTGACTTTGGTAAATCACTCGCCTCACGTGCAATCGATGGTGCATCACCAACTTGCGCCAAATACCCCTTTACCCACATCGCCCACCCACTGTGCTCGCTGACCCTCATTGGCTCCTGATCTGCTAACTCTTCCATTTTAAAATTCTCACCCTCGTTGTCAAACCCCTCTCCACTCGATCTCTGTAATCTCTTCCAGCCCCGCAACCCGCTGAGGCCTCTGCACTCCTCCAATTCTGGCGTCCTGAATATTCCTGATTCTGTTTAATCGCTTCACCAGTAACGCCATGCCATCAGCCCCCCAGGTCCTAAACTCTGGAATTTCCTCCTTTAACCTCTGCACCTCTTCTCCTTTAAGATGCTCCTGGTAATCACTTCCTATTCCGTGGTTTTTGGTCACCCGTTCTAATATCTCGTGTGGTTCAGTGTCACATTTTGGTTTGATAACCATTCCGTTGGAGCACCTTTTATTTTTTTAAATATACATTTAGAGTACCCAATTCATTTTTTCCAATTAAGGGGCAATTTAGCGTGGCCAATCCACCTACCCTGCACACCTTTGGGCTGTGGGGGAGAAACCCATGCAGACGCGGGGAGAATGTGCAAACTCCACACGGACGGTGACCCAGAGCCCGGATCGAACCTGGGACCTCGGCGCCGTGAGGCAGCAGTGCTAACCACTGCACCCCTGAAGCAAATTTTATTGCATTAAGAGGGCTGGGAAATGCAAGTTGTTGTTCATCAGCAATCTGGTTCCCGGGTCAAACTCGATCCAGGCTAATGGTGGCCTCCTCCCTCCGCTCAGCTGTAAGCTCAGGGCACTATGAACCACAACAGAAAATTGCTCCGAATTCTTTTTTTTTCCAGTTTTATTTTCTCGGGATGTGGGCGTCGCTGGCTGGGCCAGCCTTTGTTGCCCATCCTTAATTGCCCTTCAACTGAGGGTCTCGCTCGGCCATTCCAGGGGCAGGTAAGAGTGAACCACATTGCTGTGGGCCTGGAGTCACATGTAGGCCAGACGGGGTAAGGACGGCAGATTTCCTTCCCTAAAGGACATTAGTGACCCAGATGGGTTTGTACAAAAATCGATGAGAATTTCATGGTCATCATTATTGACACAGGATTTATGTTCCAGATTTATATACTAATTGAATTTAAATTTCACTTAATTTTAACCCACGTCCGCACTGCAAGCCCACGTGTTCAGGGATGAGTTAATGGTACATTAATCTGTTTTCACGGAGTAATCAGGCCCTCGAATATTAATGATGCAGTGCCTCAGTTTCAGCATCTCTTCCGAAAGCTGGCATAGCTGACAGGGGTACTCATAGAATCCCTGCAATGAAGAAGGAGGCCATTCAGCCCATCGAGTCTGCACCCACCCTTCGAAAGATCACCCTAACTCGGCCCACTCCCCCGCCCTATACACATAACCCCACCTAACCTGCACATCTTTGGACTTGTGGAAAGAAGCCAGAGCACCCGGAGGAAACGGGGAGAAAGTGCAAACTCCACACAGACAGTCACCCGAGGCCGGAATTGAACCCGAGACCCTGGAGCAGTGAGGCAGCAGTGATAACCACTGTGCCACCGTCCCGCTGTACAGGCGCAAGAAGCACCACCCCAGACTGCATCTACCCATGCTACCACTGACTGGAGAGCGTCTGCTGAGGCGATAACTTTACATAGCGTCTAACACCGTGCTGAGTGTGTTTTCACTTTGCTTCTTCTCGTCCCTGTCTGTGTCAAGCGTCGCCTTGAGATAGACGGGAGATTGAGGACGTGAGGGACAAAGAAGACACTAGCGGCTGCTGTGGAGCTAGGGTGGCCTGTAGTGCCACCTGCTGGGTGATGCCATGCCCTGCGGCACTGTGATAGAACGTTATTTGGGGGGGGGGGCAATACAGCCATTCCCCTGATGGTGAACAGAAGACAATATTGGGGGAGATATCCTGTCTTCAAAAACCGGAGGGGGAGGGTAATCCAACCTAAATCCCCAAACGGCTTTTGTGCCGGCTTGTCTTCCCGTCGAGATTGTCCCCGTCTCCGCCAACGATGTAATGGTGTTCCCCCCCCATGACAGGTTGGGTGGGACACCAATTCAGCTGTGTCCGTAGTGGGGCAGGATTCCCTGGTGGGGAGGGTGGGGAGGGTGTCCGTGTCTGTCGGGGGGGGGTGGGGGGGGGGGGAGAGAATTCCCTGCCTAGTTTCTGCGATTGTTTAATTTGTATTTCTGCTTTTTGCGTTTATCTTTTTCTGATTGGGGAGCCTTTTAAAAATGGCGCCCTGATCTGACAGGAGCCGAGGGTTGCCGGAAGGGCGGGCTCTCGTGCTTGGTGACGTGACCCCGCCCCCCTGCACACTTTCAATTCTTACTTTCAAACAATGCTCCCCTCCCTTTTCCCTCCCGAGACATGAAAAGCAAATTGTAAAATTCTGCCCAATTATAGTGAGCAGTGAGACCGTCGCCCCCCCCCCCCCCCCCTCCCCCCCCGGGAAAGGAACGGTGCCAAATTCTTTGAGCTTAGTGTATTAATAAAAACCTGTCTGCAAAGTTACCGGGGGGGGGGGGGGGGGGGGAATGTTACGGTCAAGGCAGCATCAGCACCGCATCATCAAAAATGGCCGACATTAAATGGTCGCATTTAATGGAAAACTCCTGAAGAATTGGGAACCCATGAGAACTGTCGCTGACAGAGGGCTTTTCAACGCTGAAGGATGTCCCAAGGAGCATCTCCCAATTGAAACAACAAAACCTCTTGACGAGGCTCTGGAGCACTTCAAATCCAAAACAAAAAGCTGGAATAACCCCCACCATCCCTCCCCCCCACCACAGCAGAACAATCTGGTTCTCAGCTTCGTTGTGCACGTCAAGATTTCACAAAAAAAAACATAATTTGATTGCCACTGGTTAATTTGTTTCTTGCGGTGTTGGTTGACAGCAAAATATTGTCCCAGAAAAGGGGGGAGAACTCCTCTCCTTCAAAGTAGTGGATGTTGAGTCTTGCATGTCAAGCTCAGAATGTATAGTGTCATAACCCGCAGGGAACGTACAAAGTGGAAATGATTAAACTCTCTGTGAGACTCGCTGAATACAAGGTCCCCTGTTAAAGGGGGCGCGGAGCCCTAAACCATGTACAGCTAAACATCTGTATAATGTTGGCCAGTTGGTCACCAACACAGAGGAGAGGCCCGGCTGGGATCTTTCGTGCTGCGCAAATAATAATCATTGTAAATAAAATTTTATTTAATTCTACAACTTGGTGTGGACTTCCTTCATGGTCGAGTAAATGCACTTAAGGGGAAGCTGGATGAACACATGACGGAGAGAGGAATAGAAGGATTGGCTGATGGGGTAAGTGGGGAGGAGGCTCCTGTGGGACGGAAATCCTAGCATAAACCAGCAGGGCCAAATGGCCTGTCCCTAAGTGGTAAATACTGAGCAACAAAACTGCCGTACTTTTGGATCTCACTGTGCAGTGTTCAGTAGGTTGTGTTTTGCACATTGTGAAAAAGGAAGCCGGCCTGACATCTGGAAAGGAGGGGCTTCTGATAAGACATAACATGATGGAACTGATATCAGAGAGCCTGGAGGGGAGGTGGGGGGGGGGTTGCTGGAGACTGTGGGAGGTCCAGGCCGAGGAACAATTCTGAGGGGATACGGAATGAAGACAAATCCATTCTTCAGCTGAATGAAGAGGCTGCAACATCAATGGGGTGTGCCTGAGAAACATTAGATACCAGTTCCCAGAAATGACCCACACACACCTCAATAATCGCACAATTCACACTGAGTGAAATTAAAGAAACAACTTTGTAAAGACCTGATAGACATGAAGGTTCAAGAGTTTGAATGCCCCCATATTTGGTGTCCGGTTTGTGTAATGACAAAGATCATCAGAGATTGTAGCTAAAATTTCTTTGTTCTCACTGTGTTGAAGATTGATTTGATGGATCCCATGATTCCTTTCCCATGACAACAAAGGTTGACTATCCTGAGGTATACCTAAGTTAGTTCAGCGATGAAACCACCAGATTGAACTCCACGACTCTTCTCTCTAATGTTAGGTCCCCAATAGATACCTTCACCAGAAGAGTAGGAAGACAACTAACTGGTTGGGCCTATTCTCTTTGTAGACTTGGCATCTCTCTCGCTCGCCTGCTCACTCTCTCTCTCTCATGTCCACAACTCCATCGGGACCATTCGCTCTTTTGTACTTAAGGCTGGGAGGAGGTTTTCTTCAGACAAGAAGCAGAATGGGAATTGCACCAGGAATCCCCGGATCTTCTTCAGTTCTTCCACGGCTTTAGCTGGATCTTCCTCAGCCAGGCCAGCCTTAGCGGTGAAATCTGCCAGCTCGACATTATTCCGCACATGATCTGACGGGAGACACCTGAAGACCTGGATGAAGAGGATGAAACATTCTTTAGTCTTCTTGAACAACCCAAGTACATTCTCCGCCACCCTGCAATTTGTCCTTCTCCTCCGGCAACAACAGCTTCCATTTAAATAGCAGCTTTAATCTAGCAGGCACATTCCAAGGATTTTAACTGCTCATCAATGACCTCTGAAATGCTCCAACAAGTCATTCAGTCCAAGAGGAGGCAATTAGGGATGGGTAATCAATGTTTCCAGCAGCGCCCACATCCCATGTTAAATAAAACTCCAATGGGGAATTCAGGAGAAACCTCTTTACCCAGGAGGACTGGTGAGGCTGCGGAACTGGTGAGGTGTTGTTGAAGTAAACTGATCGATTTAAGGGGAAACTGGATAAACACATGTTGATGAGGTCAGTTGAAGGAGGGCGAGAGGTGCCAGCACGGACCAGGTGGACCGAATGGCCTGTTGATCTGCTGTAATTCTGCTAAAGGTAACCATTTGTTTCCTATTCTGAGCCCAACAATTTAAGAAGGATGTCAAAGCCTTGGAGAGGGTCTGGAGGAGATTTACTTGATTGGTCGCAGGGATGATGTTCTTCAGCTACGTGGGCGGGGGGGGGGGGGGGGGGGGGGGGGGGGGGGAACTGCAAATATTCTCCTCAGAGCAGAAAAGGTTAAAGGGGGATAATTAATCAAAACACTCAAAGTGTTTTAGAGAGTAGGAAAGGGGAAGCTGTTTCCACTGGCTTGAGGTTCACTAACCAGAGGACATAGATTAGCACATGGAAGTGAAGGGCCGAACGATCTCCGTCTGCATTGAAACAGGTTGACGATTTTTTTCATTGCTGTGACCCAGAGTGGGCTGCTCGAAACGGTGGTGGGGATCAGTTTCAATAATGATTCAAGAATCATTTTCAAAATAAAGTTGGATAAATACTTGAACAGGAGGAGGGGAGAGAGCCGCAGGGGAGGAACAAGGGAGGGGACTAATTGCCCAGCTCTTTCAAAGAGCCATTACAGACACGATGGACTGAATGGCCTCTTTCTTTGCTGTCTGTTTCCATGAGGTTTGTTGAAGGCAATATGAACTCAGCTCGGCAAAAAGGAAATTGGTGGATTCACCTTTTCATATATTGTAGCATTCCGAGCACTGGTTGGAATCCAGACTTCTTTGAAGAACTTCTCACTGATGGGGTCTTGTACCTGGATGGTGGAATCGTTGGACGCTCCGAGAATGAGCCTGTGAGAAACAATATGGTGAAAGAGCGCAACATTCACAAAGCGTGGAACAATGCCCTGCCAAGCTGTGGGTGGGTTCGCTTGGGGGAGGGGAAATACACTCCCGTCCTTCAGTATGGTCCCAGTAACTACATGAAACTTGTTCAATTACATTCGGGAAGGAGGGAACAGACAAGCGCTTGATACAGAACTGGAAACAACACTGTCACAATCAGTGTTCTGTGTTTGACAGAAGCATAAATAGAAACACTGCCTCATCAATTGCATTCAACTAGGCAATCGATCCAGATTATCCAGAGGAATACAGGAATGTAGCGGTTCTATTACTGGACTAGTAATCCAGGTGGATACAGGAGTGTAGTGGTTCTATTACTGGACTAGTAATCCAGGTGGATACAGGAGTGTAGCGGTTACATTACTGGATTAGTAATCCAGGTGGCTACAGGAGTGTAGTGGTTATATTACTGGACTAGTAATCAGAGGGATACAGGAGTGTAGTGGTTATATTACTGGACTAGTAATCCAGGTGGATACAGGAGTGTAGTGGTTATATTACTGGACTAGTAATCAGAGGGATACAGGAGTGTAGTGGTTATATTACTGGATTAGTAATCCAGGTGGATACAGGAGTATAGTGGTTATATTACTGGACTAGTAATCCAGGTGGCTACAGGAGTGTAGTGATTATATTACTGGACTAGTAATCAGAGGGATACAGGAGTGTAGTGGTTATATTCCTGGACTAGTAATCCAGGTGGATACAGGAGTGTAGCGGTTATATTACTGGACTAGTAATCCAGGTGGCTACAGGAATGTAGTGGTTATATTACTGGACTAGTAATCAGAGGGATACAGGAGTGTAGCGGTTATATTACTGGACTAGTAATCCAGGTGGATACAGGAGTGTAGTGGTTATATTACTGGATTAGTAATCCAGGTGGCTACAGGAGTGTAGTGGTTATATTACTGGACTAGTAATCCAGGTGGATACAGGAGTGTAGTGGTTATATTACTGGATTAGTAATCCAGAGGGATACAGGAGTGTAGTGGTTATATTACTGGATTAGTAATCCAGAGAGATACAGGAGTGTAGTGGTTATATTACTGGACTAGCAATCCAGGTGGATACAGGAGTGTAGTGGTTATATTACTGGACTAGTAATCCAGGTGGATACAGGAGTGTAGTGGTTATATTACTGGATTAGTAATCCAGAGGGATACAGGAGTGTAGCGGTTATATTACTGGATTAGTAATCCAGAGGGATACAGGAGTGTAGTGGTTATATTACTGGATTAGTAATCCAGGTGGATACAGGAGTGTAGTGGTTATATTACTGGATTAGTAATCCAGAGGGATACAGGAGTGTAGTGGTTATATTACTGGATTAGTAATCCAGGTGGCTACAGGAGTGTAGTGGTTATATTACTGGACTAGTAATCAGAGGGATACAGGAGTGTAGTGGTTATATTACTGGACTAGTAATCCAGGTGGATACAGGAGTGTAGTGGTTATATTACTGGACTAGTAATCAGAGGGATACAGGAGTGTAGTGGTTATATTACTGGATTAGTAATCCAGGTGGATACAGGAGTATAGTGGTTATATTACTGGACTAGTAATCCAGGTGGCTACAGGAGTGTAGTGATTATATTACTGGACTAGTAATCAGAGGGATACAGGAGTGTAGTGGTTATATTCCTGGACTAGTAATCCAGGTGGATACAGGAGTGTAGCGGTTATATTACTGGACTAGTAATCCAGGTGGCTACAGGAGTGTAGTGGTTATATTACTGGACTAGTAATCAGAGGGATACAGGAGTGTAGCGGTTATATTACTGGACTAGTAATCCAGGTGGATACAGGAGTGTAGTGGTTATATTACTGGATTAGTAATCCAGGTGGCTACAGGAGTGTAGTGGTTATATTACTGGACTAGTAATCCAGGTGGATACAGGAGTGTAGTGGTTATATTACTGGATTAGTAATCCAGAGGGATACAGGAGTGTAGTGGTTATATTACTGGATTAGTAATCCAGAGAGATACAGGAGTGTAGTGGTTATATTACTGGACTAGCAATCCAGGTGGATACAGGAGTGTAGTGGTTATATTACTGGACTAGTAATCCAGGTGGATACAGGAGTGTAGTGGTTATATTACTGGATTAGTAATCCAGAGGGATACAGGAGTGTAGCGGTTATATTACTGGATTAGTAATCCAGAGGGATACAGGAGTGTAGTGGTTATATTACTGGATTAGTAATCCAGGTGGATACAGGAGTGTAGTGGTTATATTACTGGATTAGTAATCCAGAGGGATACAGGAGTGTAGTGGTTATATTACTGGATTAGTAATCCAGGTGGATACAGGAGTGTAGTGGTTATATTACTGGATTAGTAATCCAGAGGGATACAGGAGTGTAGTGGTTATATTACTGGATTAGTAATCCAGGGAGATACAGGAGTGTAATGGTTATATTACTGGATTAGTAATCCAGAGGGATACAGGAGTGTAGTGGTTATATTACTGGATTAGTAATCCAGAGGGATACAGGAGTGTAGCGGTTATATTACTGGACTAGCAATCCAGGTGGATACAGGAGTGTAGCGGTTCTATTACTGGACTAGCAATCCAGGTGGATACAGGAGTGTAGCGGTTATATTGCTGGACTAGAAATCCACAGAGATACAGGAGTGTAGCGGTTATATTACTGGATTAGTAATCAGAGGGATGCAGGAGTGTAGTGGTTATATTACTGGGCTAGTAATCCAGGAGTATAGAGGAGTGTAGTGGTTATATTACTGGACTAGTAACCCAGAGACATACAGGAGTGTAGTGGTTATATTACTGGATTAGTAATCCAGGGAGATACAGGAGTGTAGTGGTTATATTACTGGACTAGTAATCCAGGTGGCTACAGGAGTGTAGTGGTTATATTACTGGATTAATAATCCAGGGAGATACAGGAGTGTAGCGGTTATATTACTGGACTAGTAATCCAGGTGGATACAGGAGTGTAGCGGTTATATTACTGGACTAGTAATCCTGGTGGATACTGGAGTGTAGTGGTTATATTACTGGACTAGTAATCCAGGTGGATACAGGAGTGTAGTGGTTATATTACTGGATTAGTAATCCAGGTGGTTACAGGAGTGTAGCGGTTATATTACTGGATTAGTAATCCAGGTGGATACAGGAGTGTAGTGGTTATATTACTGGACTAGTAATCCAGGTGGATACAGGAGTGTAGTGGTTATATTACTGGATTAGTAATCCAGGTGGATACAGGAGTGTAGTGGTTATATTACTGGACTAGTAATCCAGGTGGATACAGGAGTGTAGTGGTTATATTACTGGACTAGTAATCCAGGTGGATACAGGAGTGTAGTGGTTATATTACTGGATTAGTAATCCAGGTGGATACAGGAGTGTAGTGGTTATATTACTGGACTAGTAATCCAGGTGGATACAGGAGTGTAGCGGTTATATTACTGGACTAGTAATCCAGGTGGATACAGGAGTGTAGCGGTTATATTACTGGACTAGTAATCCAGGTGGATACAGGAGTGTAGTGGTTATATTACTGGATTAGTAATCCAGGTGGATACAGGAGTGTAGTGGTTATATTACTGGTTAGTAATCCAGGTGGATAAAGGAGTGTAGTGGTTATATTACTGGACTAGTAATCCAGGTGGATACAGGAGTGTAGCGGTTGTATTACTGGATTAGTAATCCAGGTGGATACAGGAGTGTAGCGGTTATATTACTGGACTAGTAATCCAGGTGGATACAGGAGTGTAGTGGTTATATTACTGGTTAGTAATCCAGGTGGATACAGGAGTGTAGTGGTTATATTACTGGACTAGTAATCCAGGTGGATACAGGAGTGTAGTGGTTATATTACTGGATTAGTAATCCAGGTGGATACAGGAGTGTAGTGGTTATATTACTGGACTAGTAATCCAGGTGGATACAGGAGTGTAGTGGTTATATTACTGGTTAGTAATCCAGGTGGATACAGGAGTGTAGTGGTTATATTACTGGACTAGTAATCCAGAGGGATACAGGAGTGTAGCGGTTATATTACTGGACTAGTAATCCAGGTGGATACAGGAGTGTAGCGGTTATATTACTGGATTAGTAATCCACGTGGATACAGGAGTGTAGCGGTTATATTACTGGATTAGTAATCCAGGTGGATACAGGAGTGTAGTGGTTATATTACTGGATTAGTAATCCAGGGAGATACAGGAGTGTAGTGGTTATATTACTGGACTAGTAACCCAGAGAGATACAGGAGTGTAGCGGTTATATTACTGGATTAGTAATCCAGGTGGATACAGGAGTGTAGTGGTTATATTACTTGATTAGTAATCCAGGTGGATACAGGAGTGTAGTGGTTATATTACTGGATTAGTAATCCAGGTGGATACGGGAGTGTAGCGGTTATATTACTGGACTAGTAATCCACGTGGATACAGGAGTGTAGCGGTTATATTACTGGATTAGTAATCCAGGTGGATACAGGAGTGTAGTGGTTATATTACTGGATTAGTAATCCAGGGAGATACAGGAGTGTAGTGGTTATATTACTGGACTAGTAACCCAGAGAGATACAGGAGTGTAGTGGTTATATTACCGGATTAGTAATCGAGGGTTTGACACTTTGTGGGACTTACTTGAAGCAGTGCAGTCGGAGTTGAAGGGCAAATTGTCCAGCCTTGTACTCCTCCCCGTCCATCACTGATGACACAAACTCTGTGTCCTCCACAATGACTGCCATCTCGCTGTCTCGCTTTCCCAGCATGCTTCGATCATTGATGTTCGACGAGCCTGGGATCACAGTAATCATTTGTAATAATGTGCAATTACCACCAATACACAAGTATGAAAACGTCAGCTGTGTTCCAATATCTGACAAGCCCATGTACGAAACGGACTTGTCCAGTTCCTTAGGATGTATCTGCATGAATACATCCTGTGTTGTCACAAGTACGGAGAGAGAGAAAGGTCATGTGCATTTCTATAGCGCTTTTCAAAACCTCAGGCCATCCCAAAGTGCAGCAAAGGCCATTTTATAGATAGATAGAATAGATATAGAATAGAACGATACAGCGCAGTACAGGCCCTTCGGCCCTCGATGTTGCACCGACATGGAAAAAAAACTAAAGGCCATCTAACCTACACTATGCCCTTATCATCCATATGCTTATCCAATAAACTTTTAAATGCCCTCAATGTTGGCGAGTTCACTACTGTTGCAGGTAGGGCATTCCACGGCCTCACCACTCTTTGCGTAAAAAACCCACCTCTGACCTCTGTCCTATATCTATTACCCCTCAATTTAAGGCTATGTCCCCTCGTGTTGTATTCATTCATTTTGTTGTATTCATTCTCAGTATGTGGGCAGTGCCAGCATTTATTGCCCATTAGGGCCAATTTAGAGTCAACCACATAGCCGTGGGTCTGGAGTCACATGTAGGCCAGGCAGGGTATGGACGGCAGATTTCCTTCCCTAAAGTGCATTAGTGAACCAGACGGGTCTTTCAAACAATCAACAAATGGTTTCATGGTCAGCCTTTGAGTTTTAATGGCAGGTACATGTTGAATTTGAAGATCACAATGTGCCGAGGTGGGAATCGAATCCAGGTCCTCGGACCATTACTCTGGGTCTCGGGGTTATTTGTCCAGTGACAGTTCCACAACACCACCGCCTCCCGAAGCACACAACTCACCTAATCCTTTGTCACATGCCATCACTTGTAATGTGGACCAGTAATCCAGCTGCTCAGTTGAGCACAGCAGGATCCCACAACAAAGAACAATACAGCACAGGGACAGGCCCTTCGGCCCTCCCAGCCTGTACCGACCATGGTACCTGCCTAAACTAAAACCGTATGGACTGACGGAATCCGTATCTTTCCATTCCCACCCTATTCACATATTTGTCAAGGTGTGCCTTAAATGCAGCTATCCTCCCTGTCAGCTCCGCAGGCAGCACGTTCCATGAAATGAAAAAAATGAAAATGAAATGAAAATGGCTTATTGTCACAAGTTGGCTTCAAATGAAGTTACTGTGAAAAGCCCCTAGTCGCCACATTCCGGCGCCTGTTCGGGGAGGCCGGTACGGGAATTGAACCGTGCTGCTGGCCTGCCTTGGTCTGCGTTCAAAGCCAGCGATTTAGCCCAGTGTGCTAAACCATATACTTACCAGTGTGATAATGACCAGAGAATTTGTTTCAATGATGTTCACTGTCAGGACTGTGGGCGAATGCCCACATTCTTCCAGGGGTAGTTCGTGTCACCTGAGTGAGTAGGTAAAGCCTGAGTTTCTGAGTTTAACATCTAATCGAAGAGCCAGTTCCTCGGACAGTGCAGCACTCCCTCATGGTTGGCCTTGAAACAACAGCTTGGTTTATGTGCTTGTGTCTCTGGAATGGGACATGAGGTCACAACCTCAGACTCTGAATCAAGAGTGTTAGCCACTCAGTCACTGCACCGAGCAAACCAAATTACAGAAAGGGAAACAACTCGCAATATTGTGCTGAGGAAAAGGTTGAAGCACAATGCTGAGACAGACAGGGAGCTTTACTCTGTATCTAACCCCGTGCTGTACCTGTCCTGGGAGTGTTTGATGGGGACAGTGTAGAGGGGGCTTTACTCTGTATCTAACCCCGTGCTGTACCTGTCCTGGGAGTGTTTGATGGGGACAGTGTAGAGGGAACTTTACTCTGTATCTAACCCCGTGCTGTACCTGTCCTGGGAATGTTTGATGGGGACAGTGTAGAGGGAGCTTTACTCTGTATCTAACCCCGTGCTGTACCTGCCCTGGGAGTGTTTGATGGGGACAGTGTAGAGGGAGCTTTACTCTGTATCTAACCCCGTGCTGTACCTGTCCTGGGAGTGTTTGATGGGGACAGTGTAGAGGGAGCTTTACTCTGTATCTAACCCCGTGCTGTACCTGTCCTGGGAGTGTTTGATGGGGACAGTGTAGAGGGAGCTTTACTCTGTATCTAACCCCGTGCTGTACCTGTCCTGGGAGTGTTTGCTGGGGACAGTAGAGGGAGCTTTACTCTGTATCTAACCCCGTGCTGTACCTGTCCTGGGAGTGTTTGATGGGGACAGTGTAGAGGGAGCTTTACTCTGTATCTAACCCCGTGCTGTACCTGTCCTGGGAGTGTTTGATGGGGACAGTGTAGAGGGAGCTTCACGCTGTATCTAACCCCGTGCTGTACCTGTCCTGGGAGTGTTTGATGGGGACAGTGTAGAGGGAGCTTTACTCTGTATCTAACCCCGTGCTGTACCTGTCCTGGGAGTGTTTGATGGGGACAGTGTAAAGGGAGCTTTACTCTGTATCTAACCCCGTGCTGTACCTGTCCTGGGAGGTTTTGATGGGGACAGTGTAGAGGGAGCTTTACTCTGTATCTAACCCCGTGCTGTACCTGTCCTGGGAGTGTTTGATGGGGACAGTGTAGAGGGAGCTTTACTCTGTATCTAACCATGTGGAGAGAGAAATACAGTTATTGAGGAGAATTTCCTATCCAGAGCCTAGGGGGTAATCTGGGGAATTGGCGATAAAATCTCACAGGGGCTGTTTGAGAACCAGCTCTGAGAGAATGTCATTAACCTGAAACATTAACTCAGTTTCCCTCTGTGCAGCTGCTACTCAGAAACTGACTATATCCAGCATTTTCTTTTTTATGAAATTTATATTCTGGCTGCAATGAGGAGAAAAATTATGAAACAAAGATTCTAAAAAATTAATTTAGAGTACCCAATTCATTTTTTCCAATTAAGGGGCAATTTAGCATGGCCAATCCACCTACCCTGCACAGCTTTGGGTTGTGGGAGCGAAACCCACGCAAACACGGGGAGAATGTTTAAACTCCACACGGACAGTGACCCAGAGTCGGGATCGTACCTGAGACCTCGGCGCCGTGAGGCAGCAATGCTAACCCACTGCGGCACCGTGCTGCCCCTGTGATGAAACAAAGATGTGCAGGTTGGGTGGATTGGACATGCTAAATTGCCCCTTAGGGTGATTTTATAGGGCATGTGATAGGGCATACTGTTACAGTAGTCCCCCTTTATAACGCGGGTGTTGGGGTCCAAGACAGCCACCCACGTTGCATCCGAGCCGCGGATATCCACGATGGGGGTTTTAAATTTATTTTAAAATCTATGCATGCGCTTCCCATTGTGAGTCTACGGGGGGCGGCTCACACAGCCTTGCCTTTGAAACTGACATGCAGCACAGGGTGCAAGCGCGTGCGGCAGATGGGGTACAGACGGCAAGACCTTGTAAGTTCCTGGTAAGTTTCTGTGGGTTGTTTTAATTAGATCCACGATGGGGGTTTTAAATTTATTTAAAAATCTATGCATGCGCTTCCCATTGTGAGTCTACGATGGGCGGGGGTAGAGGTCAGACCCCCGTAGACTCACAATGGGAAGCGCAGGCATAGATTTTAAAATAAATTTAAAACCCCCATCGTGGATCTAATTAAAACCCACAGAAACTTACCAGGAACTTACAAGGTCTTGCTGTCTGCACCCCATCTGCCGCACGCGCTTGCACCCTGCGCTGCATGTCAGTTTCAAAGGCAAGGCTGTGTGAGCTGCTCCTCTCTCACTGAATCTCAGTGAGAGAGGAGCAGCCAGCAGTCTCAATTTCAGCCGGCAGTGTCAATTTCAGCGGCCGGCTCACTTTAATCCGGAGAGGGAAGCTGACAGTTGGGGTCCATAAGCCCCCCCCCCCCCCCCCCCCCGCCGTATATCGCGAACCGCGGTATTGCGGAGCGCGGTATAACGGGGGACTACTGTATAACCTGCCTGCTTACCACTGGCTGGGGTCTAATGGCAACCCCACAATCCTGTGGGAGTATGAGCTTCCCCAATGAGATGGGCGGAGAAATCTTTAGCAGACTCCCTGCATAAATAGAGCCGGCCAGTTTGGAATCGGCTAGAGGAGAGTGAGCAGCAAGGGAAGTTGCTGCTGCTGTTGTGTATATATATGTTATTGTAAATAAATGTTATTTCTTTCTCTCCTTCGACTCGTGCTGGATTCTTCGTGGTCCTCACAAAACATACGTAGGTGATCTTTAAAAGGGTCGGTGCAGACTCAGATGGCCGAATGGCCTCATTCTGGACTGTAGGGAATCTATGATTCTAAAGTACAAATGAGATCAATTGTACTTGGTCAATCCATCCCTCCTGGGCCTTGGGCAACACAAGGAGTCTTGTTTTTCTCCTAGTCTCTGACTGTACTGTTTGGCACATTCTGTCTTTCACAGGTCTGAATCTCAGGAACACACAGTCACTCACTTTGCCGAATCCACTGCAAAAAGCGGGTGGCGATTAACTATTGCCATGAACGGTTGCAGCAACACTGGGACAGCCGAGTGATTCCAGGAAACCGGACTGGCGCAGCCGTGGGGAGATCCCATGAGATGTTGGTTCGTTCCCAGAAACCGCGGAGAGCGGCTTTGAGAGATGCCTTGGTGGTCACAGAGCCCGTGTGGTTTGTTTTTCCAAACTCCCTTTCATGCCCCCCCCCCCCCCTCCCACCCCCCCCCCCCCTCCCCCTTTCTTCCCAACCGCTGAACAATGTAGTTAGTCTGTTGGAATCGGCTCCAGGAGCTCAAATCACACCACGGCAGGTTTTACAATCTAAATTTAAACTAATTAAATCTGGAAATTAAAAGTAAAAGCTGTGAGATTTGTAATTTGTTTAGAACACGGCGAGATGTTATGTGTGCAAGGCACAGCCTGGTAGGGTGGTGGAACCAAACCCAATAATATCTTTCAAAAGGGAGTTGACTAAGTCCTTGAAGTGGAGGAGTTTGCTGAGCTTTGGCGAATTCATTGGATGGTTCTTTCAAAGAGCCAGAAAAAACATAATAGGGCCGAATGGCCTCCTTGTGTTCTCGTCGCCTCGCCCCGTGTGATGCTTTGGTCCTCCCCACTCCTGTATCTCACTCACCGATGATGACGGTGTTATCGTCAGCGATCAGCATCTTGCTGTGGACGTAGATGAGTTCAGTGACGAGACGCCCGTTCAGTTCCACATGTGTCCTGAGCCCACACACCGAGAAATAATTCATCCAGCGTTCCTCCACTGCCAGGAGAGAGAGAGGGGGGGGGGAGAGAGGGGGGGGGGGGGGGGGGGGGGAGAGGGGGGGGGGGGGAGAGAGAGAGCGGGGGGGGGGGGAGAGAGGGGGGAATGGGTTAACACACTCTTCAACTGTGGGAAGACATAGCCATAGCTGAGGGAAATGCATTTGACGTATCTACTTGGACTTCAGCAAGGCTTTTGGTCAAGTGCCACATGGGAGACTGACAGTGATGAGGCCATGGGAGCCAAAGAAATTTGGCAAATTGGATCCTGATTGGGTTGAGTGGCAGGAAGCAGACGGTGATGGTCGAAGGTCTTTCTGACAGGAAGCCTGTGTCCAGTGGGTCCCACAGGGGTCAGTATTGGGGCCGTTGCTGTTTGCGGTTTATATAAATGATTTAGACATGAATGTAGGAGGGTTGATCAGTAAGTTCCCTGACGATACGAAAATTGGTGGGGTGGGAAATAGTCAAGAGGGTAGCCTTTGATTACAGAGATGTAGATGGGCTGGTCAGATGGGCTGATCAGTGGCAAATGGAATTCAATCCAGATCAGTTTGAGATGATGCACTTGGGCAGGACAAACAAGGCAATAAAAGGTGATAAACGGCAGGACCCGAGAAAGCACCGAGGATCAGAGCGATCTTGATGTACATATATACTGGTCCCCTAAGAACATAAGAACTAAGAACAGGAGTAGGCCATCTGGCCCCTCGAGCCTGCTCCGCCATTCAATGAGATCATGGCTGGTCTTTTGTGGACTCAGCTCCACTTTCCGGCCCGAACACCATAACCCTTAATCCCTTTATTCTTCAAAAAGCTATCTATTCAATGAAGGAGCCTCAACTGCTTCACTGGGCAAGGAATTCCATAGATTCACAACCCTTTGGGTGAAGAGGTTCCTCCTAAACTCAGTCCTAAATCTACTTCCCCTTATTTTGAGGCTATGTCCCCTAGTTCTGCTTTCACCCGCCAATGGAAACAATCTGCCCGCATCTATCCTATCTATTCCCTTCATAATTTTAAATGTTTCTATAAGATCCCCCCTCATCCTTCTAAATTCCAACGAGTACAGTCCCAGTCTACTCAACCTCTCCTCGTAATCCAACCCCCTCAACTCTGGGATTAACCTAGTGAATCTCCTCTGCACACCCTCCAGCGCCAGTACGTCCTTTCTCAAGTAAGGAGCCCAAAACTGAACACAATACTCCAGGTGTGGCCTCACTAACACCTTATACAATTGCAGCATAACCTCCCTGGTCTTAAACTCCATCCCTCTCGCAATGAAGGACAAAATTCCATTTGCCTTCTTAATCACCTGTTGCACCTGTAGACCAACTTTCTGTGACTCATGCACTAGCGCACCCAGGTAGCAGAGCAGTGGAATACAGTGGTTAAGAAGGCTTATGGTATACTTGTCTTTGAGTTTAAGAGCAGGGAGATTCTGCTGGAACTGGAGAAAGCGTTGGTTAGGCCACAGCTAGAGGATTGGCGCACTTCTGGAATCCACATTATGGCAGGGGCGGGGGTAGGGGTGGTGGGTGATAGCACTGGAAAGGGTGCAGAGGAGATTTATCAGGATGTTGCCCGGGCTGGAGAGTTTAGTTATGAAGAGAGATTGGATAGACTGGGGTAGTTTTCCTTGGAGCAGAGGAGACTGAGAGGAGTGATGATTGAGATGTATAAAATGATGAGAGGCATAGAGTGGACAGGAAGAAACGTTTCCCCTTGGTGGAGTTGGTCAATGACCAGAGAGGCAGAGATTTAAGGTAAGGGGCAGGAGGGGGGATGTGAGGAAAACCTTTTCACCCAGAGGGAGGTGGGGGTCTGGAACTCGCTGCCTGAAAGGGGGGTGGAGGCAGAGACCCTCATAACATTTAAGTAGTATTTCGATGTGCACTTGCAATGTGAAGGCAGACAAGGCTGGAAAATGGGGTTAGAATTACATAGGTTGTTGATTTTGAACGGTGCAGATACACTGGGCCAAAGAGCCTTTTCTGTGCTGTACACCTCAATGACTCTAAACACAGTATTGGAAACAAGCCCCTTGGGTCCGATTCCATGCAGAGAAGGGAGGAGAAGATCATCACTCCAGCTACCAGCTTACACATTCGCCCACTCCCCATCACCGACGCACAGTAGCAGCCGTGTGCACCATTTACAAGATGCATTACAGCAACTTACCAAGGTTCCTTAGACAGCACCTTCCAAACCCATAACCACTACCACCTTGGACAAGGGCGGCAGAAACCTGGGAACCCCACCACCAGCCAGTCCCCCTCCAGGTCACCCACCACCCTGACTTGGAAATATAACAGTGTCACTGGCTCAAAATCATGGAACTCCCTAACAGCACAGTGGGTGCACCTACACCACATGGACTGCAGCGGTTCAAGACGGCAGCTTAACGCCACTTTCTCATGAGCAACTCGGGATGGGTAACAAATGCTGGCCTTGACAGCGAAGCCCACATTCCAGGAAATAATTTTAAAAAGAATGTTGGCTGGGGTGAGTAATCCTCCCGGACAGCCTGGACAATTCCCTTCATTGGCTACCAACACATTGGCACTGGTGAACTGCCAGCTGTTTGACTAAAGTCAAAATGAATCTAATTGGCTAACAAAGCATTTGTTCCTTCTTTCAATTGGCTGTTGGAAAGTGGGGGGCTGCGAGGATTGACCAATGGTGGAAGATCAGGGAAAAGTCTTCAGGAACGTCCCTAAATAGAATTAGCCATTCTTGATCAAAGAATCACTGCTGCCAGGAGGAGAGGGGGCAATCCTGGGCGGGGAGCCTGGGAGGGTGGGATTCAAGCCCATGTAGAGTAAGACGCCCCTGCCCCCACCCGCCTCCACTCAGTAAATGCACGAGGTAGCGGACAGGTACATTGCCAGCTAACATCATCCCCTCCCTCACGCCCTGTCTTCCCCTCAGCAACAGTGGGGAGGGTCATGGTCTCAACTCCTGGCTAACCCAGCCCTCACTCTGACCCCCCACCTCTCCCCCCACTCCCCCCACTCCACCCCACACCTCCCATCCCCCACACCCTCATCACACCCCCACTCACCACCCACCCCCACCCCCCCACTTCCCTCCCACCCCCCTCCTCCCTCCCCCCACACACACACACACCCCCACACCCCACTCCCCTCCCATTCCCCTCCCCTCACACCCACACACCCCCCAACAACCCCCCCACCCCCGACTCACTTTCTCTCTTTAACTGCTCGATGATTGAGTATTCTCCTTTAGCAATGGTCCTGTGGAGGGGAAAAGTTCCATTAGATTTGCGTATTACTGAAAAAAAGAGACATATTGTCAAAGCTTTTCGTCTTGCACCCATCTGGACAGATGCAAGAATACCAAAGTTCAAAGGGAGCAACAATGTCCACTGCGTGACATAAAGGTGCTGATGGGTTGGCAAGTTGGCTCTGTTTGGTCAAGACGTTGCCATGGAGACTTAGGTCGCTTCCATGGTCACCTTCAGAGATCCACAGGCCAGGCTGGGCCAGCCTCTGGATTGGCAGAAGACCAAACCCCTGTACCCGCACGCACATCGGACAGGCCGGATAGAGGATTGGGCTTCAGTGGTACACCCAATCGCCAGCCATGTAGGGATGTGTGAAGGAATTTTGGTGCTTGGGGAATGCCGGGCCTAGGAGTGAACAAAGAACAAGGAAAAGTACAGCACAGGAACAGGCCCTTCGGCCCTCCAAGCCCGTGCCGACCATGCTGCCCGAGTGGGGCGGGGGAGGGAAGCGGATACTGGACTAAGATATCAGAAAGAAAGACTCGCATTTAAGAATTTCCCAAGGCCTTTGCAGTCAATTAAATATCATTTGAAGTGTAGCTACTGCTGTGATGTAGGAAACGCAGCCCTCAATTTGTGCACAGCAGGATGCCATTGGTAGGTAACTATTGGACTAGTGGATGTGTTTGAGTGGTAGTAATGGTAGGTAACTATTGGACTAGTGGATGTGTTTGAGTGGTAGTAATGGTAGGTAACTATTGGACTAGTGGATGTGTTTGAGTGGTAGTAATGGTAGGTAACTATTGGACTAGTGGATGTGTTTGAGTGGTAGTAGTGGTAGGTAACTATTGGACTAGTGGAGTTTGAGTGGTAGTAATGGTAGGTAACTATTGGACTAGACACCAGAAGAGATTCATTAAAATTGTGTCATAGGCTCTTTAACATCTGCATGAGAAGACAGAGACTGTGGCAGTTTAAAATCTCAGTGAAGAATAGCACCTCCGACAGTGCAGCACTCCCACAGTACGGCATTGGGAGTGCCGGCCGAGATTATAGGCCCCGGGTTTCAGAACGGAAATGGGCACAGCCACCATGGGTGGAGTTATTTAAACCGGGGATGAGACGAGGCCCGAGTTAGAGGAGCACAGAGATCTCAGGGGGTTGTTGGGCTGGAGGAGATTGTCGGGATGGAGCGGGTACGAGGCCATGGAGAGATCTGACGACAAGGACGAGAAGTGTAAAACTGAGATGTTGCCAGCGCAGCATCAATGAAGGTCAAGGTTGATGGGTGAACGAGACTCAATACGGGTTAGGGCACAGACAGCAGAGGTTTCTGGGAGGTGGTAGTTGACCTGAGGTTGAAGTGCATGACAGCCTGGATTGAAGTCCCTCCACCTGTCGAGATGTCTCCTTCGAATCCGGGCATCAGCGGAGTCACCACATAAACACGGAATCTTTGCTTTTCCCTGTGAAAATAAATGAAATTACATTCAACCATACAGACTGTCTGACTGACTGGATCAAAAACAGAGACGTCTGGGGTATACTATACAAATATTTGAAGATGGCAGGACAAGTTGAAAAGTTTGTTATAGGATTTCACTTTATCGGTAAGGCAGAATTTAACGTAGTCCACCCTCGCCGCCGCTGACAGGTCCACTGCCATCACACTCAACTGAGTTCTGATTGGGAGCAGGCGGGCCTTCTGTCCGCCCTCGGAGGGAAGTCCCGGCTTGTCGGCCAGCAGCTCTCCAGCCCCTCCGGGCACAGCGCTGAGGTGGCCAGCAGAGGTACTGCGGTGCTCTGCCTGGAGGTATGTCCCAGGGATCCCGTGGGTAGGAGGCAAGGGGGTGCCCTGGTGGGGGGAGGGGGAGGGGGTGCGATCTTGGCATCAGGGGGTCAGTTCTGGATGAGTAAACCAGAGACCCAGAGTAGTACTCTGGGGATTCAAATCCCTCCACTGCAGATGGCGAAATTTGAATTCAACAAAAATCTGGAATCAGAAGCCTAATGGTGACCATGAATCCATTGTCGATTGTCGTAAAAACCCATCTGGTTCACTGAGGTCCTTTAGAGAAGGAAATCTGCCGTCCATACCTGGTCTGGCCGAAATGTGACCCACAGCAATGTGGTTGACTCTTAACTGCCCCCTCAAGGGCAATTAGGGATGGGCAATAAATGCTGGAACAGCCAGCGATCCCCACATCCCCATGAACAGATAAAAAATATATAGGTGCCACATCAAAGGTTACTAAATAGATAATGAAATGAAAGTTGCCAAAATTCCAGGGGATACTTTCCCTTTGAGGGCTGGACCAGACTGGTGATGATTTTACCTGAGGGTCACCACACCATACGGGAATTGAACCCGCACTGTTAGAATTGTTCCCTCTCACAAACCAGCCGTCCAGCCAACTGAGCTAACAAGAGTTCATGGGTTAGGGCAAGCATTGTCAAAGTCGGGGGCCTGACCCGCGGGTGGGTCGCGGGCGGGTGTCGGGAGGGTTGCGGAGCCGTCCGTCCCAGCGCTCCCGATAGCGCAGATCCGCACTCAGCCAGCAGCCGGCCTTTAATAACGCCAGCTGCAAGCGGCCTTCAAAATGGCTGCAAACATGTAAAAGAAATGTGGACGCACTGCGCATGCGTACCCCATCATCGGTGCGCATGCGCAGTGCGGCTGCATTTTTTATACGGTTGCAGCCTCTCTGTTACAAGTTCGGGGGTTTTTTATTTATTTTATTTTTTATTTTTTCATTTATTTTATTCACTTTATTTTTATTTTTTACAAGTTCGGGGGGGGGGGGGGTTTATTTGATAACATTTTACAGGAAAAAAATGCAGAACTTTGGACAGATGGAGACTCCATACTTTCCGACACCGGAAGGCTTCACCTTCATCCAACAGGTTCCATTGGAGGGTCCTGTACGAGGGCCAAAGGGACACAAAACAACTTCCTCCATTTTGTCAGCAGCAAAGAAGGTAAGAGGAAATGGTGGGTCGCGCAGGTCAGCCGGCGTGGACTGCGAAGGTGGGCGGGCGTGGGTCGCGAAGGTCAGTCGGCGTGGGTCGCAAAGGTAGCCAACGTGGGTCGCAAAGGTGAGTTAGCGTGGGTCGCGCAGGTCAGCCGGCGTGGGCCATGAAGGTCAGCTGGAGTGGCCCGCAAAGGTGGGCCGGCGTGAGTCGTGAAGGTCGGCCGGGTGGGGTCCTGAAGGAAAAGGTTTGAACAACACTGGGTCAGGGGGTAACATATAAACATGAATAAAGAATTTGTTTAACAATCAGGAAGCAAAGAATCAGGATAAATGGGTGAGCGTGCTAGATCTAGTGGAGTGGCACAGGGGTCAGTGCTGGGACATCAACTATTCAGAGTTTATGTCAGTGATTTGGATTAAGGGGCTGAATGTATGGTCGCAAAACTTGTTGATAGCACAAAGATAAGTAAATTGTCAAGAGGGGGCAAAGAGGAGGAGCACCTAGTACTGGCTCGGGAGTGAATAACAGTGTGCAGCTCGCTGGCTACACAGCATGTTTCTTTCTCCAGACAATCCACCTTTGGTGCAAAGACAATCTGCAGCCGTGGCCCCCGCTGACACATTGGCGGGGCCAGGAAAATCAGGCAACGTCAGGAATCCCGTGATGGGGTCCACCCTCGAAATCCTACCCCATGATTCGGAACACGTTTCTTTGTTGACGTAAAGACAAAATGTGTCCTTATAAAAACAGCTGTTGCTGAAACAGCTCCTCCACAGGCTGGAGCAGCCCTCCAGCTGGATACTTTGGGAATTCTCGGAATATTTAAACAACAACTGAGCCTTAAAAAAAAACCCCAAGTCAGATGCTGCTGTGCCCTCTTTCCACCACAGGTGGCTCTGTCGAGCCGTTACAGCGGTGGCACTTCCTGGGTCCGCGTGCCCTCAGATTCAGGCAGGCATACTGATTTCCTGAACCCCAAACCAGAACGATAAAGGACTGCTGTCCATTCCAAAGGGAGGTAAAAATTTGTCCGTCTCAGTTACAAATTCTTTACCCCAGCGCGTCGAGAGGGGCTCACGAGTAAGTTTCCAACTGTCAGAATTAGAACATAGAACATACAGTGCAGAAGGGGGCCATTCGGCCCATCAAGTCTGCACTGACCCACTTAAGCCCTCACTTCCACCCTATCCCCGTAACTAAATAACCCCTCCTAACCTTTTTTGGACACTAAGGGCAATTTAGCATGGCCAATCCACCTAACCTGCCCGTCCTTGGACTGTGGGAGGAAACTGCAGCACCCGGAGGAAACCCACGCAGACACGGGGAGAACGTGCAGACTCCGCGCAGACAGTGACCCAGCGGGGAATTGAACCTGGGACCCTGGCGCTGTGAAGCCACGGTGCTAATGACTTGTGCTACTGTGCTGCCCAAGAATGGGGGAGTTACCAGAACTAGTCTGGTATCGATTGATTGGAAACAAGCAAAGGGGTTTTACTGTGGTGCTGTCCA
Source organism: Scyliorhinus canicula (assembly GCF_902713615.1). Taxonomy (NCBI): domain Eukaryota; kingdom Metazoa; phylum Chordata; class Chondrichthyes; order Carcharhiniformes; family Scyliorhinidae; genus Scyliorhinus; species Scyliorhinus canicula. The sequence continues at coordinate 157,028,679 of NC_052158.1, read as the reverse complement.
TCTATGCCACCCCCCCCCCCCCCCCCCACTACCGTACGCCCCCCCCCCCCCCCTCTGAGTTACCTGCTCACTATTTACTAAATATTGGCCGGGACGCAATGGAGAAGACCTTCATCAAAATAGGGCCCATGGGATCTTTTACATCCACTTGAGAGACAGATTTAACATTTCAGCCAAAAGATAGCAATGCAGCACTCCCTCAGTCAGTCCAGCTTGTCACTGAAGAGCGATTGAAGCCACCACCAGCTGACTCCCTTGGCGAAGGTGCTCTCACTGAGACAGAGCAGGAACAAAGGGAAGCGGCCAGCAGTTATAGGATGAGTAAAAAGAACCTGCGTGAGCAAGTCACACACCGTCGGATGGGATTTAGGACCAAAATAAAGTAAAATGCTGCATTTAGGAAGGGAAGATGACAGAAGGTGCTGAAATAGCCTCGGACAGTACGAAAGTAACCTCACTTCAAAGGTACTTCACAGACTGTAAAGTGCTTAGGGACATGAAAGGTACTATTTCAATACAAAGAAGTAATTTTAATCCAAGTTAACTGACAAGTTTGGATCAGGTGGTGGGCGGCAGTGATCAAATTCTGCATCCAGCCCACCCACCGCCGATTTCAACCCAAGGTGACCAACCATATCGAAGACTGTCAGCCTCAATGTTATTTCGCTCTTTGACGTTCAGTTGTGACTAAATTGAGGCAAGGAACTGGCGGATTGGAGGAACTACCGCCTTTAAACCCTGGCCTGCCTTAGAAGTTGACCCCCAACAACTCCCCCCCCCCCCACACACACACACACAAACAGGCACGCCTCCCCCTGAAGTCTCCAAAGCCCTTTGGAAAATCGTGAGGTCGTGGAAGGTGCAGAGAGTTCTCAGCTGACCGGCGCAGGGCTAAACAACAACAGCAAACCAGATAGGGTGGTTTCCGTTGACTTTGGCAGGCTCTGCGATCCAGCCTGTTTACTTTGCACAACTCTTTGAAAATCAACAAAGGCAGAGTGAGTTCTTCTCCACAGTCAGCAGCTTTTAATCTCTGAGGGTCAGGGTCTGAGGGCGGCTTCAACGCACAACACTGAGCTCCAGCGATAGCCCAACATAAACTTTAAACCCAAGAATCCAATTGATGAGCCGATGTCCCAGGCAATTTCCACTGTCAGCTGGTGTGATTTATATGACAGCACAAACACATCCTTCCCAAACCTCCAAGCTGGAGATAATGAAACCGAGACATTTACAGTAAAACACAAATCGAGCTTGACTGACCTCCCATTTTTGCCCTCTGTAATATTGCTTGATTCCATCTCTCCCTCAGCGGTTCTGCTACTGTTTTTGTCACTCATGTTTACTTTGCACAACTCTTTGAAAATCAACAAAGGCAGAGTGAGTTCTTCTCCACAGTCAGCAGCTTTTAATCTCTGAGGGTCAGGGTCTGAGGGCGGCTTCAACGCACAACACTGAGCTCCAGCGATAGCCCAACATAAACTTTAAACCCAAGAATCCAATTGATGAGCCGATGTCCCAGTTTTTGTCACTCTCGACTCAAACCCTAAACTCCCACCCTTCTGAAAATTGCACTTATCTGAAACTCTTTTGCCAAGGTCCCACACAAGGGCTGGTTTAGCTCACTCAGCTAAATCGCTGGTTTTTAAAGCAGACCAAGCAGGCCAGCAGCACGGTTCGATTCCCGTACCAGCCTCCCCGGACAGGCGCCGGAATGTGGCGACTAGGGGCTTTTCACAGTAACTTCATTGAAGCCTACTCGTGACAATAAGCGATTTTCATTTCATTTTCATGTCCCGTTCACCCATCACCCTCAAGATCGCATTGGCTCCAATTCCAGCAATATGTCCATTTTTAAACACTCACACCTTGTTTGCAAATCCCCCAATGACTTCACCCCATCCCGACCCCGGTGATCTCCTCCAGTCCCAGCATCCTCTGAGTTTGCTGCCCTTCTCCAATTCTGGCCTCCTACTCATCTGACTTCCTTCCCTCCAGCAAACGTGGGCAGTGTCCGTTCCTTCACCGGTCAACCCTGACCAGTACGTCTTGGAAATTCCCTCCAACTCGGCACGTTCTTAACCTCTGAGACCTGGCTGGACGTTGGTCGCCTATCGCTAATATCTCTGTGAAGTCCTATGGCATGTTTAAATACATTGAAAGTGTTACAGCAAACCAAATTGTTGTTGCTCAGTTCCCTGGGTTTCATGGGGGGGGGGGAGTGTTATCCAGGTCTGATTGCTGGCATCATGCAAGGGCAATCTATTCCACGTTGGCAAAGTTGGTTCAGTAGATTGAGAGGCAGACTATAATATCGCATGCCATTAATTCTGGAAGGGCAAGAGTTTGCAGTGAAGGAGGAAGGACTGCCTAATTATAAATAAGTAATGGACCCGCCCCCACCAGTACTGTACCCCAGTGTTACACAGCGACAGACCCATCTCCACCAGTACTGTACCCCAGTGTTATACAGTGACAGACCTGTCCCCACCAGTACTGTACCCCAGTGTTACACAGCGACAGACCCATCTCCACCAGTACTGTACCCCAGTGTTACACAGCGACAGACCCATCCCCACCAGGACTGTACCCCAGTGTTATACAGTGACAGACCCGTCCCTAACAGTACTGTACCCCAGTGTTTGGGGCCTCACGGTAGCATGGTGGTTAGCATCAATGCTTCACAGCTCCAGTGGTCCCAGGTTCGATTCCCAGCTGGGTCACTGTCTGTGTGGAGTCTGCACGTCCTCCCCGTGTGTGCTTGGGTTTCCTCCGGGTGCTCCGGTTTCCTCCCACAGTCCAAAGATGTGCGGGTTAGGTGGATTGGCCATGCTAAATTGCCCGTAGTGTAAGGTTAATGGGGGGATTGTTGGGTTACGGGTATACGGGTTACGTGGGTTTAAGTAGGGTGATCATTGCTCGGCACAACATCGAGGGCCGAAGGGCCTGTTCTGTGCTGTACTGTTCTATGTTCTATGTTCTATGTTATACAGTGACAGACCCATCCCCACCAGTACTGTACCCCAGTGTTACACAGTGACAGACCCGTCCCCACCAGTACTGTACCCCAGTGTTATACAGCGACAGACCCGTCCCCACCGGTACTGTACCCCAGTGTTATACAGTGACAGACCCATCCCCACCAGTACTGTACCCCAGTGTTACACAGTGACAGACCTGTCCCCACCAGTGCTGTACCCCAGTGTTATACAGTAACAGACCCGTCCCCACCAGTCTGTACCCCAGTGTTACACAGTGACAGACCCGACCCCACCAGTACTGTACCCTAGTGTTATACAGCGACAGACCCATCCCCACCAGTACTGGGTACCCCAGTGTTACACAGCGACAGACCCGTCCCCACCAGTACTGTACCCCAGTGTTATACAGCGACAGACCGTCCCCACCAGTACTGTACCCCAGTGTTATACAGTGACAGACCCGTCCCCACCAGTACTGTACCCCAGTGTTATACAGTGACAGACCTGTCCCCACCTGTACTGTACCCCAGTGTTACACAGCGACAGACCCGTCCCCACCAGTACTGTATCCCAGTGTTATACAGTGACAGTCCCGTCCCCACCAGTACTGTACCCCAGTGTTATACAGTGACAGACCTGCCCCCACCAGTACTGTACCCCAGTGTTATACAGTGACAGACCCGTCCCCAACAGTACTGTACCCCAGTGTTATACAGTGACAGACCCGCCCCCACCAGTACTGTACCCCAGTGTTATACAGTGACAGACCCGTCCCCACCAGTACTGTCCCCATGTTATACAGAGACAGACCCGTCCCCACCAGTACTGCACCCCAGTGTTATACAGTAACAGACCCGCCCCCACCAGTGCTGTACCCCAGTGTTACACAGTGACAGACCCGTCCCCCCCAGTACTGTACCCCAGTGTTATACAGCGACAGACCCATCCCCACCAGTACTGTACCCCAGTGTTACACAGCGACAGACCCATCCCCACCAGTACTGTACCCCAGTGTTACACTGCGACAGACCCATCCCCACCAGTACTGTACCCCAGTGTTACACAGTGACAGACCCGTCCCCACCAGTACTGTACCCCAGTGTTATACAGTGACAGACCCGTCCCCACTAGTACTGTACCCCAGTGTTATACAGTGACAGACCCGTCCCCACCAGTACTGTACCCCAGTGTTATACAGTGACAGACCCGTCCCCACCAGTACTGTACCCCAGTGTTATACAGTGACAGATCCGTCCCCACCAGTACTGTACCCCAGTGTTATACAGTGACAGACCCGTCCCCCCCAGTACTGTACCCCAGTATTATACAGTGACAGACCCGTCCCCACCAGTACTGTACCCCAGTGTTATACAGTGACAGACCCGTCCCCACCAGTACTGTACCCCAGTGTTATACAGTGACAGACCCGTCCCCACCAGTACTGTACCCCAGTGTTATACAGTGACAGACCCGTCCCCACCAGTACTGTACCCCAGTGTTATACAGTGACAGACCCGTCCCCCCCAGTACTGTACCCCAGTGTTATACAGTGACAGACCCGTCCCCACCAGTACTGTACCCCAGTGTTATACAGTGACAGACCCGTCCCCACCAGTACTGTACCCCAGTGTTATACAGTGACAGACCCGTCCCCACCAGTACTGTACCCCAGTGTTATACAGTGACAGACCCGTCCCCACCAGTACTGTACCCCAGTGTTATACAGTGACAGACCCGTCCCCCCCAGTACTGTACCCCAGTGTTATACAGTGACAGACCTGTCCCCACCAGTACTGTATCCCAGTGTTATACAGTGACAGACCCATCCCCACCAGTACTGTATCCCAGTGTTATACAGTGACAGACCCATCCCCACCAGTACTGTATCCCAGTGTTATACAGTGACAGACCCATCCCCACCAGTACTGTACCCCACTGTTATATAGTGTCAGACTTGGATTAGATGGAGAGCAACAATTTCCTCTGTGGCACTTCTCCAGAACATGGTGGGTGGGTGCATAAACTTAAAATTGGAGCCAGTTTGTGTTAGGGTGAGGGATGGAAGCCCTATTTCACACAGAACTGAGTCAAAATCTGGAACTTTCTTTCCCAATCACCTGTTGCGCCTGGCGTTGAATTCGCAACTTCAGAACTTTAAGGTTAATAGAGTTTTGTTGGACAAGGATATTCGGATTATAGATCCAAGGTGGATAAGTGGAGCAGAGATTATTGATCATCCATGGTCTACTTGAATGGTGGAGCAGACTGAAAGGGGCTGAATGGCCTCCTCCTGTCCCCAGTTCTAATCAGGGAGAGGTACAGCACAAGGGTTTCCCAGAGTGAAATGTCAATAGTGATGAAGGTTCTCACTGCGTCTCTCTGATCCAGCGGTGGTCACATTACGTTACCTGTAAGCTCTCAGGATTCTCTGCACAATGGCATCACCAATCTTATTGAAGACGTACTTGTTGTCAGCACAACTGATGAAGAATTGGTTCTGACCAAACACAAAAAAGGGAAAAGAGAGAAGGGTGAAAATGAGCCAGATGTTGAACGTAATCTTTTTCCTAAGAGGCACTGCTCCCCATCCCAAACCAATCCCCAGCCTCTGGCTCTCAGTTATTTCTTTGCAAAGTTAACATCTGTTGCCGAAACCCTTATCCATTCTCTCATCTCATCCACCTTTTGTCTATATTCTCATGATAGCGAGTGTCACTCGCCCGGCCAACATTTATTGCACATCCCCCAGGACATAAAGAGTCAGCCCCATTCGTCTATTCCCACACTTGCCCACCTGGCCTCCCAACTTTCAACTTCTAATAAATTCTATCTCGTCCTTGAGTCAGCTCCCCATATCCTCACTTGCCCCGAGACTCGTTCTTCCATCACCGCCTTTGCTCACTGATGTTCATTGACTGTCTGTCTGGCAATCTCTCCATTTTAAAACTCATTCACGGCGCCGAGTCCCAGGTTCGATTCCCGGCCCCGGGTCACTGTCCGTGTGGAGTTTGCACATTCTCCCCGTGTCCGAGTGGGTCTCATCCCCACAACCCAAAGATGTGCAGGGTAGGTGGACTGGCCATACTAAATTGCCCCTTAATTGGAAATTAAAAAAAAAAAAAATTTTGAAAACTCACCTTTATTTTTAAATCCGTCGCCCAGCCCCAGCACTCTCTGAGATCTCTGTAAGCCTTTAATGGTGGGCCTCTTGTGAATTCTCTCCTCCCTCTACCCCAGCAATATGTCTCTATTGTGTATTGTATGTTGTTTATGCACAGTATACTGTACAACATGTGTGCACTGTGCGTGTACTCTGCAATGTGTACACACTCTGTATCAAATACTCTGCCTGGCTCTTTACATCTCAGAACAGTGGGCAGCACGGTAGCATTGTGGATAGCACATTCGCTTCACAGCTCCAGGGTCCCAGGTTCGATTCCCGGCTGGGTCACTGTCTGTGCGGAGTCTGCACGTCCTCCCCGTGTGTGCGTGGGTTTCCTCCGGGTGCCCCGGTTTCCTCCCACAGTCCAAAGACGTGCAGGTTAGGTGGATTGGCCATGATAAATTGCCCTTAGTGTCCAAAATTGCCCTTAGTGTTGGGTGGAGTCACTGGGTTATGGTGGAGGTGTTAACCTTGGGTAGGGTGCTCTTTCCAGGAGCCGGTGCAGACTCGATGGGCCGAATGGCCTCCTTCTGCACTGTAAATTCTATGATCTAACATTGCCTAAATCAGCAGCGAGGCAAATGCCCCAGCGATGTGCCTGAATGACGTTGCTGAATGCTCTCTCTGTACTGGTGGGAGCCAGTGTGGTCCTCACCTCAATGTAGATGTAGTGTTTGCTGTTTTCAATCACGTGTATGTAGGCGTTGTGAATAGATTCTTCGTGATATTTAATACCACACGACCAATCAGCAGCTGACCGCAACACCTAAAAAAACACGGAACATTTTATTGTGATCAGCGTGTTATCCTCCAGTCCCAATTGTCCATCCCGGCGATAGTCCGTCAGCACAGATACGCAACACAGAACTTACTGCACCTATCAGAGGCTCAGGTTACCCCTGAGGAAATGCGGCAGACAATTTGTGCACAGCAAGCACCCACAAACAGCACTGTGATCATGTCCTGATGATCAGTATTGAATAGGACTGATTGAGGGCTGCAGGACACAGGGGGGAGAACTCCCATTGCCCGTCTTCAGCGGGATCTTTTGCATCCAGCTGAGGAAACAGACAGGGTGTCGGTTCGATGTTTGATCTGAAAGACAGCACCTCTGACTGGGCAGCACTCCCTCACTACTGCACTGGAGTGTCAGCTGGGGTTTTGAGTTGGGACTTGAGCTCACAAAGCCCTGCCCTGGTGTTGAAAGTGCTACCCACTGTGCCATGCGCGGCACAAGGTTAGGTGCAAATGCACCAAAGCAGAACCGAGGCATATACACCAGGGCAGGTTTCCAGGTCAAGGTCCCCGGCCTGTGCTATCTCAGATGGCACAACAGCAGAGGGGTGATAGACTTGAGCTGAGTGTCTCGAGGGAAGGATGCAGGATGGACATGCTAACTACCTCAGTGACCGCCAGGGAAAGCCCCTGTGAATGGGTGACAAAAGAGTGGACTTGATCATGATTCCTTCCATAGTTGAATAGTCTGTCAACATTCCTGTTCCACGGGTAAGAGAAAGATCAACAACAGCAAAGAACAGGAAGGAAAGATCACTCAAGCGGAGAAAAAGCAGACAGTACATAGAAAGGGGGAAACCAAGAAGCAGTCAAATAAAGTGAGGCACAGAGATAAGGACAGATGGAAAAGCAGATAATGACATCAGAGATATACCCTCCACAAATATTACCGCAGGTCCCCAGGGAGGTCCCAGAAACTGAGCATTTCACTACTTATCAAAGGGTCAAAGGTGCAACTCTGGGGAGGTTGGACAGTCTGACCAATCGGTCTTGGTCAGTATATAGCGCCGACGGACATAGCAGCCGTGTGTGCTATCCACAAGATGCACTGCAGCAACTCAGCAAGACTCCTTCAGCAGCACCTTCCAAACCCACAACCTCTACCATCGAGAAGGACGAGGGCAGCAGATACCTGGGAGGTTCCCCTCCAAGTCACTCACCGCCCCGACTTGGGAATATATCGGCCATTCCTTCACTGCCGCTGGGTCAAAAACCATGAGCTCCCTCCCTAACAGCACTGTAGGTGTACCAAACCACGGGGACTGCAGCGGTTCAAGAAGGTAGCTCATCACCCCTTCTCAAGGGGCAATTAGCAACGGGGAATAAACATGAACCTAGCCAGTGATGTTTTAGGAAAACAGGACACATACCTGAACTCGAGCGTGGACTGAACCCGGCACCTGATAGCTCAGCTCATTTGCCGTCGAAAGTGACTTTGGCAAAAGGTAGGGGTAGGACAGGGGGCGATACTTGGCTTTAACGATCTGAAATAGAATAAAACACAGAAACTGTTACTCGTGTGAAACACAGAAGTTTCAAACACTCATTCAGTCAGTACATCGGTTTGAGCAGAAACTCAATGGGTTGGACTCGCTTTTGAGAACTCTGTACAGAGATTGGACTTCACATTCCACACTGACACTCCCAGTGGGGTGCGGAGGGAGAGCTGCATTTTGGAAATGCCATCCTCCTGAGAGATGCTAATAAAAGTCTGCCCTCCCAAGTGGTTGTAAAATATTCCTCAGCCACTGATGTGACGAGCAGCGAGGAGACTGACCCCGGTGAGCTGGCCCACCTGTGTCACACAACCAAACCCAATGAAAACAGATGATCTGATCATTAGCAGGCGGCTGGATGTCGGGGTTTCCTGGGTGGATCAGTGGCTGCCACATTTCCGACATCACAACAGCGACAACAATTTCAAAAATGCCGAATTGGTTGAAAAATGTTTTGGGATGTCTTTGAGGTCAGGAAAGGCGCCGGAGGAATGCATGGCCGTGCTCTCTTGTCAGGGGAATAGGAGCCGTCAATGGTGAACCTGACTGAACCTCGCTGCTCTGTGACGTCGACTGTGGTCAGTCTAAAAACTGGGCCCTCAAACAAAACGCTGGGGATGCTGGGAAAGCTGAAATAAAGACAGGTATGCTGGAAACACTCGGCCAATTGATAATGAGTTCAGTTGTGCCGAAAAGCCATTGACACTGGGCTGGATTACACCCTCGCTGGCAGGTTGAAGGGCCCATGAATTGTAGCCGGTGGTCTGCCCAGCCGTCTTCCCGCTCATCCCCAGATTGCCTCCCAATTTACTGGGGGGGTGGGGGGGGGGGGGGGGGCAGTGGGGTGTCGGCCAGCCGCTTGTCCTGTGACCACTTTAGAGTCTCACCCCATCCCTGTAGCTATTTCACCCCAGGCAGGGCGAGGCCACAGGCCACGAGGATATCCCGGCAGGTTTTACTGGGCCAGGTAGTATTGGGCAAGCGGACAGAGGGAACTACCTCTATGCCCATCGGAGGCATCGCACCCCCCCCCCTCCCCCGCCCACTCGCACCACCCCCAAACCTCCCTCCAGCCTCTCAAACCCAGCCGCTCATCTCCCCCTCCTCCCCCCTCACTGGGGTCTGCCAATTCCCCAGTTGACCTTCAGTCTGACTTCCATGACCTCTCTCCCTCTCTGGCCGCTGGCTGCGATCCCAGCAGAGATCACCATCCAAACCTGGAGCTGCTGGGACTACAGAGCTGCCCGTCAATCTGACTGGCCGGATTACCCCGCCGTGCAGCTAGCTTTTCCGTGGAGGGCCCCTGGGCAGGGAACATACGCCCATAAAATCCAGCCCATTAACTCGGTCTCTGCCCACTGACACAGCCTGACTTGCTCAGTATTTACAGAATTTTCTCTTTTCATTTCTGAGCATTAAGAACTCAGGTTCAACATCAAATCTGCGTTTTTATAAATTAAGAATACCCATTTTGTTCCCCAATTAAGGGGCAATTTAGCATGGCCAATCCACCTACCCTGCACATCTTTGGGTTGTGGGGGTGGAACCCACGCAGACACGGGGAGAATGTGCAAACTCCACACGGACAGTGACCCAGAGCCGGGATCGAACACGGGTCTTCAGCGCCATGAGGCCACTGTGCCACCGTGCTGCCCTTACCCAATCCATGTTGAAGTTGTTGGCTTTACTCAGGTATTTCCGGGAATTTGACTTGATCAGTTTCCTGCTCCTGGTTAATATCCAGTATTGACTGACCAGCTGACCAACTAGCCCATTGGCATTCAGCCTTTGAGTGACCGATGCAGCCCATCTCTGCCCGCCTGGGTGTGGGATGGCCACTCAGATGCACAAACTCCCCATCCAGGTGCAGAGCATCAGAGAAACAAAGACATGCATACACCTCCTCTCCATACCCTGTCTGGGTCCTTCAGTACTGTGGGTCTCGGTGGGTCTAACGGCCCATTTCTATGTTCTAGATCTCTAGGAGATGGAATAGTGTAGGGATTGAGTCACCTTTGTGAAGTTCCAGCGCTGGATGAAATGCCGTGCCACATTGCGCGCGGCCTTCCCATGCACCACTGCAGCAATATCGTGCCAAGGCATTCTGGGAGTCGTGTACCGGTCGATGAAATCTATGGGACAGATGGAGATGTTAGGCAAGAGCTGTGAAATCAGAGTCATACCAGGTCACATTCCCTGGCCAGTGAGTGGCCCCAGCATGAACAATGGGACAGGATCAGGCAAGTTCCAGGCCCAATCCAGGGCCTAAGTATTTTTCTAATGTCTACTAATTGGAATGTTCAACTTTTTTACAAACATTCACCTCAAACAATCAAAAGCAAAAAATGCAGCTACAGGTGTCGATGCACAGCAGGTACAGCACGAAGCAACAGTCATTACAAAGTTAGGAACAATAAAACCGGATGAATCAGGGACAAAATCCTCAACAAGGTCCCTCCCAGAATAAATGACCTGTCTGCACCCAAACAGCCAACATTATAGACCCACATCCCACCCATAGCTTCAAAACAGAATGACAAGGAAACAATACCCCGAGAAACCCATCACTCCGGGGAATCGACTAACTCTGACAGTGCAGTCTATACTCTTCCCGGATCTAGGCCGGAATGCGCAACCATCCTGTATCTTCGAGATGGCAAACGACAGGTACAACGACAAAGAGAAGATCGGGCACGGCCAAACCGGAATTATCAGCCCAGGAGCCCCCATAGAAGAAGTAAAAAGAGAGCAAGAAGAAGAGCCAAGAGCACGGAGCTGAGCTTCAAAGTCAGGAGAAGATTGAAGAGAAGAAGGGTAGGAACTTTCAGAACCAACTCCTCAGATTCACAATATTACGACCAGATGAGAACCGGCCAACTGACAGCCACATGGGCCCCATTCAACTCCCAAGAGGAACTGACCGAGGATGAGCATTGGACACCACCTTCGGACCTACCCCAATTCCTCACCTCTCCAGATGTGGGCCACCCACATCAAATCCCCCGTGGCTCCCCAAGGGAGATGCCTCCACCCAGGGAGCAATGTACTAACTGCAACTCCGGGCCTGGCCCAGGCCAGCACCACCATAGAATTGAGATTCCCGAAGCACAGCAGCCAGTTCTCAAACATGCTGGGAACCTCCATCACCTCAACGGAGACCCCAGGCTCAGCGGGACTCCTCACCAGCTCCTCCTCGTCCCCACCCGAATCCCTCAGTCCAGACGACAGGCCAGGCAACAGGAACGTAACCAGGCCAAGGCAAGCTTCCATCAACGACAGCGCTTTCTCTGCTACAAGAACCTCCTCATGTGCTGCTACTTCTCCATAAAGACACCTTTTGAACTTGGTTTCTGACGTCCCCACCACAGAGACGAGACATTCAGACGGATTAACTTCATCACTGGCAAGGGCGGCATGGTGCCGAGGAACCGGGTTCGATCCTGGCCCCGGCTACTGTCCGTGTCGAATTGGCACATTCTCTCCATGTCTGCATGGGTCTCACCCCCACATCCCAAAAAGGTGAGCAGGGTAGGGGGATTGGCCACGCTAAATTGCCCCTTAATTGTGAAAAAGAAATAATTGGATACTCTAAATTTATTTTTAAATATTTCATCACGAGCAGCAATCATCCTACGCTGAACACCTTACCATCAGGGCGTATCAAAGTAGTAATCTCTCTCATTGAAAGTCAACTGAGGACAAGTGGGGTACACCACACCTAATCTCACATTACTCATGTACAACATGGCCTTGGCTTTATTGAACGCTGCCCAACTTCTCTGCTCCAATGTGCTGATCTATCCTGATGGTGGTCCTCCTATCGACAGTCTCGATGGTCTTTCGCCCACCTGAGGACCCGCTCGGTGTCTTGGTACCTGGGTAGAAGCTGACAATGATTGCCTGTGGTGGCTCCCCTGATCTGGGCTTCTGCCTCAGTGACCAATGGGCCCAATTCGGGAGGTGAGAACAAGCCCCCCCTCCCCACCTCCACCAACTTTCCAAACATCTTGGACATATAGTCCGTAGAGTTTGAGCCCTCCAGACCATCTGGCAACCCAGGGATTCTTAAATGTTTCCATCTGGAGCGGGTCTCCAGATCGACCACCATGGCCTTCAAAGCTTTCCACTCTTCGGCCAACAACACCTTCTCTGCCTCCAGGGAAGGAACCCAGTCAGTGTTCTCTGAGAGCGCCTTCTGTATCACCGCACCGTGCTCCTCCATCCACTGGACCACCTTGGCCATCGATGCCCAATATTGGGGTCAATTCTCCCTCTGTTACCTTCTCCAGGTCCTCGGCGACCGCCTGCCGCTGCTTCTCAAACCCGTCCATCAAGAAACTTGCCAACGTCTCAGCCAATCACGGAGAGGCCACCGCGCAGCAGAAGTCTCCGCCATTTTCCCCCCACCGAGGCTCGAGGGACTTCTAAGTCTGACGACGATCCCTAGCCCGACTTCTGCCTTTTATTGTACTTACTGGGCATTACCTTTGTGAGGGGACCCAATTCCATCAAACTAAATTAATTTTCCCCCCCCGAAAGTAACCCTCAACCGGGCAAAAAGGGCCAAAATCAAAGTACCCTGGAGTGAGCCACTGCAGGTGCAACTGCTGCCCACATAACCACCTCCAGGTCCAAGGCTCCCATTTCAATGTGCGGTAAAAGCTAAGTGGCCATCGTCCCAGGTGGCCATCGGCTGCGCAATGACTTCTGATTGGTGCTGTACCTGTTACACATGGTGTCTCTTTACTCTCCTTTTGTTTTAATTATATATTTGTGAACATTTAAAAATTTCAAGAAAAATGCATTTTTTCAAAACCCTCGAGCGTCTGTTGTAATTTCACTCACCGTCAAAGGGTTTGTCCAACTGGACCCAGTCCTTGAAGACAAAGTTGCAATAGTCCTTCCCATGCCAGAACCTTGTCTGCCCGACCAACTCTCCGATGTCTGTGTGTGAACTGCATTCTGAACCCCTCTCTGCCTCAGGATGCACAACAGACACAAATCACATTCAGTATATTTCCAAATGAGTTGCCCAGAAAGTACTTCATGTCGTTTGTTAGGACACGGATTTAGGGTGAATAATGCCGATGCTATCTGCGAGTGACCTGCTTTATTTCATTTCATTGTGTTTCAGAGCCTTTGATTCTAGGAACGTTGGAGATGGTCGAGGAGTGGCCGCTGGGATTGATAGTCAAGAGCCATCCCATCGGGTAACGAAGAGGGGAATTGCCGTGAGGAGGCGGGGCACTGGGATGATGGTCATATCAGGTGACCAATCGCAGGAGTGCCGGCGCAGGAGTGGTTGGAGGTCATTTGATCCCGACCTTCAGGAATACATCCTTCAGTGTGCAGCGTGATGGTAATGCAGGTCAGGTTGCCAGAGCAACTCAAATGTTACAAGTGTGTTCCATTGCAACACTCAGGTTCAAAACCTGAAGTCCCACAGCCAGATAGGAGACCTGTATCTGGACACAGAGGCTCAAGTGACCATAGTTCCGAGACCCAGACCCAAGGGTCATGCTCTGGGGACCTGGGTTCGAATCCCACTATGGCAGCTAGTGAAAATTGAATTCAATAAATATCTGGAATTAAAAGCCTAATGATCACCATGAAACCATTGTCGATTGTCGTAAAAACCGCTCTGAGTCATTAATGTCCTTCAGGGAAGGAAATCTGCCATCCTTACCCGGTCTGGCCTACCTTTGACTCCAGACCCACAGCAGTGCGGTCAATTCTTAACTGCCCTCTCAAAATGGCGGAGCAAAGCTACTCAGTTCAAGGAGAATTAGGGATGGGCAACAAATGCTGGCATTGCCAGGGGTGGTGACATCACATGAGATTGACACTGACCTGATCCATGAGCTAAGACTATGACCCAGGTACAGAGTGAGGTCTACACTGACCCAGGTACAGGGTGGGGCCTACACTGACCCAGCCACAGGGTGGGGTCTACACTGACCCAGACACAGGGTGGGGTCTACACTGACCCAGGTACAGAGTGAGGTCGACACTGACCCAGACACAGGGTGGGGTTTACACTGACCCAGACACAGGGTGGGGTTTACACTGACCCAGGTACAGGGTGGGGTCTACACTGACCCAGGTACAGAGTGAGGTCTGCACTGACCCAGATACAGGGTGGGGTTTACACTGACCCAGACACAGGGTGGGGTCTACACTGACCCAGACACAGGGTGGGGTCTACACTGACCCAGACACAGGGTGGGGTTTACACTGACCCAGGTACAGGGTGGGGTCTACACTGACCCAGACACAGGGTGGGGTCTACACTGACCCAGGTACAGAGTGAGGTCTACACTGACCCAGACACAGGGTGGGGTTTACACTGACCCAGACACAGGGTGGGGTTTACACTGACCCAGGTACAGGGTGGGGTCTACACTGACCCAGGTACAGGGTGGGGTCTACACTGACCCAGACACAGGGTGGGGTTTACACTGACCCAGGTACAGGGTGGGGTTTACACTGACCCAGACACAGGGTGGGGTCTACACTGACCCAGACACAGGGTGGGGTCTACACTGACCCAGACACAGGGTGGGGTCTACACTGACCCATACACAGGGTGGGGTTTACACTGACCCAGAAACAGGGTGGGGTCTACACTGACCCAGGTACAGGGTGGGGTTTACGCTGACCCAGACACAGGGTGGGGTCTACACTGACCCAGGTACAGGGTGGGGTCTACACTGACCCAGATACAGGGTGGGGTTTACACTGACCCAGACACAGGGTGGGGTCTACACTGACCCAGATACAGGGTGGGGTTTACACTGACCCAGACACAGGGTGGGGTCTACACTGACCCAGGTACAGGGTGGGGTCTACACTGACCCAGATACAGGGTGGGGTTTACACTGACCCAGACACAGGGTGGGGTCTACACTGACCCATACACAGGGTGGGGTCTACACTGACCCAGGTACAGGGTGGGGTTTACGCTGACCCAGACACAGGGTGGGGTCTACACTGACCCAGACACAGGGTGGGGTCTACAATGACCCAGGTACAGGGTGGGGTTTACACTGACCCAGACACAGGGTGGGGTCTACACTGACCCAGACACAGAGTGAGGTTTACACTGACCCAGACACAGGGTGGGGTTTACACTGACCCAGACACAGGGTGGGGTCTACACTGACCCAGGTACGGGGTGGGGTCTACACTGACCCAGGTACAGGGTGGGGTCTACACTGAGCCAGACACAGAGCGAGGCCTACACTGGCCCAGACACAGGGTGGGGTCTAAACTGACCCAGACACAGGGTGGGGTCTACACTGACCCAGACATAGGGTGGGGTCTACACTGACCCAGACACAGGGTGGGGTCTACACTGACCCAGACACAGGGTGGGGTCTACACTGACCCAGGTACTGGGTGGGGTCTACACTGACCCAGACACAAGGTGGGGTCTACACTGGCCCAGACACAGGGTGGGGTCTACACTGACCCAGACACAGGGTGGGGTCTACACTGACCCAGACACAAGGTGGGGTCTACACTGACCCAGACACAGGGAGGGTTCTACACTGACCCAGACACAGGGTGGGGTTTACACTGACCCAGACACAGGGTGGGGTCTACACTGACCCAGGTACAGGGTGGGGTCTACACTGACCCAGGTACAGGGTGGGGTTTACACTGACCCAGACACAGGGTGGCGTCTACACTGACCCAGGTACAGGGTGGGGCCTACACTGGCCCAGACACAGGGTGGGGTTTACACTGACCCAGACACAGGGTGGGGTCTACACTGACCCAGACACAGGGTGGGGTTTACACTGACCCAGACACAGGGTGGGGTTTACACTGACCCAGACACAGGGTGGGGTTTACACTGACCCAGACACAGGGTGGGGTTTACACTGACCCAGGTACAGGGTGGGGTTTACACTGACCCAGACACAGGGTGGGGTCTACACTGACCCAGACACAGGGTGGGGCCTACACTGACCCAGACACAGGGTGGGGTCTACACTGACCCAGACACAGGGTGGGGTTTACACTGACCCAGACACAGGGTGGTGTCTACACTGACTCAGGTACAGGGTGGGGTCTACACTGACCCAGGCACAGGGTGGGGTCTACACTGAGCCAGACACAGGGCGAGGCCTACACTGACCCAGACACAGGGTGGGGTTTACACTGACCCAGGCACAGGGTGGGGTCTACACTGACCCAGGTACAGAGTGGGGTTTACACTGACCCAGACACAGGGTGAGGTCTACACTGAGCCAGACACAGGGTGGGGTCTACACTGACCCAGGTACAGGGTGAGGCTTTCGCTGACCCAGACACCGAGTGAGGCCTTCGCTGACCCAGACACAAGGTGGGGTCTACACTGACCCAGATACATGGTGGGGTTTACACTGACCCAGACACAGGGTGGGGTCTACACTGACCCAGGTACAGGGTGGGGTTTACACTGACCCAGACACAGGGTGGGGTCTACACTCACCCAGACACAGGGTGGGGTCTACACTGACCCAGACACAGGGTGGGGTTTACACTGACCCAGACACAGGGTGGGGTCTACACTGACCCAGGTACAGGGTGGGGTCTACACTGACCCAGACACAGGGTGAGGCTTTCGCTGACCCAGACACCGAGTGAGGCCTTCGCTGACCCAGACACAAGGTGGGGTCTACACTGACCCAGATACATGGTGGGGTTTACACTGACCCAGACACAGGGTGGGGTCTACACTGACCCAGGTACAGGGTGGGGTTTACACTGACCCAGACACAGGGTGGGGTCTACACTGACCCAGGCACAGGGTGGATGTGAGGTCTGAATTTTAACAAGTGGATACAAGGCTGTCATGTTTTAGCAAGAAAGATCTGTGAAAATCAGACATTTAAATGGAATGCAGGATGTGTGCCTGTACATTGATATAAATATGAAAACAGCACAATGCAGACATGACAAGCAACAGCACCTTGAAGAGTCACTGCCAGACTGATTGTTTCCTGTGAAGGTCCATTCCCATCGTCTGCGTGTTTCAGTTAACAATTTGGCAAGTTCGGCAGTCATTTTCGGTTCTCATGCATTGGATGTGTCTGGGAGAAAGCAGCAGGAGCTTGGCGTGTCAGAGAGGGGAGGGAGAGAGAGGCATGCAGGAACTGGAAGCTCAGAGCTGGCAGGCAAGCTGGGAAAGTGCACGGTCAGAGAGGGGTGTGAGCGAGGGAACTTGGTTACTGTTTGACGATTGAGCTCAGAATTCTAATTTATTCAGTTATTTACATGCAGATGTTCCAAGTTGTGCCCTGCGATAATAAACAATGCGTCAGGACAAATCAAGTCTATTGCTCCTTGAGAATCACTCCGCTTCTAACATAAATGCAGACAGGTGATCGAGGAGGAACAAAGACATGCTACCCTGTGTGCACTGACCTGGTCTGGTCGAACAACACTGATATTTTTTTTAAATATAAATTTAGATTACCCAATTCATTTTTTCCAATTAAGGGGCAATTTAGCGTGGCCGATCCACCTACCCGGCACATCTTTTAGGTTGTGGGGGCGAAACCCACGCAAACACGGGGAGAATGTGCAAACTCCACACGGACAGTGACCCAGAGCCAGGATCGAACCTGGGACCTCAGCGCCGTGAGACTGCAGTGCTAACCACTGGGCCACCGTGCTGCCCCAACATTGATATTTTGAAATTATCATCCTTGCTTTCAAATCTCCCCATGGTTTCACCCCCTCCCCATCTCGGTAATTTCCTGCAGCTTCACAACCCAAGTCCAGGCTCCTGAACACTCTGGGGGTAGCATTTTAAGGATGATTAGCGCTCAGCGTCCCGAGCATCTTTACCTAACATCCAGCCGCCGAGTCTCAAACCTGCGCTGCTGTTTGACACTCACTCAAGTGTTGATTGGCAGTGGGCGTGCCAGTGAAAGCCGTCGGCCAATCAGATTGGCTGATTGCTCTTCATCCCGGCCTTGACCAGCAGCGCTCTGCCTGGAACTGAGTCCTGGGACCTTCGACAAATGTAGGTTCCGGAGGTCCCGCAGCTGAGAGGCTGGAGTATGCCCATTGGGGACGGGATTTTCTTTGGGGGGGGGGGATTGTGACATTGGGGGAGGGGGTAATCTGGGGGAGGGGATGCCCGAGATCCAACATCCCGGGGGAGAAGGGCACCCCAAGTCTGAGGGGGCCTTCACAGTAAGGCACCCCCCCCCCCCCGAGATGGGGGAAAGGTCTTTTCTTTATCAATTTCCCACCCTACCCCCTCCTGCCAGCCTAAATATTGCCCAATTAAGGCATCTCCTGAAATCCTCTTATGTGAGTCAGAGTCAACCTGTGTTTGACCATCGATCCTGTGAAACCCCCTGGCTATTTAGAGAATGGTAAAGGCCTATATCAATGTGAATAACTGTTGAGAGTGTAAACGGTAACACATTGTCAGCGGTTGGTGATGCTGGGTGGATTACACAGATAGGAGGGAATAATACAAGGAAGAGATTGAAAATGAGGATGGGAATTTTCGGTGTTGCCATACCAGGCACCTTGCACAGGTGTGAACATTTCTTTAACTTGTCTCTTCGGTGTTTCCTGGGAAATGAAGTTCCACTTTTTCAGACCTTCTAAACATGAACCAAATTCAGGCATCATTCCTGTGATCCATCGATTCCCCCTTTCCAGATATTCTTCTCATCAAACACTCCCAGGACAGGTACAGCACGGGGTTAGATACAGAGTAAAGCTCCCTCTACACTGTCCCCATCAAACACTCCCAGGACAGGTACAACACGGGGTTAGATACAGAGTAAAGCTCCCTCTACACTGTCACCATCAACACTCCCAGGACAGGTACAGCACGGGGTTAGATACAGAGTAAAGCTCCCTCTACACTGTCCCCATCAAACACTCCCAGGATAGGTACAGCACGGGGTTAGATACAGAGTAAAGCTCCCTCTACACTGTCCCCATCAAACACTCCCAGGACAGGTACAGCACGGGGTAGATACAGAGTAAAGCTTCCTCTACACTGTCCCCATCAAACACTCCCAGGACAGATACAGCACGGAGTTAGATACATAGTAAAGCTCCCTCTACACTGTCCCCATCAAACACTCCCAGGACAGGTACAGCACGGGGTTAGATACAGAGTAAAGCTCCCTCTACACTGTCCCCATCAAACACTCCCAGGACAGGTACAGCACGGGGTTAGATACAGAGTAAAGCTCCCTCTACACTGTCCCCATCAAACACTCCCGGGCAGGTGGAGAAGTGGTTAAATACAGAGTTTCCTCATAATTGAGCCTACTGCAGTCGTAATATTGAAAATTGCAGTTCGTACCAAATTATAGTGTTCTAATCCTGAACCCAGGATGTCAGGCCCCAGTTTACAGTCTGTCAGTGTCAGCCGTGTTTTGCAGAATCTCTCGGAAAGCTCAGGCTCCCATGCTCCCGCTGAAGTAAGCCCTGGTTTTCCAACAGACTGGGATTATGTGATTCCCTGTGAAAGCTGACTGATTGTGGCGAGGATTGGTTTGAGTTGGGACAAGGTTTCTTTGTCCAGGGGCAGAGTGAATGCCTGCTGTGTGCGCAGGAGGCAGAATCCAGCCTTGCAGCGACTTTATTTCCAAGAACAACCCCATTAATTGGTCCCCAGCTACACAATGCTGTTTCTGTTCATGAGGACAGAGCGATTAATCCTGCTCCTGGCATAGTCCTCGACAAAACCCCTGCAAACAACCCCCTTTTCACTTATTAACTTCAGGCAACATTTCATCCAGTGCCTGCCTTGAGCCACCGAGTTTACCCCATTGCAGTTACTGATGCATAACGGCAATAACAATCTACAATTATGGTGCGTTAACATAATAAGATGCCCCAAGGTGCTTCACAAGAATGATTGTCAAACTAAATTTGACATCAGCGCACTTAAGGAGGTTATTCGGGGATGTGATTCAGTTAGAAAAATTAGTTATAAAAAACGTCTTAAAGGGGAATTCTGGAGCTCAGGGCCTGAGCAGCTGTAGGCACAGCATTGTGAGGAGTGAAAAAATGGCGGTGAAGGAGAAAACAATTACTCTGATGAAATATTACAGACAGCGGGAGCCGCTTTTCCATCTCCCGGTGGAGGTCAATGAATAAGATCACCAGAAAATGCCGTACTAGGGAATGGATTTTCCTGCCCCAGGAAGGCACGTCAAGGCAGGAAACTGCACAGCTGTGAAAAGACTTGGGCGCGGGTTGGGTGTACATTTTGGAAGGTGAAAATGTGCACAGGTTAGATTTCCCCAAGCTCAGAAGAAAATCTGCCCTCAGATCATAGAATCAGAGAATTTACAGTGCAGAAGGAGACCATTCGGCCCACCAAGTCCGCACCGGCCCTTGGAAAGAGCACCTTACCTAAGCCCGCACCTCCACCTATCCCATAACCCCATAATCCCACCTAACCTTTTGGACACTAAGGGCAATTGATCATGGCTCCTCCTTTCATTGGTGTTGTCTGACCTGTCAAGGATTTCCAGAATATTCTGTGTTATCTTTGAATGCAGACTTGTTTCTGCACAGGGAGCTATGAGTGAGGGGACACTCCACCACGAGGACCCCAGACGCCAAACAGTTCCTCACCAGATAAACTTAAGGCTCGTTCTTTGACTGTTTAGATCCCTTTTGTCAATTTCCTCAGGATTAATCCTTGCCCTCCTCCTTTTTCCCAGCTGCCCCTCACTAACATCATTCCAAATGGTCAGGTTACCAAGTGTAGACAGACGACACTCACTTCTACCTCACCAGCACCTCTCTCAATTCCACCACAGTCTCTAATTTCTCCCACCGTTGGTCTAACATCCGAAACCTAATTAGCAGAATCTTTCTCCATTCATTATTGGGAAGACAGAAGTCCGTGCCTTCAGTCCCTACTACACATATTCTAAACCCCACCAAATCCTTTCTCCTCCCTGGCAACCCCCAGAGGTTGACCCCAACTGTTGGTGTCTTTGACAGCCTACAGTAGCCAAGGTGAAGTTTCAAATCCACATCCACTCCTCAATACTATTAACATCGTCCAAAATCATTCAACGCCCTCAGCTCGTCCCCTGCTGAAACCTTCCCTCGCCAGTGCCTTTGCTAACTCCAAACCTGGCTGCCCAAACACATTCCTGGTTGACTTTCCAGCTTCCAGCAAACCCTGTTGCCCAAATCCTAACTCACACCAAGTCCTGTCCACCCATCTTCTCCTGTGTTCAGTGACATTCATTAGCTTCCAGTTCAGCAAATCATTCCATAGTCTCCCCCCATCCCTATCTCTGCAACCTCCTCCAGCCCTACAACCACCCCAAGATCTCCGTGCTTCTCCAATTCCGACCTCAGGCACAAATCCGACTTCCATTGTTCCACCAATGATAGCCGTGCTTTCCGTCATCTGGGGCGTGAAGACTGGGATTCCCTCCCTAAACTTTCTCTGCACCTCTCTCTACCTTTAAGACGTTCCTCCCTCCTTGTCAGAGCTTCGGGCTCACCGATCCTAATGTTGCGAGTGGTCAAATTTTGTTTAATAGTCATCCAATGAAGCAGCTTGGGACATTGTCCTGTGTTAGAGTTACTAGATCAATGTAACTTGGTTTTTCCTTGTTGAAACGTTGTACCTGGGGTGGGTTTGTGGGCCAGGTTCTGGATTTACAGCCACAAGTCGGGAAGGTCAGTAACTCCATGGGCGATTCAGAGGAGGAACAGGAAGGGCGCAGCAAGGCTAGTCATGTAGGCTGCTTCAAAGCAGAACTGTGCCTTTGTACCTACCCGTCATCAAAACCATGGGCAAACCTTCAGGAATGCTCCGACGAGCCTCAACATCAGTCATTCTGAGGCTGCTGAAGGCTCGTTTGGTAAATGCCCTTGATCCTGAGTCAGAGGTTCGTGCGTTCAAAGCCCACGTCAGGGATTTCAGCACAAAATCTCGGTTGACATTCCCACGCAGTGCTGAGGGAATGGTACACTGTCAGAGGTGCTGCCTTTTGAAGAGGGTGCTGAACGTCCCCCCTCAGGTGACCATCAATTGTTCAAATGCAGGACATGAAAGAGCAGGGGAACTTTCCCTGGTGTTGCCCCGGTCAATCCCTCAACTAATGTCACTAAAACAGATGGTCTGGTCAGTTACAGCATCGCTGTGTGTGGGATCTTTCTGTGCACAAACATTTCTGTGCACAAACTTCTCTGTGCACAAACTTTTCTGTGCACAAACTTTTCTGTGCACAAACTTTTCTGTGCACAAACTTTTCTGTGCACAAACTTCTCTGTGCACAAACTTTTCTGTGCACAAACTTTTCTGTGCACAAACTTCTCTGTGCACAAACTTCTCTGTGCACAAACTTCTCTGTGCACAAACTTTTCTGTGCACAAACTTCTCTGTGCACAAACTTTTCTGTGCACAAACTTTTCTGTGCACAAACTTCTCTGTGCACAAACTGGCTGCAGTGTTTCCGAAGTTAAACAGTGACACCACATCCAAAGCACATTATTGGGTTGTAAAGTGCTTCGGGAGGTGCCACAGAAATGCAAGCCCTTTCTTTCTCTCACACACTCAGTTGAGGAAAATGAACACAGGCGAATGTGAGGTTTTCTGTGCGGGAGAGGAGGTCAAATTTGAATCATTGGAGTGTTGACGACGGATGCAATTTCTTTGAGATTTACTTTGAGATTCATGAATCATTGCCACAAACTTTCTCCTGCCGTTGTACAGCCAGATCGCAGGGTAATGCCGTCTGCACAGGGTCTATGTCAGGACGTTAAATGGGTGGTTGAGTGTTGGACGTGCGAAATTGATGGGCCAATTGTCTTTGAGTTGCTTTTCTTAAATGATGCTCTCATCTGCACCGGAATTGAGAGGTTTTTATTATCAGAGCCATGGTTGCCCGATCCCAACACAGTGCAGATATTCTGAGAGATTGTTTTAGTGTTGGCTTAATATATATTCACTGCAAAATGCAAAGTAGCCAGATCATATATTAGCTGCAAAACCTGAAAATGATTTGCAAGCAACACTTTGCATCAAATGTTGATGGCACCTCCTATTTCTGAGTCAGCATCTGCCTAAGCTGATAACGGCAAGGTTCAACTATTGTGGGTAATATTTGCTAAACATTCCACAAGTTTGTGAAGAATTATTTTTTTGTATTCTGGGAGAAAAGAAACTGGGCAGCTGGGTTGAAAATAGACCTTCTTTAAGTTGTTGTTGTTGGTTTCGCCCTCGCCTCGGAGTGAGAGACCTGTGGATTCAATCCTGCTGAAGGACTGATGTAACTAAATGAGGCTGATAACCCCGGGGACAGTGCGAATACACTTTTGCAGTGTCAGTGGGAAATATCGTTTGCATGAGGGGTTTTGCTGGCTGCACCATCCAGGAATTTCCTGGACAATCCTAGTTGGTTGTCAAGATTGGCAATACTAATCCTGGTCAATATTCATCCTTCTGCTAACACCGCCAGCAAGCAGCAGAACTGGTCAAACCAAGGTTCCTTCGGCAGCACGTTCTGAACACAGGACCACCATTATTTAGAAGGGCAAGGGCAGCAGAGTCCTGCAAACACCTGGAGGTACCCCTCCAAATCACGCACCACGCCGGCTTGAAGATATAGAACAGAGAACAGTACAGCACTGTAAAGGCCCTTCGGCCCACAATGTCTTAAGACCATTTATCCTAATCTAAGATCAACCTAACCTACACCCCTTCAATTTACTGCTGTCCATGTGCCTGTCTAAGAGTCGCTTAAATGTCCCTAATAACTGACTCCACCACCTCTGCTGGCAGTGCATTCCACACACCCACCACTCTCTGTAAAGAACCTACCTCTGTCATCTCTCCTCTACCTTCCTCCAATCACCTTAACATGATGTCCCCTCGTGACAACCAGTTCCACCCTGGGGAAAAGGCTCTGGCTATCCACTCTATCCATGTCTCTCATCACCTTGTACACCTCTACCAAGTCACCTCTCATCCTTCTCCAGTGAGAAAAGCCCTAGCTCCCTCAACCTTTCTTCATAAGACATGCCCTCCAGTCCAGGCAGCATCCTGGTAAATCTCCTCTGCACCCTCTCCAAAGCATCCCCATCCTTCCTAAAATGAGGCGACCAGAACTGGACACAATATTCCAAGTGTGGTCGAACCAGGGTTTTATAGAGCTGCAGCAAAACCTCGCGGCTCATATCACCGTTCCTTCACTGTTGCTGGGTCCAAACCCTGGAACTCCCTCCCGAACAGCACTGCGCTGTACCTACATCTCATGGACTGCTGCACCTGAAGAAGGCGGCTCACCACCACCTTCACAGGGGGCGATTAGGAATAAGCAATAAATGCCGACCTTGCCAGCGGTGCCTGCTTCCCATGAACAGATTCAAAAAATGTTGCTAACCATTCTACACAGGAACCTTCCAAAAAATAGCAACGTGACCACAATCAGATAGTTCACTTTTTGTGATATCGATTGGGCGATAACTATTGGTTCCAGGGCACTGTGGGCAACTCTTGCGTTTTTGAATATTGTAGAAGCAAAGAGGCCTTGGTGTAAGATCTCACGTCGAGGAGGGCACCCAGCTCCGACATTGCAGGATTCCCTCTGTGCTGCCCTGGGAATGTCAGCCCGGATATTCTGCTCAGTCCCTGAGCTGGGATTTGAACCCATGACCTCTGACCCCGGGGGTGAGAGCGCTTCCCGCTGAACCAGGGCTCGAAGATCAATGTATGTTCCCCTGATTGTGCGACGTTGCATTCCCTACACGCGCACTCGCTGCATCCCAAACTGGGGTGGCAGAGGCAGAAGCGTCCCACCACACTGCAAAGCTGAAGCACCGAGCACGTCCAGGGTGTCAGACCCCCCCTGGCTTTGAGCAGCAAAAGCCCCACCACAGGAAGGAGGAGGAAGAAGAAAAGCTTTTCTCGAAATTTCAACTCACCGTCCTCGGAGTGATTGAGCCCAGGGCTGCTGGCCTGGTGGTACAATCGCTTCAGGTTGGGCAGCCTATCTCTGAGTAGGTTCTGCTGGCTGTTGTGAGTGTTATACCAACCTGCAGAGAGGCACATGGCAGCTGGTCTGGGGCAGTGTGCACACAATTCACCACCCCACCCCCACCCTGAACACTGCGTCCCCCTCTGCCCCCACCGAGTGGACAGAGAAGAAACTTACCAACGCACGTTTTAACCTTGCGAGGGGAGTCTTAAGGCATTGAATAAAAGCAGCTGCTCTCTTTAACAATGCCTAGTCCCTCCTCTTAGTGAAATCATAACGCCTTAACGAGCAATTTTGTTTCCAAGGCTCAATAAAATAGTTTCCAGTATCCACTGGACACGCGACTTCAAACGTTGAAGAACGTGGAGCTTTCTCACAGTCAGCAACTGTGGCTCAGTGCCCAACGTTCTCTGGGACTGGGTTTTGGATTTGACTCCTAGTCCACAGACTTGAGCACAAGACCCAGGCTGACTGACTCCTGGATTGTCGCAGGAGGAGAGTTTGGGTCGACTGTACCAGTATTCAGCGGAATTTAGAAGAATGAGAGGGAATCTCATTGAAATTCTGACGGTGCCGGGCAGACTGGATACAGGGATGTTGTTTCCCTCCGGCTGGGTGTCTGGAACAAGAGGGGGGGGTCACAGTCTCAGGATACAGGACGGGCCATTTCGGACGGAGATGAGGAGAGATTTATTCACTCAGAGGATGGTGAACCTGTGGAATTCTCTACCACAGGAGGCTGTGGAGACCAAGTCACTGAATATATTTAAGAAGGAAATCGATTGCTAGATTCTTAAGGAGTCGGGGGGCATGGGGAGAGTGGGGGTAAAGGTTTGAGATGGAAGACCAGCCATGATCATGTGGAATACTGAAGCAGGCTCGAAGGGCCGAATGGCCCACTCCTGCTCCTATTTTCTAAGTTTCTAACAGAGGTGTCATCTTTTGGATGAAACATCAATCATGGTTTGCCATCGCATGCGGAAGAGTCCATTCCAAAGAAGGTCCGGGAGCTCCCAGGTGGGACTCAGAAAGAGAATAGTGGAGATGGGGGGGGGGAGGTGGGTGGGGAGGGGCGGGGTTAGGAAACAGTAATTCCATTGGCTGACACCCACTTTCCATTACTGTCCAAACTAATTGGCAAGCCCACATCAGGGACATTGTCAAACTTGACAAGGAGGAATACCCCCCTTTGTGATCATTGGTTGAGGGTAACCCCTGGTGCTGGATTTTGTGTTCTTTAACGGGGTGAAACTCTGGCCCTCTGGCTCCCATTCCCTCCATCTCAACACTCAATCAAGCGTCTCATAGCCAATTACTGGCCCTCTAACAGGAAGGACGCAAATTCGTAGAATCATGGAATTTACAGCGTAGAATGAGGCCATTTGGCCCATCGTGTCTGCACCAGCCCTTGGAAAGAGTACCCTACTTAAACCCACGCCTCCACCCTATCCCCGCAACCCAGTCACCCCACCTAACCTTTTTGAACACTAATTTATCATGGCCAATCCACCTAACCCGCACATCTTTGGACTGTGGGAGGAAACCGGAGCACCCGGAGGAAACCCACGCACACACGGGGAGAACGTGCAGACTCCGCACAGACAGTCACCCGAAGCCGGGACCCTGGAGGTGAGGCAGCAGTGCTAACCACTGTGCCACCGTGCCGCCCAATTAAAGAGGCAGGTGAGGGGGTGGGGAAGGGGGGGGGGGTGGGGAGGTGATGTTGGTGAGTGTCTCTGTACCCAATCATCCCTGTTGGCAGGGACGTCACGCTGAAGATGGTTAAATCCACAGCAAGAAGTTCTTCATGGCTGGAATTGTACAGTTTCCATGAAGGCCCCGCCTTCTCAGCCTTGTCCCTCGCCTGAGGTGTGGTGACCCTCAGGTTAAATCACCGCCAGTCAGCTCTCCCCCCTCAAAGGGGAAAGCAGCCAGTGGTCATCTGGGACTCCGGCGACTTTACAGGTTCCCGGATCTCAAAATCAGTCTTTATTTGTCAAATCTTTGTTCAAATCATTAAACCCCGTTCAAACACTGCAGCCATCCCCAGGGGTGCCTGCCGGTTACATTTCACCACGGCCGCACTGCCCGGCCTTCTGCCACCTCAGGATAAAAGACTCCCAAACTATTTCTCGCTCAAAGTCCAATAAAGGCAGTGCACGATGCACAACGTGGGGGCTGGTGGCTGATTTTGGTGCCCACTCACCTTCCGGAATTTTGGGAGACTGACGGCGATGACATTAGATGACGTCATCGCGCTGAATTCTTTGTCAGTGCGGCCTGCCCAAACTGGGAAACTAAAATCTAACCGATGAGGTGTGAGACTGAACGCTAGGAAGCAAATCAGATGCAAAACGGTGTCTGGAATCTCCTGTAATTCCACTCCGAAAACAAGCAGCTCCCATTGAAAGCATGGGGCTCGTTTGCACAGTTTAACATAACAATCGATGTCTTTAAGGTTCAGTAGAATCTCAACTCTAGAACTCCCAGAAACACCTCCTGGAATTTACACAGCGACAGCATAAAACCCAGAACAGAACATAGAACATACATACATACATACATAGAACAGTACAGCACAGAACAGGCCCTTCGGCCCTCAATGTTGTGCCGAGCCATGATCACCCTACTCAAACCCACGTATCCACCCTATACCCGTAACCCAACAACCCCCCCCCCCCCTTAACCTTACTTTTATTAGGACACTACGGGCAATTTAGCATGGCCAATCCACCTAACCCGCACATCTTTGGACTGTGGGAGGAAACCGGAGCACCCGGAGGAAACCCACGCACACAGGGGGAGGACGTGCAGACTCCACACAGACAGTGACCCAGCCGGGAATCGTACCTGGGACCCTGGAGCTGTGAAGCATTTATGCTAACCACCATGCTACCCTGCTCCCCTGCTCCCCATGTAGCATGGTACCATGCCACCATGCTACATGGAACATACAGTGCAGAAGGAGGCCATTCAGCCCATCGAGTCTGCACCGACCCACTTATGTGGAGATATTTGACATTAGGTAAAGAACTAATCCTTCAATCTGATTTTTACCTGGTTAACTGTGGATCAAAGCTGAGGTGTGGCTCCCCTTGCCTGTAGATGGTGATCCACAGTCCAGTGTGACAGAGATAACAGTCACTAGAGAGGGTACTTGAGACAGAGGTTTTTGACATCGCGACCTGGTCCCTCATGGCCTAGGCAACCATAACACCCTGAATACGTTTCCACTACCAACCCCCTCAGGTGTCGGAAGTGAGACACTCGCACCCCCCCCCCCCCCCCCTCTTCCATCTCCTCCCACCCCAAGCTCATGTCACAGACGTTCCTCACAGCCAAAGGCAAGGTTCATTCCAGCCTCCCTGTCTGGGTTACCTTTGCAGATCAGTCATAAAATGTCATCGCTGTCCACAAAATGGTTGCTTTGGTCATTCTGAGGCCTTTCCGCGTAGTTCTTGTCGTGCAGTAATAGGACAGTGAGTGTTCTGGGACAATCTAAAATCGTCCCCCTGCCCGCCCCCAACCCCGCCCCAACCTGCCCCAGTCTGCTCTGCGCATCAAACACTACTGCCCAAACAACGGATCATCCCGCAGCTATTAATCATTGACCAACAGCCGGTGAATTGATTAGTCAGCATTAGGTTAGTTATTCAATTTGGCGTGCAGGTGATGTAAGTAAGTCATGCAGTTTAACAATCTGCATTCCGTCAGTAATTCATAATGCTCATGGGTCTGATCAGAATCTCCTAAACCCAGGAGCTAGGGAACAAGATCAGCAGGTGCACAGAAACACAATCCTCTCCAAAACCCCCTCCACGTCACACGCCATCCGTCCGAACTTGGACACACCTCATCCATTCTTTCAGTGCCACTGGGTCAAATGCCTGGAGCTTCCCAAACATCTTGATGACTGCACCAACACCGTATGGGCTGTCGCGGTTAGAGAAGGCAGTTCACCACCAGCTTCCCAAGGCTCGTTAGGAATGGACAATAAATGTTAGCCTTGCCAGCGACGTTGCATCCCAAAGAATGACCTAAAGATAAAAGGGCAAACAGCCTCTACCCGACCTGACCTCATTGAAGCACTTACCATGTTCTGAGCTGTCGATGCTACTCACGCTGTCACTGTGCTCCAGGTTCTGTCGCTGCAGCTGTTTAACCAGGTTCAGGACTGGGAAAGACTTTTTAGACTTTCCGATACCCTTCATCCTGGATGAGTCCACCTCGTCCTCCCCCTCCACACTCTTTTCAAGGGTCACCTTGGCTTTGTTTGTCTTGGCTTTGTCATCGTCACTGGGAGTGGTGAATGGCTGTGAAGACAGTGACGGTTTCCATGAGTTTCTAACTGTATTAAATGGGGGTCAGGGAAGCCTGGAGACGCAGCGTCACTGTGATGAAGAAGGACCTGTGGACGCTGGCCATTTTGGTGCAAAGGTGGACATGTTAGGCAGCAAAGAATTGGGTAAATATCTTCCTTTGGAATCCAATTGTCTTCCCTCTCTCTTTTTGCAATGGTTGCTGAAACAGAATGGGGGTAGGAGGATTTCACCAGTGACATACTGACCTCTGCTAGCTCCCTCATATCTATGTTCTGCACCCATGTGAGCATCCACACTGCATAGAAAACTATCTTCATCCACACATCGACTCCACACATTCACATTCTCTCTCTCACACACACACATTCACATTCTCTCTCTCACAAACACACATTCACATTCTCTCTCTCTCACACACACATTCACATTCTCTCTCTCACACACACACATTCACATTCTCTCTCTCTCACACACACATTCTCTCTCTCTTACACACACATTCTCACACACACACTGTCACATTCACATTCTCACACACACACTGTCACATTCACATTCTCACACACACATTCTCACACACACATTCTCACACACACACTGTCACATTCACATTCTCTCTCTCACACACACACATTCTCACATTCACATTCTCTCTCTCTCACACACACATTCTCACATTCACATTCTCTCTCTCTCACACACACATTCTCACATTCACATTCTCTCTCTCTCACACACACATTCTCACATTCACATTCTCTCTCTCTCACACACACATTCACATTCTCTCTCTCTTACACACACATTCTCACACACACACTGTCACATTCACATTCTCACACACACATTCTCACACACACATTCTCACACACACTGTCACATTCACATTCTCTCTCTCACATACACATTCTCTCTCTCTTACACACACATTCTCACACACACTGTCACATTCACATTCTCTCTCTCACATACACATTCTCACACACACACTGTCACACACACATTCTCACACACACATTCTCACACACACATTCTCACACACACATTCTCACACACACACACTGTCACATTCACATTCTCTCTCTCACATACACATTCTCTCTCTTACACACACATTCTCACACACACACACTGTCACATTCACATTCTCACACACACATTCTCACACACATTCTCACACACACATTCTCACACACACATTCTCACACACACACTGTCACATTCACATTCTCACACACACATTCTCACACACACATTCTCACACACACATTCTCACACACACATTCTCACACACACACACTGTCACATTCACATTCTCTCTCTCACATACACATTCTCACACACACACTGTCACACACACATTCTCACACACACACACTGTCACACACACATTCTCACACACACACACTGTCACATTCACATTCTCTCTCTCACATACACATTCTCTCTCTTACACACACATTCTCACACACACACTGTCACATTCACATTCTCACACACACATTCTCACACACATTCTCACACACACATTCTCACACACACACACTGTCACACACACATTCTCACACACACATTCTCACACACACGCTGTCACACACACGCTGTCACACACACATTCTCTCTCTCTCTCTTACACACACATTCTCACACACACACTGTCACACACACATTCTCACACACACATTCTCACACACACACACTGTCACATTCACATTCTCTCTGTCACATACACATTCTCTCTACTTA
Source organism: Scyliorhinus canicula (assembly GCF_902713615.1). Classification (NCBI taxonomy): domain Eukaryota; kingdom Metazoa; phylum Chordata; class Chondrichthyes; order Carcharhiniformes; family Scyliorhinidae; genus Scyliorhinus; species Scyliorhinus canicula. The sequence goes on along the minus strand of NC_052158.1, from coordinate 156,997,194 downwards.
CACACACATTCTCACACACACACTGTCACATTCACATTCTCACACACACATTCTCACACACACATTCTCACACACACACTGTCACATTCACATTCTCTCACACACATTCTCACACACACATTCTCACATACACATTCTCACACACACATTCTCACACACACACTGTCACATTCACATTCTCTCTCTCACAACACATTCTCACACACACACTGTCACACACACATTCTCACACACACATTCTCACACACACATTCTCACACACACACACTGTCACATTCACATTCTCTCTCTCACATACACATTCTCACACACACACTGTCACACACACATTCACACACACACATTCTCACACACACATTCTCACATACACACTGTCACATACACATTCTCACACACACATTCTCACACACACATTCTCACACACACATTCTCACACACACATTCTCACACACACATTCTCACACACACATTCTCACATACACATTCTCACACACACACTGTCACATACACATTCTCACACACACATTCTCACACACACATTCTCACACACACATTCTCACACACACACACTGTCACATTCACATTCTCTCTCTCACATACACATTCTCTCTCTTACACACACATTCTCACACACACACACTGTCACATTCACATTCTCACACACACATTCTCACACACATTCTCACACACACATTCTCACACACACACTGTCACATTCACATTCTCACACACACATTCTCACACACACATTCTCACACACACATTCTCACACACACACACTGTCACATTCACATTCTCTCTCTCACATACACATTCTCACACACACACTGTCACACACACATTCTCACACACACACACTGTCACACACACATTCTCACACACACACACTGTCACATTCACATTCTCTCTCTCACATACACATTCTCTCTCTTACACACACATTCTCACACACACACTGTCACATTCACATTCTCACACACACATTCTCACACACATTCTCACACACACATTCTCACACACACACACTGTCACACACACATTCTCACACACACATTCTCACACACACGCTGTCACACACACGCTGTCACACACACATTCTCTCTCTCTCTCTTACACACACATTCTCACACACACACTGTCACACACACATTGTCACACACACATTCTCACACACACACACTGTCACATTCACATTCTCTCTGTCACATACACATTCTCTCTCTCTTACACACACATTCTCACACACACACTGTCACATTCACATTCTCACACACACATTCTCACACACACATTCTCACACACACACTGTCACATTCACATTCTCTCACACACATTCTCACACACACATTCTCACATACACATTCTCACACACACATTCTCACACACACACTGTCACATTCACATTCTCTCTCTCACAACACATTCTCACACACACACTGTCACACACACATTCTCACACACACATTCTCACACACACATTCTCACACACACACACTGTCACATTCACATTCTCTCTCTCACATACACATTCTCACACACACACTGTCACACACACATTCTCACACACACATTCTCACACACACATTCTCACATACACACTGTCACATACACATTCTCACACACACATTCTCACACACACATTCTCACACACACATTCTCACACACACATTCTCACACACACATTCTCACACACACATTCTCACACACACATTCTCACACACACATTCTCACACACACACTGTCACATACACATTCTCACACACACATTCTCACACACACATTCTCACACACACATTCTCACACACACACACTGTCACATTCACATTCTCTCTCTCACATACACATTCTCTCTCTTACACACACATTCTCACACACACACACTGTCACATTCACATTCTCACACACACATTCTCACACACATTCTCACACACACATTCTCACACACACACTGTCACATTCACATTCTCACACACACATTCTCACACACACATTCTCACACACACATTCTCACACACACACACTGTCACATTCACATTCTCTCTCTCACATACACATTCTCACACACACACTGTCACACACACATTCTCACACACACACACTGTCACACACACATTCTCACACACACACACTGTCACATTCACATTCTCTCTCTCACATACACATTCTCTCTCTTACACACACATTCTCACACACACACTGTCACATTCACATTCTCACACACACATTCTCACACACATTCTCACACACACATTCTCACACACACACACTGTCACACACACATTCTCACACACACATTCTCACACACACGCTGTCACACACACGCTGTCACACACACATTCTCTCTCTCTCTCTTACACACACATTCTCACACACACACTGTCACACACACATTCTCACACACACATTCTCACACACACACACTGTCACATTCACATTCTCTCTGTCACATACACATTCTCTCTCTCTTACACACACATTCTCACACACACACTGTCACATTCACATTCTCACACACACATTCTCACACACACATTCTCACACACACACTGTCACATTCACATTCTCTCACACACATTCTCACACACACATTCTCACATACACATTCTCACACACACATTCTCACACACACACTGTCACATTCACATTCTCTCTCTCACAACACATTCTCACACACACACTGTCACACACACATTCTCACACACACATTCTCACACACACACACTGTCACATTCACATTCTCTCTCTCACATACACATTCTCACACACACACTGTCACACACACATTCTCACACACACATTCTCACACACACATTCTCACACACACATTCTCACATACACACTGTCACATACACATTCTCACACACACATTCTCACACACACATTCTCACACACACATTCTCACACACACATTCTCACACACACATTCTCACACACACATTCTCACACACACATTCTCACATACACATTCTCACACACACACTGTCACATACACATTCTCACACACACATTCTCACACACACATTCTCACACACACATTCTCACACACACACACTGTCACATTCACATTCTCTCTCTCACATACACATTCTCTCTCTTACACACACATTCTCACACACACACACTGTCACATTCACATTCTCACACACACATTCTCACACACATTCTCACACACACATTCTCACACACACATTCTCACACACACACTGTCACATTCACATTCTCACACACACATTCTCACACACACATTCTCACACACATTCTCACACACACACACTGTCACATTCACATTCTCTCTCTCACATACACATTCTCACACACACACTGTCACACACACATTCTCACACACACACACTGTCACACACACATTCTCACACACACACACTGTCACATTCACATTCTCTCTCTCACATACACATTCTCTCTCTTACACACACATTCTCACACACACACTGTCACATTCACATTCTCACACACACATTCTCACACACATTCTCACACACACATTCTCACACACACACACTGTCACACACACATTCTCACACACACATTCTCACACACACGCTGTCACACACACGCTGTCACACACACATTCTCTCTCTCTCTCTTACACACACATTCTCACACACACACTGTCACACACACATTCTCACACACACATTCTCACACACACACACTGTCACATTCACATTCTCTCTGTCACATACACATTCTCTCTCTCTTACACACACATTCTCACACACACACTGTCACATTCACATTCTCACACACACATTCTCACACACACATTCTCACACACACACTGTCACATTCACATTCTCTCACACACATTCTCACACACACATTCTCACATACACATTCTCACACACACATTCTCACACACACACTGTCACATTCACATTCTCTCTCTCACAACACATTCTCACACACACACTGTCACACACACATTCTCACACACACATTCTCACACACACATTCTCACACACACACACTGTCACATTCACATTCTCTCTCTCACATACACATTCTCACACACACACTGTCACACACACATTCTCACACACACATTCTCACACACACATTCTCACACACACACTGTCACACACACTGTCACACACACATTCTCACACACACATTCTCACACACACATTCTCACACACACATTCTCACACACACATTGCCACACACACATTGTCACACACACATTCTCACACCCATTCGTATTTTCACACACACATTTTTACTCACACACACACATCTACATTCTCACACAAACATATTCTTACACACACATTCATAGTCACACGCACACACATTCATATTCTCACATTCACAAGATACTGATTAGATTATTATTATTCTCACACGCATTCATAGTCTCACACAGACACATTTACAGTCACAGACACACATGCACACTCAGACACAAACTCACACACGCACACTCGGACACAAACTCACATACGCACACTCAGACACAAACGCACACACGCACACTCAGACACAAACTCAAACAGAACACACACATACTGACAGGCAAACCAAACTGAGCAAATACATAAACTCACATGCACACGCTGCCACACATACAAACACATGCACACCTTCACATATTCACACCTTCACACATTCACACACACACACACCATCACACAGAAATTCACACACACAGATACAATAAACATACACACCTTCACACCTACACTCAGACACACGCGCACACACGCATGCACACACACACACGCACATACATCACTGACCAAAGCTAGAGTCTAGATCTTTCCCGGACAGCATGGTTGGAGATTCTCATCAGGTGAAGGAGATACAGATCAGGGCTGTTCTTACTGTTTGATCGTTGGTTGTGCCGGGCGGTAAGGAGACATTCCGAGAGACGCTTCCCACATCAGTCAGTCGGTGCTCGTTATCGTCCCACCTCCCGTATGCCAAGTCAATGCCACCAACGAACGCAACCGATTGGTCAATGACCACGATCTTCTCATGGTGGGCCCACAGGTACACAGAGGAGGAGACGTGATCCGGGTGCCTCATCACCTGTGAGAGAAGGAAACCATAGCAACAGGTTGGTGCACGTTCAACAAACTGCTGTCCAGTCACTCGGCCGATGTGGAGAAAAACGGGAATGGCTGGAAGATCTTCACCTTCAGGACTGTCTTTCAGGAACTTGGGACTTTGTGAATCTGTAAATTCTGATGATCCTTCACTGGGATGAAAGTTCCTCAACACTCAAACCTGCCTGCAACCTCGTTCATGGAACTGTTCCCCCAAGGGAGGAGCAAGGACAAAATCAAAGTTATGGGCAGGGGGGAATGTTCAACAACAACTCACATTTAGCTGGCACCTTTAACTTAGCCAAAGTGCTTCCCAGGAACAATTACCAACTTTAATTTGACACTGCGCCACCCGAGGAGATATGATTTAAAAACATTTTTTTTTAAGAGTACCCAATTATTTTTTCCAATTAAGGGGCAATTTAGCGTGGCCAATCCGCCTACCCAGCGTATCTTTGGGTTGTGGGGGCGAAACCCACGCAGGCACGGGGAGAATGTGCAAACTCCACACGGACAGTGGCCCAGGGCCGGGATTGAACCTGGGACCTCAGCGCCGTAGGCAGCAATGCTAACCACTGTGCCACCGTGCTGCCCCCGAGGAGATATGATGACAGGTGACTAACATCTTGGCCAAGGAGACTTTAAAGAGCCTCTGACTGGAGGGAGGAGAAGTAGAGAGGTGGAGATGTTTGAGGAGGGAATATGTGAGGTGAGGCAACTGTAGAGTTCAGTTGGTCTTTCCTTTTTATTCTGTGCATGAAGGTGACCTGCACTTTGCAATGTTTTACAGCTACTCCTACACTGAAATGTAATCATTGTGCAGTCAAACACAATGCACGCGACCTCAACTATCGGGAAGGGCAAAGGTGATAGACACATGAGAACATGAGAAAGGGACATAAAGATCCTTCCATCTGCCCGCAGTCTCTCTGTCTCTGGGTCTAGTGAAAGCTGAGCAGCCAACAATGGAATAAAGGAAGTGGGGGAAGCAGAAGTGGCCAGAAGTTATTTTTATTCTCCTTGCAGCGGGAGGAAGAGGTGGGAGTGACGGACGATGGCCTGAAGGTGGAAGTAAAGAGTCACACTCGAAAGTAATAATAATCTTTATTGTTGTCACAAGTAGGCTTACATTAACACTGCAATGAAGTTACTGTGAAAAGCCCCTAGTCGCCACACTCCGGCGCCTGTTCGGGTACACGGAGGGAGAATTCAGAATGTCCAATTCACCTAACAAACACGTCTTTCGGGACTTGCGGGAGGAAACCGGAGCGCCCGGAGGAAAACCCACGCAGACGCGGGGAGAACGTGCAGAGTCCGCACAGACAGTGACCCAAGCTGGGAACCGAACCCGGGTCCCTGATGCAGTGAAGCCACAGTGCTAGCCACTGTGCTATTGTGAAAAGGAGGCCAGTTTGATAAACCACCACTGTACCGCTTGCTCTGACCAATAACCTTTTAGGCACAGCTTTCATGGGTGGCACGGTAGCACAGTGGTTAGCACGGTTGCGTCACAGCTCCGCCGTCCCAGGTTCGATTCCCGGCTTGGGTCACTGTCTGTGCGGAGGCTGCACTTTCTCCCCGTGTCTGCGTGGGTTTCCTCCGGGTGCTCCGGTTTCCTCCCACTGTCAAAAGATGTGCGGGTTAGGTGGATTGGCCATGCTAAATTGGCCTTAGAGTCCAAAGAATAGGGATAGGGTGGAGGGTGCTCTTTCCAAGGGCCTGTGCAGACTCAATGGGCTGAATGGCCTCCTTCTGCAATGTAAATTCTATCCTATTCTATTAGAATACAGAGTGATACATTTCTTTGCAAGCCATGTCGTGTTCCCCGCCACCCCCCACCCCCCCACATCCCCCCTAATGTTACCAGAAGAATATTGAGGCACTGTGGAAGTTGTCAAAAAAAGAAGCACAATGGTGTGATTATCAGCATCAGGAAAGTTTGAACAAGCTAGGACTCTTTTCACCAGAGAAATGAAATTCAACGATGTGGAATCTTTAATATTATGAGAAAGGGATTGATCGGATGGACAAAGAGAAGGGGCAGGGCGGGACAGGGGAGGGGCTTGTTTAGCACACTGGGCTAAATCGCTGGCTTTGAAAGCAGACCAAGGCAGGCCAGCAGCACGGTTCAATTCCCGTACCGGCCTCCCCGAACGGGCGCTGGAATGTGGCGACTAGGGGCTTTTCACAGTAACTTGATTTGAAGCCTACTCGTGACAATAAGCCATTTTCATTTCAAGAGAAGGGGCGGGATTCTCCGATTCCACGCCGATCGGAGAATCGCCGGGGGGGCGGGGGGGGCGAATCCTGCGACGCCAGCCCGCCGATTCTCCGGTGACGCAGGCACTGGGCCCCCCTGCCTGCACCACGGCGATTCTCCCAGTGCAATGTGCTGAGTGCCCGCCGAGTTCGACCGTGTCCCGCCGCCGTCGTTCTCGTGTGGTCCGACCCGGTGGGCCCTCGGCGTTCTCGCTGCGGGGGGGGGGGGGGGGGGGGGGGGGGGGTGCGGCCTGGTGGGGGCATCCGACTCCGGGGGGGGGGGGGGGGGGGGACCTCCACGGTGGCCTGGCCCGCGATCGGGGCCTACCGATCGGCCGGCGGGCTTATCGCGGTGGGGGCCTATGTTCCTCCGCGCCAGGCCCCTGAAGGTCTCCGCCATGTTGCGCGGGGCCGGCGCGGAGACGGCAGTCCACACACATGCGTGAACTCGCAACGCCCGTAGCGGCATGCGGGACCCGCACCACCCCTGCTGACGTCCGTATAGACAGCTGGAGCTGCGTAAGGCGCTCCAGTGCCGTGCTGGCCCCATAAGACCATAAGACATAGGAGCGGAAGTAAGGCCATTCGGCCCATCGAGTCCACCATTCAATCATGGTTGATTTCAACTCCATTTACCCGCTCTCTCCCCATAGCCCTTAATTCCTCGAGAAATCAAGGATTTATCAATTTCTGTCTTAAAGACGTCCCGGCCTCCACCGCCCTCTGTGGCAATGAATTCCACAGACCTACCACTCTCTGGCTGAAGAAATTTCTCCTCATAAATTTCTCCTCACCGCCCCCTGTGCAGTGTAAAATCACTGATCCTAGGGGCCCTTGTAAAATGCTCTGGTGTTTACGACGGCGTAAACCCAGGATCGGAGAATCCCGCCCAAGGTGCTTCCACATGTGAAGGAGACCAAGACCAGGGTCATAAACATAAGATGGTCACTAATAATTCCAGTAGGGGATTCAGGGGAAACTAAAACGGTGAGGGTGTGGGACTCACCATCAGATGGAGTTGCTGGGGTGAGTGGTAACAATGTATTCAAGGGGAAACTGGATAAACGCAAGTAGTAGACGAAGGATTTGATGATAGGATGATATGGAGTCGAGGGCAAACACCAGCATGGACCATTTGGGCCGAATGGCCTATTCCGACTCTAGGAATTCACAGTTACATTATATGTCTTTGATTTACAAACCCATTGAGAACTCGTGCTGAATCGATGGCAACGCACCTTAATGTTCGGGTGAAGGTGCAGCAAGGTCCGCTTGCTGTATTCACTGTTGATACCAAGGGCAAGTTCCACCTCTTTGTAGAGAATCACAAAAATCTTCACCCCTTGTTGCTGCCGGCAGAGGGACGGAAGAAAATTAACTCAAACCAGCCTCACTTCAACGAATGCTGAACATCACAAGGTACGCACGGAATCGTACAACATATTGAAGAAACTACCCCAACAGTGCAGTACTCCCTCAGTGCGACCACCAAGAATGTGAGCCTAAATTATGGGCTCAAATCACTGGAGTGGGACTTCAGAACATGACCACTTGACTTAAATGGACATGACTGATGCCCAAGAGAAATGGCCCTTTGCTATGGCATTCCCCTGACCCTGGACTGTGGGTTCGAGGGTCAGGGAGGGGAAAGGGACGCCCAATAATCTCACCCCTCCCCGTGGCCTGTTACTGTGGCAGCAGGCAACGGAGATCCATGGACCTGTCCTACGGTGTACATGTACAGACATGGAAGAGAAGAACTCACGGCTTTGCGCTTGAGCACGCAGTCCAGCCTCCAGTGATTCCCCTCCACCACCGGCCTCTTGAGAAAGATTTCTGGACTCAACCTGTGCTCCACCAAGTCAGAAAACAGAAGAATTATAAATAGTCACTGACCGCACCAGCATTTCACTTTAGGCCTGGAACATTCCTTGGGTCACACAGTAAGTATCAAGAATATTTTCTCAACCATTTCCCGAACTCTCCGGATGGTTTAATTTTAGTTAATCTCTGGATTGGAGTAATACTAGTGGGGAAGCATTAACCTCCCCTCCCTTATTGTCTTTAGAAACTGAATTGGGCTTTGCCCTTGTAACGCCAGAATGGCTTGCTTCAGAGGGGATCCAAAGTGAAGCACATTGTTGTGGGACTGGAGGCGATTGTAAGGGTAACGGCGTTGTTTATGTTGCTGCTGGGCATGTTTGGACTGATGAGATGTCTGGGATGATCTGGCTGTTGCCACACTCAGCGCCACCCAGAAAGTCTTCAGCTTCATCGAAGTTGATTTCACAACTCCGCAGAGCTGAGAAGATTAAAGGATTTACATTTAATAACAACGTTTAAACCAGATTTGGAATACGCTGTCTGAAAGTGAGGTGGATTCCAATCCAATTGCACGAAGGCAGACTTTTGTCTGCTTCCATAGCTGGTAATACCTGGAACAGGTTGCTAGCCTGTCGCCGGGGGGGGTATAGCTTCAGGGGTGCCATTCACACCAAGTACGGCTGACCAGGAGCCCCTCCCGCTCTTACCAGTCAGTGTGTTTGGAAGGATTTGCAGGTTCACAGACAAAATCTGTTTGTCCCCGTTACGAACCTTCCTTGGCCATCAACTTCTGGCTTGGGCTCAAACCCAGAGGTCGGCCGCGAAACCGTTGACTGGCCAGCCTCCATCACTCTCTGGGGAAGAAAGTTCCAGACCCTCGCAATCCTCCGTGAAAATAATTACCCCATCTTAAATTGGAGACCCCCTAATTTTTCAACCGTGTCCCCCAGGTTCCAACCCCTCCCCCTTCCCGAAGGGGAAACACCTTTCCGGCATCCACCCTATCAAGACTAAGATGAGGAAAAATGTATTTCGACACAGGGTTGTGAATCTTTGGAATTCTCGAGAGGGTTGTGAATGGTCAGTTGTTGAATACAGTTTGATAGACTTTTGGGAATGAAGTGAGTTAAGGCACAAGGGAATAAAGGAAGACAGTGAAGTTTAAGTTGAATATCTTATTGATGGACGGAGCAGGGTCAAGGGGCCAAATGGCCTCCTCCTTCTACTATACTTTATATTAAGACAAGTGAGCGAAAGTTTGGCCTAACTGGTGAGGTTTAACGGTAGCTTCCCCAGGTGGGGGTTGAATGCTCTCGAGCCATTACCCTGTTTGATGTTTTATTCTCTTGCTTCCGAAGAGTGTACATGATACAAAATGAGCTCATCTTCAGTGAAGACACAGAGCCCAAAGGGAGTGGGAGAAACAATTTTCAACAGAATCAAACATTCAACACCAAGATCACATCTCAGCTGGAAAAAGTAATGCTGCGCCTACCACCAATCGGTGATGAATATTTCCTCTCTCGCATTGTCCAAAGCATTGGCCAAATCTTCAAAATATCCTTTTGCATTTACGTACCTGCCAATAAAGAGAAGCAGGGGTGAAGGCTATTCATTCATACAACATTGCATCAAGTCCCAGACAGACCTAGAACACATTGAGACGGGGCAAGTGGGAGAAGCAGTAGGGGTGGTGGGTGAGGAGTGGGAGGTAGGGAGGATGATAGATCAGTAGGTGGGAAAGTTGGTCAATCTGTGGAAAGTGAAAGCGCCTCTGATGATTTAATGGCCTCTTGCTGTGCATGCACAGAAATAAAGTCACCATAGCCCCAGATGACCATAGGCTGCTTTCCCCTTTGAGGGGAGAGAGCTGACTGGTGGAGATTTAACCTGAGGATCACCACACCTCAGACGAGAGGCAAGGTTGAGAAGGCGGAGCCTTCATGAATAACCCCAGCCGGTACAGGAATTGAACCCACGCTGCTAGTCTCACTCTGCATCACAGTCCAGCCGTCCAGCCAACTGAGCTAAACCGGCTCCACCCCACAAACAGGCACAGTGAGGAATTCAGCAATATCGGTTCCCCTACGTCTGATTGGTTACCATTTGCACAATGTGTTTTCATGCACGGCACTGAAGGATTTGAAACGTTGATCTTCGAGAAACACTTTTGCGTGATTCTGAATGAACTCTTCTATCTCTTGACCCCACCAGCGAGCATGGCGGTAATTGTTGCATTTGATAATCAAAGTCCTGGATGGGGACAGAAATAACAGAATCAAATTAATGTTCTAGACTCCATCAGTACGGACCTTCAGATAGTACAGCGCTCCCTCAGTACTGACCCTCTGACAGTACAGCATTCCCTCAGTACTGACCCTCCCACAATGCGACACTCCCTCAGTACTGCCCTCTGACAGTGCAGCGCTCCCTCAGTACTGACCCTCTGACAGTGCGGCGCTCCCTCAGTACTAACCCTCTGACAGTGCAGCGCTCCCTCAGTACTAACCCTCTGACAGTGCAGTACTCCCTCAGTACTGACCCTCTGACAGTGCAGCACTCCCTCAATACTGACCCTCTGACAGTGCGGCACTCCCTCAGTACTGACCCTCTGACAGTGCGGCACTCCCTCAGTACTGACCCTCTGACAGTGCGGCACTCCCTCAGTACTGACCCTCTGACAGTGCGGCACTCGCTCAGTACTGACCCTCTGACAGTGCGGCACTCCCTCAATACTGACCCTCTGACAGTGTGGCACTCCCTCAGTACTGACCCTCTGACAGCGCAGCACTCCCTCAGTACTGACCCTCTGACAGTGCGGCACTCCCTCAGTACTGACCCTCTGACAGTGCGGCATTCCCTGAGTACTGACCCTCTGACAGTGAAGTACTCCCTCAGTACTGACCCTCTGACAGTGCAGCACTCCCTCAGTACTGACCCTCTGACAGTGCGGCACTCCCTCAGTACTGACCCTCTGACAGTGCGGCACTCCCTCAGTACTGACCCTCTGACAGTGCAGCACTCCGTCAGTACTGACCCTCTGACAGTGCGGCACTCCCTCAGTACTGACCCTCTGACAGTGCGGTATTCCCTCAGTACTGACCCTCTGACAGTGCGGCACTCCCTCAGTACTGACCCTCTGACAGTGCAGCACTCCCTCAGTACTGACCCTCTGACAGTGCGGCACTCCCTCAGTACTGACCCTCTGACAGTGCGGCATTCCCTGAGTACTGACCCTCTGACAGTGAAGTACTCCCTCAGTACTGACCCTCTGACAGTGTAGCACTCCCTCAGTACTGACCCTCTGACAGTGCGGCACTCCCTCAGTACTGACCCTCTGACAGTGCGGCACTCCCTCAGTACTGACCCTCTGACAGTGCAGCACTCCGTCAGTACTGACCCTCTGACAGTGCGGCACTCCCTCAGTACTGACCCTCTGACAGTGCGGCACTCCCTCAGTACTGACCCTCTGACAGTGCGGTATTCCCTCAGCACTGACCCTCTGACAGTGCGGCACTCCCTCAGTACTGACCCTCTGACAGTGCAGCACTCCCTCAGTACTGACCCTCTGACAGTGCGGCATTCCCTCAGTACTGACCCTCTGACAGTGCAGCACTCCGTCAGTACTGACCCTCTGACAGTGCGGCACTCCCTCAGTACTGACCCTCTGACAGTGCGGCACTGCCTCAGTACTGACGCTCTGACAGTGCGGCACTCCCTCAGTACTGACCCCCTGACAGTGCGGCAGTCCCTCAGTACTGACTCTCTGACAGTGCGGCACTCCCTCAGGACTGACCCTCTGACAGTGCAGCACTCCCTCAGTACTGACTCTCTGACAGTGCGGCACTCCCTCAGTACTGACTCTCTGACAGTGCAGCACTCCGTCAGTACTGACTCTCTGACAGTGCAGCACTCCCTCAGTACTGACCCTCTGACAGTGCGGCACTCCCTCAGTACTGACCCTCTGACAGTGCGGCACTCCCTCAGTACTGACCCTCTGACAGTGCAGCACTCCCTCAGTACTGGCCCTCTGACAGTGCGGCACTCCCTCAGTACTGACCCTCTGACAGTGCGGCACTCCCTCAGTACTGGCCCTCTGACAGTGCGGCATTCCCTCAGTATTATATTGGGATATGTTTGTGAAGCCACAGGGGCTGCCATTGAGCTGTGAGTCCAGCTGATTATGCTCCTGCAGGCTGCTGCATGGGAGATAGTCACAGGAAACCTACAAATGCTGTGACTCAAATCAGCTGACTCCACAAAGTCCAAATTTCAACCCATGTAAAATTCTATGAACAAAACTCCGCTTGAGTGGTTCGTGAGCCAGTTTCGATTGTTTGACTTGCTCTCTTTACACACTTGCCAATTCCCCAGTAACAACAAATTGATAGATACGTGACACGAACTCTTCCTGGATTTCATTTGAAATCTTATCGACAATCGCCTGGCAAAATTTCCTTATTACTTTCCCCTCCGGGCCAACCTTTACAGGCAACCAATTGGCGATTGATGACTTTCATTCGTCATTTCATCCTGCCACATTGGATCTTCACAATTGTAAATTGACACAAGCTCCCTGATAATTGCCCCTGCCTGTGTCAATATTTGCACCACGCATCTGTAAATTAAAAATCACCCAGGGAACCAACCCATAATATCACAGAACATCAGTCAGGCTGACACTGGTCAACATTCACTCTCTGCTGGTAAACCCCATTGGATTCTTTGTGCAAATCTCTGACTGACTGTTGGGGGCATAATTGGGAGATTCCTTGTGGCGCACTCAGGTAACGTCGCTGCTCGTGGTGGGCTTGGGTACAGATTGCCGCTAACGCCACCGCCATTCCTTGTGGCTGGTACAGGGGGTGGGATTATCTTTGGAAGTGAGCTGCAAGAATGACTTCAGCTTGAAAAGCTTTTTCATTCAGAGCGATGTGAGTGTGGTGCCCTGAAGCCACTGCACTCCAGCTGAGCTTTAAGCAGTGTTTTATAAAGGTTTACAATACCAACCTCCATTGGTAGCGCACCTTTAGATGTGTGAATCATCCCAAAGCGATTCGCAGGAACGTTATCCGACAATATTTGGCAGAGAGGTGTGTAACCATTCAGTCAAGGAATCCAAGTTGCTGTGGCAACGTGCCTGTTGTAGCTGTGAGCTGTGGATCGAGGCTCCACGTTTCTTTCCATTGCACGGCTAACCAGGAATTTCTCCCGCTCTTCCCAACAGTCATTGGCGTGTCACAAGGATTTGCTAGTTGATACTCAACCTGTTTGGCCACGTTTTGAACGCACCTCCCTTGACCATCAGATCTTGGAGCAGGACTCGGACACAGAGCTTCAGACTCAGAGGGGGGACCCTACCCACTGGCGCTACAACACTTCAAAGGTGTTAGGACAGGGGTACAAATGTTTGTGAAAGAGGTTTTGAGGTTGGAAATGTTGCAAACACTCAGAGGTGTGAGTCAGTCTTGACGGATGAAATGACCTTTTTGTGTCCACGTCAGTTTTCATACGTTAATGCATCAACTTGGCTTTGTTTCCTGTGAATGATGAGTGGAAATCAGCCAGGACTCCTTCATACTCTCCTGCGCCTCTGCTGATTATCAGCTGAGGCAAAGTCTGACTTGGCTAACGTTGCACAAACCCCGTGCTGTATATATAGCACCTTTCACAACCTGAGGACATTCTAAAGGGTTTTACAGTCAGCCCTGTGCTTTTCGGAAGTCATGATGTGGAGATGCCGGCGTTGGACTGGGGTGAGCACAGTAAGAAGTCTTACAGCACCAGGTTAAAGTCCAACAGGTTTGTTTCAAACACAAGCTTTCGGAGCACTGCTCCGAAAGCTAGTGTTTGAAACACACCTGTTGGACTTTAACCTGGTGTTGTAAGACTTCTTACTTTTCTGAAGTGTAATCATCGTCGGGATGCACGAAAGGCAGCTTCCAATTCGCGAGCAAGACCCATAAGCGGCAAAGCGACATTAACCGGAGAAGCAGTTTGAGCGATGTTGGCCGAGGACACGGGGAGATCTTGCCCTGCTCTTCTTCTAATGCTGACCATGGGAATGCCCCTGTCCACCTGCCAGAACAGACAGTGTCAGCCCAGGTTACATGCTCAAGTCTCCAGAGTGCGACTTCAACCAAATCCTTCTGACTCAACGGCACGAGGACAGCTCCCTGGGCCCCGGCTGTTGATTCTGATTTGGCTGCTGCAGGAATTATTACCAAACAAAGACGCTCCGTGCCATACCTGGACAGGTTTTCAATCCTGATGCCGTATTTAGTCTCAGTGTCCTTGGCACCCAGTTTGATGCTGAATTCTTTGTCCACAAGCAGAACAAAGGCGACGGCGCCAGAGTCTGGTTTCATGTACAAGAGAAAAGAATCTTTCACCGCTAACCATCTGGGGAGGAAAGCAGAGGAACAGCATTCAGATCGGACACCTCCAACACCCTCTGCCCAGTCCAACACCGAGATTTCAGGATAAAGTAAGCCCTACGCCTTGAAAGGAGATAATGAAGAGTCATAAAGTTATTCCGCACAGAAAGAGGCCATTCGCCCATCGTGTCTGCGCCAGCCATCAGACACCTGTCTATTCCAATCCCATTTTCCAGCACTTGGCCCATAGCCTTGTATGCTACGGTGTTTCAAGTGTTCATCTAAATGCTTCTAAAGTGTTGCGAGGGTCCTCGCCTCTACCATCCTTCCAGATTCCCACCACCCTCTGGGAGCTAACGTTTTCCCTCACATCCTGCCTAAATCCCTTAACTCTGAAATTAAATCTCTGCCCCCTGGTTATTGACCCCTCTCCTATGGGGAAAAGTTCCTTCCTGTCCACCCTATCCACGTGCCTCGTCATTTTGTACACCTCAATCAGGTCCCCCCTCAGCCTTCTCTGCTTTAAGGAAAACAACCCCAGCCTGACAAGACCCACTTGATAGATGGAACGTCCCAGCCCAGGCAGCATCCTGGTGAATCTCCTCTGCACCCTCTCCACCCTCTGCACCCTCTAAGGGGCTGTTTAGCACAGGGCTTAATCGCTGGCTTTGAAAGCAGACCAAGCAGGCCAGCAGCACGGTTCGATTCCCGTAACAGCCTCCCCGAATAGGCGCCGGAATGTGGCGACTAGGGGCTTTTCACAGTAACTTGTCTACTTGTGACAATAAGCGATATTCATTTCCAGTGCAATCACATCCTTCCCATAGTGTGGCCACCAGAACTGCACACAGTGCTCCAGCTGTGGCCTAACCAGTGCTTTATACATCACAACCTCCCTGCTCTTATATTCCACGCCTCGGCTACTAAAGGTAAGTATCACATCGGCCTCCGTAACCACCTTATCTCCCTGTGCTGCTGTCTTCTGGGATCTCTGGACATGACCCCCAAAGCGGGAACCTCATGGAGAATACAATAAGTTGCATCAAATGGACTGAGCTCACTCTGCCCTCCCCTGCCTATGTTTAGTTGCAGGTGAAAAACATATCACTGTCTTATTTGTTACTTCCAGACTTGACGACTCTAACCCATTGCTGGTCAGCATCCCATCCTCCAAATTCTTTAGATTTCAGTTCACCCGAAACTGTTGCCCATGTCCTAATTCACACCAAATCCCATTCACACACCTCACCGACCCACATGGGCCCCCAGTCCAACAAGTTTTCAATATTAAAATTCCTCCGCAGCCTCGCTCCCTTGTCATGTCATCCATCTTAAAGCCGTACCCTAATTCCAGTCTCTTGCACATACCCAATTGTAACACTCCACCATCGGCGGCCGTGCATCAGCTGCCTGGGCCCGAAGCTCTGATATTGCCTCCGCAAACTTTCTCCATCTCTCCCCATCTTAAAACCTCTCTCGAAAACTAAGGCTTTAATCGCCTTTCACTATATGTGGCTCAATGCCAAAGTTTGGGTGACAATTACTTCGGTTCAGCACCTTGGGATGCTCTGCTGTGTCAAAGGTTCTATATAAATTCAACTTGCTGTTGTTGAACTGGTTTACATCAGCACAAGAGGACATGTTGAAGCTGCTGCCCTGGCAGTTACCCTTCTCTCCATGGATGTCACATTAACCGACAGAAGGCTAACAAACGGCAATGTTACCCACCTCTTGGACCAACGATAACATATTTGACTCCTCCCGCAACAATTGAGTCCTGGAATTCTGTGACCCCCGGAGCGTTTCATGACAAAGCCTTCCCTACAAAGGAGAAGGAATTCTGATTAATGGCAGTGATCCAGAACATGAGGAAATATCTCCAGCAAAACATGAATGGGCTAATTTCATGGGCTACTTTGGCAGTTGGGTGGGGGGGGGGGGGGTGGGGGTGGGGGGGTGGTATCTGGTTGTAACCGATTGGTTGCAATCTGGAGATAGGGGTTGGCAACCCTTTTAGATTGCCCAGGAATTGGAGAAAATGCCCAGGGCACAACGCGGGGAGGAAAATAACCGGAGTGTGCAAAAAAATGGTCTTTAACAATTTTTTTCTTTTAAATGCTTTTGGCATTCATTGCAAAAGCATTGGGAGAACGGTGAGGAAAATCTGTCCGGCTGAGTCGAGCTCCCATTGTACAAAAGGGGGGCAATGGGTGGCCTCGGTCGTGCATTCCCCATTCAGGCCCCTTATTCAAACCAAGTCTAGTTGAATAGCCGTGTGTTTCTTCGCACTGCGGCTGCCGGGAAACACGCGGCTAAACTCGCTCGCTCGAGGGACTTTGTTCTCTTTTGGGAAGATCACGCCCTCATGCTCAGCAACGGCGGGCATTTATGAAAATAGTTCATGACTCACAAGAAAGATATATCCCAGTGAGGAAGGAAGATTCCAGGAAGGGGTCAAATCAATAATTGTTAACCAAGGAAGTTAAGGATAGTAGTAAACTGGAGGAAAAAGATTATACAATGTGGCAATGATTAGTGGTAATCCAGAGGATTTGGAAAGATTAAAAAACTAACAAAATATGACCAAAAAATGGAAGATATACAATGAAGGTAAACTGGTGAGTAATATATGACAGCAAAAACTACTTTAAATATATAAAAAGGAAGAGAGAGACCAAAGTGAACAGAGTCCCCTTAGAGACTGAGACTGGGGAAATAATAATGGGAAACAAGGAAATGTCAGAGGAGTGCAACAAATACTTTGTGTCAGTCTTCGCGACACTAATAACGACTAAATAATCAAGGGGCAAAGAGGGAGAGGAAATAAATATAATGGGAGGGATTGTCCGGTCTCTGATGCTGAAATCGCATTTGCCGATCAGCCGGAGAATCCCCATTGGCTTGCCTATCAGGGGCGGTGCCACTTTTGCGATGCTCCGCCCCCTCCAAAATGGCGTACTACTCTCTGAGTACGTTGCACGCTGTATGGATGGACTCAGGACGTTACCCTCCGCCCTCCCCCCAATGCTCCGCCGCCGATGGGCCGCGTTCCGGACGGCGCCGGTCACATGCGGTATTTTTTTCGGGAACTCGGCGTGGCAGCTGCGGAATGTCCAGTGCCGCCACAGTCGGGGGGCGGGGGGGGGGGGGGGGGGAGCCAATCCGCGGGCACTGGTGGGGGGAGGTCCAGGTGTGGCGAGCCTGGCCAAAGGAGGTCACTATTTGGCAGACTGGGTCCGCGGGCAGCCGCTGAAGGCCGCCGCCGTGTGCATTCTCCGTGTGCATCCACCTGTCAATTCTCCGGCCGTATCAGCAGATGGAGAGCTGAGGGCTTCACACTGCCTGCCTGCTAGCCCCCCCCCCCCCCCCCCCCCCCCCCACCAGACTGAGGATCGGTGGCCGTTTTGCGCCGTTTTTTTCGGTTGTAAAACGCCAGCGTTCCCATCTATCACTAGAGGAAAAGGACAAGGGAAACTAATAGGGCTAAAGTGTGGTGGTTCCCCTGTACCTGATGGGCTGCATCCTAGGATAGTAAAGGAAGTAGCTGCAGAGATAGTGGATGCACTGGTAATATATTCCATGAATCCTTAAATTCTGGAAAAGTCCCAGAGGATAGGAAAACTGCCAATGTAACACCATTATTCAAAAAGGGAGGGAGACAAAAAAACAGGTAATTATAGGCCAGTGAGCTTAACGTCTGTCATTGGGAAAGTGTGAGAGTCCATTATAAAGGATGTAATAGCAGAGAATTTAGAAATGCAGAATATAAACAAGCAGATTCAGTATGGCCTCGTGAAGGAGAAATCATGCCTGACAAATCTATTTGAATTCTTTGAGCAAGATAGATAAAGGGGGCCCAGTAGATGTAATATACTTGGATTTCCAAAAGATGTTCGATAAGGTACTGCATAAAAGTCTCCTCAATAAGATCCCATGGTGTTGGGAGCAGTATATTAGCCTGGATAGTGGATTGGCTAATTGATGGAAGACAGAGTTGGGTGGAGCATTTTCAAGGTGGCAGCCTGTAATTAATAGAGTGTCACAGGGACCCGTGCTGGGGCCACAGTTATGTACAATATATATTAATGACTTGGACGAGGGAAGTGAATGCACTATTGCCAAGTTTGTGGATGACACAATAATAGGTGGGACGGCAAGTGGCAAGTGATGACACAAAGAGTCTCCGAGGGATACAGACAGGTTAAGGGAGTGAGCAAAATCTTTGCGGATGTAATATAGTACATTAATATGTGAAATTACGCACTTTGGAAGGAAGAATAAAGGAGCTAAATATAAATTAAATGGAGAAAGACTGCAGAAAGCTGCAGCACAGAGAGATCTGGGGCTTTCTTGCATAAATCAGAAAAAGCTAGCAAAAATTGTTCATCAGGTAATCGGGAAGGAACAGGGAACGTCGGCCTTTATTTCAAACGGAATGGAGTACAAAAATAGGAAGTCCTACTCAAACTATACAAGGCACGAGGTAAACCACACCTGGGATATTGTGAACAGTTTTGGTTCCCTTCTCGAAGGAAAGATGTACTGGCAGGGAAGGTTCACTAAGTTTGTCCCGGGTATGGAGGGATTTTCTTATGAGGAGGAGTTGAGTGGATTGGGACTGTACTCAATGGAGTTCAGAAAAATGAGAGGGTGACCTTATTGATTCATATAAGACTCTCAGAGGGGCTTGACAGGGTAAATGCTGTGAGGTGGGAGAGTCTAGGACCAGAGGGCATAATCTCAGAGTAAGGAGTCATATAAGACAGAGATGAGGAGAAATTTCATCCCTCAGAAGGTATTGAATCTGTGGAATTCTTTACCGCAGAGAGCTGAGGGGGATGGGTCGTTAAGTAGGCTTAAGAAGGTAGAGAGAGGCCGATTTCTAATGAGTAAAGGTTTAGCTCACTGGGCTAAATCGCTGGCTTTTAAAGCAGACCAAGCAGGCCAGCAGCACGGTTCGATTCCCGTACCAGCTTCCCCGGACAGGCGCCGGAATGTGGCGACTAGGGGCTTTTCACAGTAACTTCATTGAAGCCTACTCGTGACAATGAGCGATTTTCATTTTTCATTTCATTTCAATCATCATGGGGAGAAGGTGGGAAAGTGTTGAGGATTATATCAGATCAGTCAGGATCTCACTGCATGCCATGCAGACACGATGGGCTGAATGGCCAACTTCTGCTCCTACGTTTTATGGTCTTATTTTCACTTACACGCCTTTTGGTCCCAAATGGTGAATGAACGACAGCTGGTTGACACCAATAAACTCCATCTGTAGAAAGAAGAAAGATAATTTGCATATATTCAGAACCTTTCACATCTACGGAACACCTCAAAACACTTCCCAGCCAATGAAATGCAATCAGTGGCCTCGCATAAGGAAGTGTGGCAGCCAATTTACGCATAGCAAGATCACACAAACAGCAATGTGATAATGACCCAGGCAATAACTTGCTTTTGGTGATGTTGACTGAGGGTGAAATGCTAGCCAGGGCTCCGAGTAACTCCCCTTCTCTTTTGTGTCGCGGGAGCTTCGAAATTCACCTGAAAGGACAAATGGGGCCTTGGTCACATCCAGAAGATGCACCTCCATCACTGCAGCACCCCCTCAGCACTGCGCTGGAGATTCAGCCTGGGTTAGAACCGCCCCCCCCCAACCCAGGATCCCGCCATGTTCTGCTAATGCTCCCTGTTGGTGGATGTATAAAGGGGCCAACGACTTTCCAGAACTGCGGGTGTGATTTTTTAAATTCGGGTTCAGCACGTGAATTATGTATCATTTCAAGGATGCGACATTTGAGCTGTCCGGTGTTCCAGATTCTTTGCCGGAGTTTTTTGGTTCACCCCCAGCAGACACGGGAGAACAGGAAGATCACGCTAGCGGGAAGGGCCAGATTCCAAGTACGGTCAATAAATTAAAAAATCAACAAGACACAACCAAATTACAAAATTATTTCCCCCTTTTTCTCCCCTCACTAATTGCCCCCACCCTCCCCCCCCCCCCCCCCCCCCCCCCCCACCCCAAACAACCCCCGCCCACTCACTGGCAACAAACAGATCCTTGAATAGAGACAGAAAGAGCCTCCATTTCACATAAAAACCTCCTTCTGACCCTCTAAAAGCAAATTTAATTTTCCCCAGTTGTAAGAACTCTGCCATATCCCCCAGCCACGCCGACACCCTCTGTGGCAGCGCCAACCTCCATCCCAGTAGGATTCGCCGCCGGGTAGTCAGAGTGGCGAAGGTCAGGGTATCGGCCTCCTTCCCCTCTCTAGTCCCTCCGGCAACTCCAAAACTCGCCAGCAACGGGCTCAGAACCATCCTGAACTCCATACTCTCCGACACTGTCTGGGAAATCTATGCCCAGAATCCCCCTAACTTCGGGCAAGACTAGAACATATGAGCCTGATTCATAGGCGCCCCCCCCCCCCCCCCACTCCCCCCCCCCCCACCCCCCCCGAGCCTTTCATGCCCCTCCACAACCTCAGTGAAGAAGCCATTCAAATGACCTGAGTTATAGGGGGCCCTGTCCGCCACCTTAAACTGTATCAGGCCCATCCTAGAGCAGGATGATGTCAAATTCACCTGGTGCATAATTTCGCTTCAGGCCCAACCCCCAGCTCTACCCCCAGCTCCCCCTCCCATTTCCAACTGGTCTCCTCCACTGGCATCTTCTCCATTTCCAGAAATCACCCATAAATATCCACAATCTTCCCTTCCCCCCCCGCTCGTCCTTAGTTAACAATCAATCCAGGAAGGTTTGCCTCAGTCGCTGAGGGAACGAGGGGAGCTCCTTATGCACAACATCCCTCACCTGTATGTACCTGAATTCACTCCCCCTCGGCAGCTGGGACTTCTGCAACTCCTCCAACCTCGCAAACCTCCCTTCCACAGGCAGATCCCTGACCCCCTTCCCGATGCCAACTCCCGTATGTCACGTCTATCCCGGCTGGTCGGAACTTATGATTTCCGCATATTGGGGTCAAAACTGACATACCCCCCTGTTCCAAAGTGCCGCCACGACCGGGGTGTTGGGATAGCTACCTGGGGAGAGCGGGAGTGGGGCCATTACCAAGGCCTTTAACACAGGAGGCCTCCTCCATCTGTACCCATTTTGAACCCCCCCACCCCCACCCCCTCCCCCACCCACCTCCAACCTCCTCCCGGACCCCACCCCCACCCCACCCCATCTGCCGTCCCCTCTGCAAAAACAACCCTCGGAATCCTGGGCACCTTACCTGCCCATACAAATTCCATGATTAACTTGCCCTCCCCTCCGAAAGAACATCTTTGGAAGGAATATCGGAAGAGTTTTATTATTATTATTATTATTAGAGACTGGAAAACAAATATAAAGCTCGGGGTAATGATCATCTTTATAGTCTGCACCCTCCCCGCTCAGGACAGCAGTGTATGCCACCTCCTCAAATCCCCTTTAACCCCCTCTACTGAACCAGCAAAATCCACTTACTCATCATGGCCCCATCATTGGCCACCAAAATTCCCAGATACCGGAAACCTGATGTGGCCAAATTAAATGGCAGGGCTGCTAAATGACAATCTCTGGGAATACCTCACTCCCCACTCAATTTATACCCAGAGGAGGCGCTGAACTTCCCTAATATTCCTTAATATGTCCATTATTTTCCCCATACATTCCATGGATTCGAAACATATAACAATAGACCATCTGGGTGCAATAACACCCTCTGCTCCCTACTTGCCCGTTCAACGCCCTCCCACTCTCTTGATGCCCGGAGTGCAGTAGCCAAAGTCTGAATAGCCAACAGCAGCGGGGACAGTGGGCATCCCCGTCTCGTGCCCCCATATCGCTGAAAATATCTCAAGTTCATCGTGTTCATCCTTACATTTCCCTTGGGGGGCAGCATACAGGAATCCCACAAAATGATCGTTGGCCGCAACCCAAACCATCCGAGGTTCTAAACAGGTGCCTCCATTCTACCCGGGCAAAAGCCTTCTCTGCGTCCGTTCATATAAACCTTCCACCGCTTTACCCCGAGAGGCAAAAGTGCGAACCACTGCGTCGCCGTGCTGCTATTTGAGTGATGCTGATCAGCAAGGGACTGTGGTGAAGAACCTCCTGCCAGCAGAATGCCAATGGAGCCTTGACTTCCGCCTCGGCCTGGAATCAATGCCTCAATCGGCAGACAGACAGTGCAGCAGAGAGAGGCCTTACCGTCGCATGGTAGTTCCGGTACATGGGCATCTTCAACAGTTTGGCCAAGTAATCTTCCAGCTGCTTCTGTAGAGGGAAGGAAAGAATTTCAGAAAACCTGGATGATAAAGGAGCTAAGTTGCCCACATTGATGCCTCTGGCAGAGAGGGCCCCTGTGGAGAGCGTGTGTCAGAATACAGGACCCAGAACACCAATGTCCATCAGGCACAGTAACAGAGCGGTGATGTTCCAGGGTGAATGATCCACAAAATATGAGTTCTGAGCCCAACTCGCCAATAAATAATCATAAATAAATCAACAGCGACAATATAAAAATTTCAAATCAGTTTAATATAAATAATAAATCGGGCAGTAAACAACTTTTGATTGTGACCGTGAAGCTGTTGGATCGTTGTAAAAACCCAACTAGTTCACAAATGTACTTTTAAATTGGCCGCTTCACCTGGCCTACACTGTCCCAACCTGTGACTCTTAACCTTCAACAACCCTCTGAGATCTCTGCGCTCCTCCAATACTGACTTCATTACATCCCTGGCTTTAACCCAATATTGACGGCCATGGCTTCAGGACCTAGACCCTGGAATTCTCTTCCCAAGGCCCAAGTCTCTCTCTTCCTTTGAGATTCCCGTTAAAACAAATCTCTTTCACTGAGCTTATGGTCACCTTATGCAGCTCAGTGACAAACTATCATCACATTGTCGTGAAGCACCTTGGGATGTCTTATTAGGATGAAGGGGCTATGTGAAAGCAAGTTGTTGTTGTATGCACTGGGGGTGTAACTGAAGGGAGGTCTCGCCCGTCGGATTGAGAGCCAGTGGGTGATCCATGCCACCTCCTGTGGCGAAGGTCTGCAGCATTAGGCGCTAATCAGCCACCTGAATGGCTGGTGGTGGATCTGCCCTAGGATCACGAGCCCCGGGGGCACCTGTTGAGAGTTGCCAGCTGACTAGAGGTCAGCAGCTGCTGATTGCTGTCAGCTCCATGGGTTGTAGTTGCCAGAAACATACCCACCAGGGGCCCAGGACCAGTGAGGGGCCCAGGTCACAGGTGAGTGAGGGCACGATAGGGGTCGTGGGGAGGGGATCTCTGTCTCTGAGCGGTGGTCAGGGATGTCAGAAGAAAGGGCAGAGGGTGGTTCCCAGTGGGCAGTCTGATGCCAGGTTCCTCAACATGACACTGGCAATGGGGTCCGACCCTTAAGTGGTTATTAATCAGCCTTCCCACCCTAGGGCTAATTGTGACAGAGGCCCATCCCACACCTTCTAGCCCAATTAAATTTGCCTGGGAGGAAGATATTAAGGCCCTATGTTGGAGACAACCCACTTGGTTATTGCCCAATGTAGCACAAAATCTCGTACAGGGTGGGGGGGGGAAACTTCCATTTTCATCGGGTTTCAGACGCACTGCCTGAAAAAGCAGCAAGACTCCTACGCTGACTCAGAGACAGAAGGCCCCGCTCTCCCTTCCGCTCATCAGGCAGTTACGTGGACAACCTGGGCCTCCCTCCCGACTGAAGATCCTGGGATATGGCACCCCACCTGCTCCCGCCTGCCAAGAGATTCTGGCCAATCAGAGGATGCCATGGCTGCTGCCATATCAGCAGCCCCTCCCCCCCCCCCTCCCCAGAATCCCAGGATTATGGAGCAACCCAGGGATCCGGTAGGTGCCTAACAGCACAGTGGGTGTACCTGCACCACTCGGACTGCAGCGGTTCAAGCAGACAGCTCACCATCATCTCCCCAACGGAAACTAGCAAAGAGCAATAAACCCTGGGGTAACCCAACGACATCCACCTCCCGTGAATGAATTCTGATAAAGGATGGGGGTGTTGCAGAGATAGGAAGGGGAGTGACATTGGAAGGATTTGAAATCAAGGATGGATGAAATTTAGAATCAAGGTGGTGTCGGACTGGGAGCCAGTGTACCTGGACCTGGTTCCAGCATCTGGATATGTAACTGACACCAGTATCCAGGTCTGCAATCGGCACCTCCACAGGACTCTCAGCAGTACATACACCCGGCTGCACCATCGGATAACACGTACCCGTCGACTAGAGATTTGTTCCTCTCTAATGATGTGTTCGGAGCTGCGAGGCAGAGTGGGCATAGTCCTGGGTTCTCCTCGCTTCACCGTCTGTCTCCTCACTGTGTAACTGGAAGCCAAAGACATCATTATCATAAAAGCGTACTGAAAGAAAAAGCATTTCAGCCCATCGAAAGTTCACTCGGCCTGTCTAGGACGATACCCACCCATTTAATCTCCTCAAGGGAAAATGTATCAAATTCCATCATCCCAAAAGTAAAACCCAGCAGAACCTGAAAATGTTGTGCTATGTGCCTACATGCCATTGTATGTAAAGTTGCCCAGCACTGGGGGTATGATGTATAGAGTCACATGGTAATTGGCTCAGCGAGATCACTCTGGAAGCTTGCCTACATAGAAAAACAGCTCCATGCAAGACAAATCTATGATGGACTGCGGCGGTTCAAGAAGGCAGCTCACCACCACTTTTTCAAGGGCAATTAGAAATGGGCAGTAAATGCTGGCCTATTTTTAAAAATACCTGGGATCTATGAATAGTTAAGGATTAGCAATAAATGGTTCATGTTTCAATATACACGTCTAAAGGTCCCATCATTTGACTAAAAATAAATTTAGAGTACCCAATTAATTTTTTCCAATTAGGGGGCAATTTAGCATGGCCAATCCACCTACCCTGCACATCTTTGGGTTGCGGGGGCGAAACCCACGCAAACACGGGGAGAATGTGCAAACTCCACACGGACAGTGACCCAGAGGCGGGATTGAACCTGGGACCTCGGAGCCGTGAGGCAGCAGTGCTAACCACTGCGCCACCGTGCTGCCCTTAAAGGTTTCATCATTGACTCATCTAAAGAACCCATAATATAACAGAAAATATTTTTTCATCCAACTTTGCATCTTCACACTGCTCACCTCGCCCTTCACCCCCCCCCCCCCCACAACATTGCCTCCTCGACTATCACTGCTAAAAAACATGTGGTGTCTTGCTGTGTTCAATTCCCTACTTTACATCAGCAATTACACTTAAATTGCCTGTGAGGTGCTCTGAGGTGTGTCTGAGAGATCTTGTGAAGCAAAATTAAATGATCAACACCACTCCTGCCCGAGAATTCATCGGAACTCCACTTCTGAGTTCAGTGCGCATTTCCCTTCCTCTATTGCAAGACCAGTTACTGCGTTTAAAACACGTTTGCCAACTATTGATTCAGTAGGGCAGTTAAGAAACAGGTCTTCGAGATATTATGTTGACAGTTGCCCAGGGCAGGGTCACCACATTCCACTGCTTTCCATCCTTGTCGGTTTTTTCCTACCGGTCTGACTGAGGTGATTTACACATAAAGCGAGGGCGAGGGAGGTGAGGAGCGTGCTGATTGCCCCCCCCCGCCCCTCCTCGGCCTCGCCCCCCCCTCCTCGGCCTCGCCTCCCCCCCGGCCCCGCCCCCCTCGGCCCCCCTCGGCCCCGCCCCCCCCTCAGCCCCCCCCCCTCGGCCCCCCCCCTCGCCCCCCCCCCTCGCCCCCCCCCCCCCCCCCTCACCCCCCCCCCCCCTCGGCCCCCCCCCCCCCTCGGCCCCGCCCCCCCCCTCCCAAGGGCGCCGAAGTTCAGCTTGCCCGGGGCGCCAGCAACCCTAGAGCCGGCGCTGGTCTGGAGTTTACACATTCTCCCCGTGTCTGCGTGGGTCTAACCCCCACAACACAAAGATGTGCAGGGTAGGGTGATTGGCCACGCTAAATTTCCACTTACATTGGAAAAAATGAATTGGGTACTCTAAATTTATATTTAAAGAAAGAGAAAAGTGTGAGAGCCATGTATTCAATCAAAACGTGTCCAATCAAAACGTAAACTTTTATTTTGTTTTTAAGATTTGAAGTTGATGACAGTTCTATTCATGTATAAATGATTCAGCATTTTCTATAACTCGTTATGAAATATTCGATGTGTATTAAATGTATTCAATCTTAATCAAGGGTCGAGGTTAGTGAGCAACCTTGCGGCCCACTGAGTTGAAGGAGGGTCACTCATGCGGCCCACTCACGGGCCCAGGTTGCTCCTCATTGGGTTAAAGAGCGTCTTAAAGGAGAGAGAGAGAGAGGTGGAGATGTGAACACCTTCCAGGAGCAAATTCCAGAACTTAGGGCTAAAGCAGCTGAAGCTATGAGATGGGGGTTAGATGGGAAGAGGAAAATAGCAACAGGCGAAGAACAAGAGATTTAACTGAAGGAACTCAGGCCACAGATGACGATTACCTCAGTGATTTCGACATGCAAGGCAAACCTCGCAAAAAAGACTTCCAACCCAAATAAATTCAAATATTGGTATTAAAAAGTACAGTTCAGTGTATAAATGCTCGAGGGGCTCAATGGCTCCTTCTTCCTCTGATTTACAGAAATTCCTCACTTTGAATGACTCCCCTGTTTCTTTTGTTACTTTTCTTATTCCTCACGGTAGCACAGTGGCTAGCACAGTTTCTTCACAGCTCCAGGGTCCCAGGTATGATTCCCGGCTTGGGTCACTGTCTGTGTGGCGTCTGCACATTGCTGACTGTGCGGAGTCTGCACCTTCTCCCCGTGACTGCGTGGGTTTCCTCCGGGTGCTCCGGTTTCCTCCCACAGTCCAAAGATGTGAGCTGGATTGGCCATGCTAAATTGCCCTTTTTGTCCAAAAAAGGTTAGTTGGGGTTACTGGGTTACGGGGATGGGGTGGAGGTGTGGGCTTAAGTAGGGTGCTCTTTCCAAGGGCTGGTGCAGACTCGATGGGCCAAATGGCCCCCCTTCCGCACTGTAAATTCTATGATTCCTGCCCCCAACTTTCCCAAACCCTGTGACTCTTTCAGGATTCTGGGGCAGTCGCCTCAATGCGCAAAGTCTCCAGTCGAGTGGGGTTGCATCCGTGATGCCTCAGCAACGTGGCTGGAAGATGGTTGGGGCAGGCGAGGCTGACAGTAGTGAAATGGAGGGGAAGGGAGAGGGTGTTTGTAGGGGCTATCCTCATTCCCACAGGCCCCTGCTTGGAAAAAGAAAGGAAGTTGGAAAGAAATAAAGGAGAGAGAAAGGGGTAGGTTGGGAGCGCGCCCCCTCAATCGCCCATACCCCGTGACTACAACTTCCGTTGGTGCGTTCCAGCTTTAAGATTACCTGCGTGTTGGGATTGGCAGGCGCAGGATGGCTTTGTATCGGAGAAGTTCCCTGTGAAGTTCTTGAAAATGTTTGTATTTCCTCTTGACCTTCCAGGTGAACTCTCCATGTTTCAACTCAATGGTGTAGACGTTGGGACTTGGGACCTGGTGGTGTCAAATGGGTAAGAAAATAAAACAGATGTTAGACCGTGTGTGACAGAGGCAGGTCTGAAATACTCAAGGAACGGGACTAACAAAGAGGTACCAAGCAGTCTAACTGTTCAATGCCCCACACTGTGGTCAAGTGCAGAGTGACAGGGTAGACCGCGCCTAAGTTTAATGATTCATTCAAAGGCAAACACCTCCCTCGTGTTGCACTTGGTCTGTCAGCCTGGCCTATCTGCACAAAGTAGATAAGTCACCAGTCCAGATGGGATGCATCCTAGGTGGTTGAGCAAAATAAGAGTGGAACGTACAGAGGCTCAAGGTTGCAATCTTCCAATTCTCAACAGGATGTGCCAAAGTATTGGAGGATTGCAAATGCCGCACCCCTGGGATAAACACAGCGATAGGCTTGTCAGCCAAATGTGGGAAAGAAACTCTGGGACAATAAACACTTTTTAAAAACTACTTCGCTCTGCACCTGAATGCAGTAAGATATAGGGCTATGGATCTTGTGCAGGAAGGTGGGATTAGAAAGGGCACCTGGGTGTCCCAGGGCTGGCATGAACAAGATGGGCTGAATGGTCTCCTTCTGTGCTGTAACTTTTCTATGGTTCTATGATGTTATTTAACCGGCATTTGGAAAAATACGGATTAATAAATGAAAGCTGGTGTGATTTATAAAAAAGGTCATCTTGCTTGATTAACTTGAATGAGTTCTTTATTGCAATAATGAAGAGGTTTAATGAAAGTAGTGTGACTGATGTTGTGTATATAGACTGTCAAAGGGTGTCCAATAAAGCACATATCATAGAATCGTAGAGCCTCTACAGAGCATAGGGAGGCCATTCAGCCCATCGAGCGTGCACCGACCTTCTGAAAGACACTCCACCCAAGCTCACTCCCCCCCCCCCCCCCCTTTCCCAATAACCCCTCAACATAACCTACATATCTTTGGACACTAAGCAACAATTTATCATGGCCAATACACCTAACCTGCACATCTTTGGACTGTGGGAGGAAACCGGAGCACCCGGAGGAAACCCACGCAGACACGGGGAGAACGTGCAGACTCCACACTGACAGTGACCCACCCAAGTTCGGAATCTAACCTGGGTCCCTGGCGTTGTGAGTCAGCAACGCTGACCACTGTGTTGCAGTGCGGCAATTATTGCAAAATAGAATCCCACAGGATTAATGTAGCAATGGCTGCAGGATACAAAACTGCTCACGGTCGGAAAGCAGAGTGTTTGGGTTTCTTGAGCTGGAGGGAAGCATTCAGTGATGTTCCACCCATTAGGATCACTGCTGGTTCTGAGATATATTCCTGACCTGGACTGGGGTGTAGATATCATAGAATTTATCATAGAATTTACAGTGCAGAGGGAGGCCATTCGGCCCATCGAGTCTGCACTGGCTCTTGGAAAGAGCACCCTACCCAAGGTCAACAACCCCACCCTATCCCCATAACCCAGTAACCCCACCCAACACTAAGGGCAATTTTGGACACTAAGGGCAATTTATCATGGCCAATCCACCTAACCTGCACATCTTTGGACTGCGGGAGGAAACCGGAGCACCCGGAGGAAACCCACGCACACACGGGGAGGATGTGCAGACTCCGCACAGACAGTGACCCAAGCCGGAATCGAACCTGGGACCCTGGAGCTGTGAAGCCATTGTGCTATCCACAATGATACCGTGTACCGGGAAGAATAGTAAAATTTGCTAATGGCACAAAGCTCCAAATGTGGGCAACAATATGGAGGTTAGTAACTGACTTCAAGAAGACATAAACAAACTGGGAAATGGGCAGACCCATGGTAATGCAATCTAACACAGTATTGTGAAGTGATACATTTTAGGTAGAGAAGATTAACTTGGCAACACAAACCAAATAGCACATTATTAAAATAACAGAGAGGCCTTGTGTAGCTATCTTCGAAGGTGAACAGGACAAGCTAACTTCAAAAAGCATATGGGAATCGGGGCTTTTTAAATAGAGACAACAGGGCACGAGGCCAGGAGGGTTCTGCTGAACCTTTATCAAACACTGGTTGAAGCTCAGTTGACACACTCTGGTTCCAGATCCAGGCGCCACACTTTAGGGAGGATCTCAAGTCCATGGGGAGGGCGCTGAGGAGATTTATTAGGATGGCCCCGGAGTGGAGGGGCTTTACGTGGAGAGACGGGAGAGCTGGGATTGTTCTCCTTGGAGCAGAGAAAGTTAAGGGGAGATTTAATCATGAAGGATTTTGATGGAGTAAATGAGGAATAATTGTTCCCATTGGCAGGATGGTAGGTCACCCGAGAATGCAGAATAACTGAAGGGGAGATGAGGAGAGATGTTTAACCCACCAATTTATTGTGATCTAGAATGCACTGCCTGAAAGGACGGGGAACAGGAACTTTCAAAAGGGAACTGGGTAAGTAATTGAAAAGGAAAAATGATTCAGGGCTACAGGTGAAGCGCAGATGATTGGGATTATTTGGATCGCTCGCTCAAAGAGCCAACACAGGAATGATGGGCCAAACAATCTCTTTTTGTATTCTATCAATCTGCGATTCCAATTCTCTGGAGGAGGGCCATCAGCTGACCCACAGACATCATGAGGGTTATCAACTCTGATTGGCCATATTCTTGGAGGTTTTGTCACATGACCTCCAACCACCCTGCTGTCCCCAACCCCACCACACCCACCTGCCACCCCAATTCTCCCTGGGGCGGGTCAGCTGATTAGTCCATCCTCATGGACATCCACCTCTGATTTAGAGAAATTCCACACTGTTAATGACTCCCCTGTTTCTTTTATTACTTTTCTTATTCCTCAAGGTAGCATAGTGGTTAGCACTGTTGCTTCACAGCACCAGGGACCCGGGTTCGATTCCCGGCTTGGGTCACTGTCTGTGTGGAGTCTGCACGTTCTCCCCGTGTCTGCGTGGGTTTCCTCCGGGCGCTCCGGTTTCCTCCCACAAGTCCCGAAAGACGTGCTTGTTAGGTAATTTGGACATTCTGAATTCTCCCTCAGTGTACCCAAACAGGCGCCGGAGTGTGGCAACTCTCATAATCACCTTTAATAATCTTTATTGTCAGAAGCACCCGCACCCATGGCCCCTCCTGTAGCGAGGCTGTGAGAGGGAGTTTTTGATTATCCTGGAATCGATCGCATCGTCTCACCATGGCTGAGTCAAGGCCGGGTTACCTGACATAACTCTCGCCGGGCATTTTCATTTTTGATACTCCAGGGTGGCCATTATATAGCTCCATAGTATCGGACAATGTCTGGGCAAGGGACAACTGCTCAGGACCCCCAGAGAATGGTACTGTCCTCAACACTGAGCTCATTGTTCTTACTCAGATAGGGTTTCATTCCTTCTGAGGGTTGTCCTGGGATTTCGCCGTTCAGGGACATGTGGTTTAGTTCAGACAGAGTCGGATTTTTTTGTGCCCAGGCCTTAATTTACATTGTGGACACCGGAAGTCTTGAAAAACGTTTCAGGTCATCACAGCCTCTTCTAATGCTGGTAAATGAGCCGGGCTTGTGGGCAACGGAAGGCGACTCGTCACATCGCCATCACCTTTACCGCGTTCCAGGGCAGATCTCGGAAAGATATTCACAAGCTGCAAATGTTAACATCCAGGTAACCGGGGGAATCACCATATCATATTTAAAAGGTCTAAATAAGAGCTTGTAGCAAGTTTTAAACTCACTGCTCGTTTCCATTCTGTGAGCTCCCGTTCGCTCAATCGGGAAGTTCATATTCCACTAATCCCATGGAGAGATCTATTGGTGATCCCCCGTATCCTTTGACCCCGTATCCATGTTTGAATAATTGTTGACAATCAAAAGAACCTTTACCCATATCTGATACCTTTAAAGTAATAAGCAGTGATGTTTCAGATTTTTTTTTCCTGAAGGTACAATTTGTTGATGAATAGAGTACTTCTCCCAGGTTTCCATTCCCAGTTGTGTCCTGGAATATTAGCCTTTATTTCCTGGAAGCTCCAGGATCGACCTGAAGGGTTACCACAGAGACAGCTGTCGACTGGGTTATTTCACCCTGTCCACCATTGACAGGGCACAAATCAGGAGTGTGATGGAATGTTCTCCACTTGCCTGGATGAGTGCGGCTCCAACAATACTCAAGGAGCTCAACACCATCCAGGACAAAGCCGCCCACTTGATTGGCATCCCTTCCCCAAATGTTAACTCCCCTACCACCAATGAATAGTGGCAGTCGTGTGTACCATCCACAAGATGCACTGCACGATCTCACCAAGGCTCCTTCAACAGCACCTTCCAAACCCATGGTCCCTACCACCTAGAAGGACAAGAGCAGCAGATACCTGGGAACCCCACCACCTAGAGGTTCCCCTCCAAGCCACTCACCACCCTGACTGGGAAATATATTAGCCGTTCCTTCACTGTCGCTGGGGCAAAATCATGGAACTCCCTCCCTAACAGCACAATGGGTGTACTTACACTACATGGACTGCACTGGTTCAAGAAGGCAGCTCACCCACCACCTTCCCAAGAGCAATTAGGGATGGGCAGTAAGTACTGGTCCAGCCGGCGCTGTCCACATCCCATGAATGAATCAAAATGATAATTGTGCCTGGGTTAATAGTGGCAGAAGCAAAGTTGTGGTTTGGTTCTAAGTGCAGACACCCTCACCTTTGATGTGGAAGTAAATCGTTCCACCTCCATCACGTGGACTTTGATAGGTTGTCCAGTGAGGTACACCTTGATCTCAGGTTCCTTGAAGGAATTTGTCTTGTAAATGGCTGAGAATGGGATCTGATAGCCACCTGAAACATAAAAGGTTGAAACATGGAACAGCACAGAAGGGATTATTCAGCTGAATGGGTCTGTGCCAGCTCCACACAGACTATTCCCACCCTTCCTCATCTCACCCCACCAGCTTACCCTTCTCTCCCTTTCTCCCTCACATGTTCAACTTACTTCTCCTTCAATGCATTTATTCTCTTTGCTCGAACCACTCCCTGAGGTAAATAATTCTCCCTTGGTGGGTTCCTCCGGTCTGCCGGCAGCGCACTCTCGCCCACCGATTTCCCGAGTGCATGGGAGCGACCATAATGGGAAACCCTATTGTCCGGGTGCGGGAACGGAGAATCCCCCTGCTGACGGGGTCCCGCCGCGTCGGAAAACGCAACTGGCGGATCGGAGAATCCCGGCCCACATTCCCCCCACTCTCTGGGTAAAGACCTGGGGCTGGATTCTCCCCTACCCGGCGTGACGGAGGGTGCCGGCGTAGGGGAGTGGCGCCAACCACTCAGGGGTCGCGCCTCCCCAAAGGTGGGGAATTCTCCCCACCTTTGGGGGCCAGCCCCGCGCCGGAGCAGTTTGCACCAGAAGACTGGCGCAAACACCCGGCGCAGTCGGAAGCGGGGCTGGCCGAAAGGCTTTCGGCGGTCGGCGCATGCGCCGGCAGTGACGTCAGCGGCAGCTGGCCGCTGACCTCACTGCCGGCGCATGCGCGATGCGGGGTTCTCCTCCGCGTCCGCCATGGCGGAGGCCGTGGCGGCGCGGAAGGAGAAAGAGTGCCCCCACGGCACTGCCCCGCGGAGTGAGCAGGGGGCCCCGATCGCGGGCCAGGCCTCCGTGGGGGCACCCCCCCGGGTCCGATCGCCCCCCGCCCCCCCAGGACCCCGGGGGCCTGCTCGCGCCGCTGAGCCCGCCGTTCCAGAGGTGGTTTAAACCTCGGCGGCGGGAGAAGGCCTCCCAGCGGCGGGACTTCGGCCCATCCGGGCCGGAGATTTGAGGTAAGTTTAAAAAAAATGAAATCCCGCCGGCGCCAGCTGTTTTCACAGGCTGCCGGCGGGATTTGCACAACTCCGGTTTATGACCGGCGGGAGAATTCAAAAACCTGCGGGAGCGGAAATAACGCCGCTTCCCGCCTATTCTCCGACCCTGCGTGGGGTCGGAGAATTTCGCCCCCGAATTCCCCGTTGATTTTATTACTGACTGTCTCATGCCGGTAGTTCCTGGTTCTGGCCTTCCCACAAGGAGAATCATCTTCAGGTCGGACCTATCAAACCTCTTCAGGCGTTTAGAGTCCTCAATCAGGTCACCCCCTCGACCTTCTCTTTTCTTCAGTATTGTCTGACCGATGGGAGCTCAGTGATAAACCACAACGCCTTGTTCCCTTGGCAGAACATCACCGCGGTGCAGAATTTCCCAAACCGCTGCAGTTGGGTTACAAATCACTGATTCAGCCTCAGCTGAAGTACTCTGGGCACCACACTGTCGGGAGGATGCCAAGGCCTCGGAAAGGGTGCGGGGGAGATTGACCAGGACGGTAAGAGGAATGAGGAACACAGGTTGAAGATAAGCGGCAAAAGAGCCAGAGGGGAGGTGAGGAGAGGGTTTTTTGCTTTTCTCACAGCGACTGGTCCTGATTTGGAAGACGCTACCAGAAAGATTGGCAGGGGCTGTGGGGAAAGAGCTGGCAACTTGGATTAATTATACAGCTCTTTCAAACAGCTGGCCAGAATACAGTGGGGACCATTTTGCGCCTGCGTTAACCGTGAGCGCAAACGTCGACGTGGGCACAAAATCCCGTGAGAATCGGAGATTGAGAATTTCCCAACAGCGAGATCAGATTTTCTCCCGCCCCTCGCCAGTGACGTAACAAGGTTTAAATACATTTCAATAAATTTTAATATAATCAGCGGGCCTTCCTGCCATATGTACCCTCCACATTTAGAATTCCCCCCAGTGTGGCAGTCGAGGGGAATCCATCGGGGACGCACAGCTAAGCATAGCCCCCGGGGGTAGAGGGATGTGCCCGGGGGCAGTGCCAGGGGCTGGCTCTCTGGGGAGTTCCATTGGAGGGATGGGGGGAGTCCCCTTATGTGTGGGTCGTGAAGGGTTTGCCCCGGTGCTTGTGGGCAGGGGGTTCTCCTTATCTATGATGGGGGGAGCATCCCCGGATCTATCGGGGGGGGGGGGGCGAGGACCACCCTCACGATGGCAATGACCGTGCCCCCAGACTCTCTGTGCACAGAATGCCAGAGAATCTGTGAGCAATCTTGCTGTGCGGCTGGAGAGCGACACACTGACTTTCTCACCCCAGCCAGCACTCTGTGCGAGTTCATTATATCTGGGCAGGTATTGAGGGAGGAAAATA
Organism: Scyliorhinus canicula; assembly: GCF_902713615.1. Taxonomy (NCBI): domain Eukaryota; kingdom Metazoa; phylum Chordata; class Chondrichthyes; order Carcharhiniformes; family Scyliorhinidae; genus Scyliorhinus; species Scyliorhinus canicula. The sequence continues at coordinate 156,961,001 of NC_052158.1, read as the reverse complement.
CTTTCAAGTGTTGCATGATTCTTGCATTTTAAGTGAAAGCCATTCTCACCGGGTTCTCTCGCATCGGTGACGGTATCACTGTCCACCTCCTCTCCCTCCAGACGCAGCTCATTGGTGTCAAGCTTCTCCATGAGTTGGCTGATGCCCGTGGCCACACCTTTCAGCGCAGATGACCGCTGTAACGAGCTTTGCATTCGCTCCGACATTTTGAGCTCTAGCACTCAGACACGAGACAGCCAGTCTGGAAATAAAGGAAAAATAAATCAACTTGTGTTCGTCTGGCACTCTTAACTTGATAAAACATTTCGAGACGCTTCATTTTTAAAAAATTCATTCATGGGTTGCAGGCATCGCAGACTGGGCCAGCGAGGGGCTGGTTTAGCTCACTCGCCAAAATCGCTGGCTTTTAAAGCAGACCAAGCAGGCCAGCAGCACGGTTCGATTCCCGTACCAGCCTCCCCGGACAGGCGCCGGAATGTGGCGACTAGGGGCTTTTCACAGTAGCTTCATTGAAGCCTACTCGTGACAATAAGCGATTTTCATTTCATTTCTGCTCAGCAGCTCCGGGGTCCCAGGTTTGATTCCCGGCTTGGGTCACTGTCTGTGCGGAGTCTGCACGTTCCCCCGTGTCTGCGTGGGTTTCCTCCAGGCGCTCCGGTTTCCTCCCACAGATCCCGAAAGACGTGCTGTTAGGTGAATTGGACATTCTGAATTCTCCCTCTGTGTACTCGAACGGGCACCGGAATGTGGGGACTAGGGGCTTTTCACAGTAACTTTATTGCAGTGTTAATGTCAACCTACTTGTGACAATAAAGATTATTATTATTATAGTGAACCAGGTGAGATTTTACAACAATCAACAATGGTTTCATGGTCACAATTAGATTTTAATTCCAGATGTTTTATGGAATTTAAATTCCACAATGGTGGGATTTGAATCTGGGTCCCTACACCACTGCCTCCTCCAGTCACAGGAATGATAGAAAGGAAAATCTGATTCCGATTTTATACAGTATCTGAAAGGTGGAGAGGTTAAAGGAGGGGATTCCAGAGCTTGGGGCCCAAGTGGCTAAAGACAAGGGACGGGATTCCTAAAGATGGGACCCTGGAGCTATGAAGCCATTGTGCTATCCACAATGCTACCGTGCTGCCTAACAATGATCTCAAGCTCTTTTTGCATAACAGGAACAACTTGGATTTATATACTGTAGCAAGTTAGTAAAGTCACTATAGTCCTAGATGACCATAGGCTACATTCCCCTTTAAGCTGACAAGCAGTGAATAACCTGAGGGTTGAGAAGGAAAGAATAACCTCAGTTGATACTGGAATTGAACCCACACTGTCAGGCCCCAGTCCAGCATCACTAATCAACTGTCCAGTCAACTGAGCTAAACCTTACAGAGATAGGGAGGGTTGTGGGATTGGAGGAGGTTACATAGATAGGGAGTGTTGTGGGGCTGGAGGGGATTACAGCGGCAGGGAGGTTGTGGGATTTGAGGAGATTACAGAAATAGGGAGGTTATGGGATTGGAGGAGATTACAGAGATAGGGAGGGTTATGGGATTGGAGGAGGTTACAGAGATAGGGAGGGTTGTGGGATTGGAGGAGATTAAAGAGATAGGGAGGTTATGGGATTTGAGGAGATTACAGAAATAGGGAGGATTGTGGGATCGGAGGAGATTACAGCGGTAGGGAGGTTATGGGATTGGAGGAGATTACAGTGGTAGGGAGGGTTGTGGGATTGGAGGAGGTTACAGAGATAGAGAGGGTTGTGGGATTGGAGGAGGTTACAGAGATAGGGAGGGTTGTGGGATTGGAGGAGGTTACAGAGATAGGGAGGGTTGTGGGATTGGAGGAGGTTACAGAGATAGGGAGGTTGTGGGATTTGAGGAGATTACAGAAATAGGGAGGTTATGGGATTGGAGGAGATTAAAGAGATAGGGAGGGTTATGGGATTGGAGGAGATTACAGAGATAGGGAGGGTTATGGGATTGGAGGAGGTTACAGAGATAGGGAGGGTTATGGGATTGGAGGAGGTTACAGAGATAGGGAGGTTATGGGATTGGAGGAGGTTACAGAGATAGGGAGGGTTGTGGGATTGGAGGAGGTTACAGAGATAGGGAGGGTTGTGGGATTGGAGGATATTACAGAGATTGGGAGGTTATGGAATTGGAACAACATAGAACATAGAACAGTACAACACAGAACAGGCCCTTCGGCCCTCGATGTTGTGCCGAGCATTGTCCGAAACCAAGATCAAGCTATCCCACTCCCTTTCATTCTGGTGTGCTCCATGTGCCGATCCAATAACCGCTTGAAAGTTCCCAAAGTGTCCGACTCCACTATCACAGCAGGCAGTCCATTCCACACCCTAACCACTCTCTGAGTAAAGAACCTACCTCGGACATCCCTCCTATATCTCCCACCCTGAACCTTATAGTTATGCCCCCTTGTAACAGCTACATCCACCCGAGGAAATAGTCTCTGAACGTCCACTCTATCTATCCCCCTCATCATCTTATAAACTTCTATTAAGTCACCTCTCATCCTCCTCCGCTCCAAAGAGAAAAGCCCTAGTTCCCTCAACCTGCTCTCATAAGACCTATCCTGCAAACCAGGCAGCATCCTGGTAAATCTCCTTTGCACCCTTTCCAATGCTTCCACATCCTTCCGATAGTGAGGTGACCAGAACTGCACACAATACTCCAAACTGCAACATAACCTCGCGGCTCTTATACTCAAGCCCCCTGTTAATAAACGCTAACACATTATAGGCCTTCTTCACGGCTCTATATACTTGAGTGGCAACCTTCAGAGATCTGTGGACATGAACCCCAAGATCTCTCTGTTCCTCCCCATTCCTCAGAACCCTGCCGTTGACTCTGTAATCCGCATTCAAACTTTTTCTACCAAAATGAATCACCTCGCACTTATCAGGGTTAAACTCCAACTTAAATTGGAGGCGATTACAGAGATAGAGAGGTGGAAGGTCATGGAGGGATTTGAAAACAAGTATGAGAACTTTATAATTGAGGTCTGAAGGTGGATGGACTACACCCCAGCATTCTAAAAGAGATAGCTGAGGAGATTTCGGAGGCATTGCTGGTGATCTTTCAGGAATCACTGGAGGCAGGAAGGGTGCCAGAGGACTGGAAAAGTGGCTAATGTAACACCCCTCTTTAAGAAGGGAGGGAGGCAGAAGATGGGAAACTATAGGCCGGTTAGCCTGACTTCGGTCATTGGCAAGATTTTAAATTCAATTCTTAAAGATGAGATTGCGGAGTACTTGGAAGTGCATGATAAAATAGGACTGAGTCAGCAGTCAAAGGGAGGTCATGATTGACAAATCTGTTAGAGTTCTTTGAGGAGGTAACAAGGAAGTTAGACAAAGGAGAACCAGTGGACGTGATTTATTTCGATTTCCAGAAGGCCTTTGACAAGATGCCGCATAGGAGACTGTTAAATAAATGAAGAGCCCATGGTGTTAAGTGTAAACTCCTGGCATGGATAGAGGATTGGCTGACTGGCAGAAGGCAGAGAATGGGATAAAGGGGTCTTTTTCAGGATGGCAGCCGGTGACTAGTGGTGTCCCTCAGGGGTCAGTGCTAGGACCACAACTTTTCACAATATACATTAATGATCTGGAAGAAGGAACTGAAGGCATTATTGGTAAATGTGCAGATGATATAAAGATCTGCAGAGGGACAGGTAGTATTGAGACAGCAGGGGGCTGCAGAAGGATTTGGACAGGCTAGGAGAGTGGACAAAGAAGTGGCAGATGGAATACAATGTGGAAAAGTGTGAGGTTATGCACTTTGGAAGGAGGAATGGAGGCATAGACTATTTCCTCAATGGGGAAATGCTCAGGAAATCAGAAGCATAAAGGGACTTGGGAGTCCTTGTTCATGATTCTCTTAAGGTTAATGTGCAGGTTCAGTCGGCAGTTAGGTAGGCAAATGCAATGTTAGCATTCATGTCGAGAGGGCTAGAATACAAGACCAGGGGGCAGCACGGTGGCCTAGTGGTTAGCACAACCGCCTCACGGCGCTGAGGTCCCAGGTTCGATCCCGGCTCTGGGTCACTGTCCGTGTGGAGTTTGCACATTCTCCCCGTGTCTGCGTGGGTTTCGCCCCCACAACCCAAAAATGTGCAGAGTAGGTGGATTGGCCACGCTAAATTGCCCCTTAATAGAAAAAAAAAATAATTGGGTAATCTAAATTTATTAAAAAAAAAAAAAAAAAAAGAATACAAGACCAGGGATGTACTTCTGAAAATGTATAAGGCTCTGGTCAGACCCCATTTGGAGTATTGTGAACAGTTTTGGGCCCCGTATCTGAGGAAGGATATGCTGGCCTTGGAAAGGGTCCAGAGGAGGTTCACAAAAATGATCCCTGGAATGAAGAACTTGTTGTACGAAGAACGGTTGAAGACTCTGTGTCTGTACTCGTTGGAGTTTAGAAAGATGAGGGGAGAAAATATTGAAACTCACTGGATACTGGGAGGCCTGGATAGAGTGGATGTGAAGAAGATGTTTCCACTTGTAGGAAAAACTAGAACCAGAGGACACAACCTCAGACTAAAGGGACGATCCTTTAAAACAGAGATGAGGAGGAATTTCTTCAGCCAGAGGGTGGTGAATCTGTGGAACTCTTTGCCGCAGAAGGCTGTGGAGACCAAATCACTGAGAGTCTTTAAGACAGAGATAGATAGGTTCTTGATCAATAAGGGGATCAGGGGTTGTGGCGAAGGCAGGAGACTATCAGCCATGAATGAATGGCGGAGCAGACTAGATGGGCCGAGTGGCCTAATTCTGCTCCTGTGACTTATGGTCTTCTGTTGTTGGTTAATGTTATAACCCACACGGGATGACCCACTGCCCTGTGGACCTTGCAGAATACAAGCACCCCCGATAAGGAGGGGGGGGGGGGGACCCTTAACTAAGTTCATGTGCCTTTGCGTAAATCGAGTCGGCCAGTCAGAGAAGGCTCAGTGGGGAATGCCGGGATCTGTACATAATAGTTAACGTGTTAAATAAGGTCAATTTGTATTTTCTCTCCAACTCGGTGTGGACTCCTTCCATTGCTCCTTACGAAGGTTAACAAGGTGTTAACGTGGGCCAGCGAGCACAGAGAGGATTAGGAATGGGACTTAGTGTGAGTCTGAACATCGGCACTGGGGATTTGGATGATTTCAGGTTTACAGAGGGTGGAGTGTGGGAGGTTGGCCAGACGTGCACAGGAACATGTCAGATCTGGAGGGTTTCAGCAGAAGCTGGGGTGTGGCATTGGTGAAGTTGGGCGATATTAGGAAGGTGGATATAAAGGGAGCAGATATGTGACGAGGAACTCAAAGCAGGGCCAAATATGGCTCCAAACAGAAAAATTATCAAAGAATTCTCAACAATCCGTGCCTTCATTTCCTTTGAATATTTTAGTTCAATGCTTACAAAAATAAACGAGATGGAAAACGAGGCAGCTTTGGCTGACTGTCAAGAACATCCAATCAACTGCTTTCTGATTGGATGATTGAAGGAGGGACACTTCCAGGATTGGTTTGTCGAGTGACCAATGTTGGCGGCATTGGGGAGGGCGGGGGGGTGGTCACTGTGAAGCAGGAATCTGCGTGGTAACATTTCTTGGAGCATGGACAACGCGAATTAGCAACAGGAGGAACAACGCAGGCGAGAACAGGAAGGGTCTGACAGCAGCTGCTGAACAATTATCTCATCCAATTTGGTGCTTCCCTTCTTGCGTAAACTGGGCTTCCAAATTCACCACTTGCAAATGAGGCAATGTCTGCACTGCCGTCTGAGTCCAACTAGAAAAAACTAACAAGCTTTGGAATGATCCCAGGAGGATGCTCTGAGGTAGTGGCCAACACTCCTCAAAACACAAATATTGACACTGCGGAAAAATAGAAAAGAAGGACTTTCATGCCAGGGGCGGCATGGTGACGCAGTGGTTAGCACCGCTGCCTCACGGCACCGAGGACTCATGTTCGATCCCGGCCCCCAGTCACTGTCCGTGTGGGGTTTGCACAATCTCCCAGCGTCTGCCTGGATCTCACTGCCTCAACCCAAAAAGATGGGCAGATTAGGTGAATTGGCGACGGTAAATTGCCCCTCAATTGGAAAAAGAAATTGGATACGCTAAATTTATTTAAAAAAAGAAGGACTTTCATTTTTCTATTAATTCTTTCATGGACGTCGGCATCGCTGGTAAGGTCAGCGTTTGTTTCCCACACCTAATTGCCCTTTGAACTGGGTGGCCTGGCCAGGCTAATTTAGAGAGGGCAGTTAAGGGTCAACCGCATTGCTGTGGGCCTGGAGTCACGTGTGGGCCAGACCAGTCAAAGACGGCGGATTTCCTTCCCTGCAACACATTGGCGAACCAGATGTGTTTTTTTTTCACATCTATTCTGGCCACTGTTACTGAGACGAGCTCTCATGGAATTGAATTTTAATTCGACCAGCGTGGGATTTGAACCCATGTCCTTGGCCGGGATGCTGGATGACTCGACCAGTAACATCGCCACCACCATCTCCACAAAGTGCCTTTCACCACACCAAGAAGTCGCAAAACACTTCACAGCCAATGAAGAACTCGGCAATTTGAAGGGAGGACTGCATTTCTTTAATATATGTTTTCCTATGGATTCAAATGAAATGAAAAATAAAAAATGAAATGAAATGAAAATCGCTTATTGTCACGAGTAGGCTTCAATGAAATTACTATGAAAAGCCCCTAGTCGCCACATTCCGACGCCTGTCCGGGGAGGCTGGTACGGGAATCGAACCGTGCTGCTGGCCTGCTTGGTCTGCTTTAAAAGCCAGCGATTTAGGCCAGTGAGCTAAACCAGCATGGCAGGGGTGGGGTGGGGGGGGGGGGGGGGGGGGGGGGAGAGGAGGGGGGGTAGTGGGGGGGAGGTGGGTGAGGAATGGACTTTTCCACCAAGGTCATCTCCTTCCACAGCCCATATACACTGTCGCTTCTCATAGACGTTACAAACTCATTTAATCCCCTATTGGGAGATTATATAAAGGCCCTCCATCGCCCTCCATTTGCTTAATATGTACAGTTTATTAACTCTGTTACCTGACCCTGGAACCTTCATTTCCACAGATCACATTTCCTTAGTCCCATCCACAAGGGATTTATGAACGACTTTGGTCTTTTCCTCTGAATTTCACCCAATAACTTTCAGCCCCATTCCTGTCGCACAAGCTGTCATTTGGAGCAAATTAATTTGTACATAAGGTCATGTTCCTGGATGTCTAGTCAATGGCATTCGGAGAAGGAGAAAATAGATCATCAATGTCGCAATGACCCAACGTACCTTGTGAAAAGGTATCAGTCTGCCAGGCTTTGGGGCAGAGATGGAGTTAGAGATGTCTCTGATATTTACCTGACACAAACAGTAGCCATTGATCACCCCTTAGACTTCTCAACTCCAACGGATACAAGCCCAGCCTCTCCAACCATTCTTCAGAACACAACCCACCCATTCCAGATATTAGTCCAGTAAACCTTCTCTGAACTGCTTCCAAACCATTCTTCCTTAAATAAAGAGCCCCGTACTGTTCACTGTACAGTCTCACCAATGCCATAGAATCCAAAGATTCATAGAATCCCGACAGTGCAGAAGGAGGCGAATGGGCCCATTGAGTCTGCACTGACCTTCCGAAAGAGCACTCTACCTAGGATCACTTCCCCGTCCTCCCCTTGTAGACTCATGCATTGATCATGGACAATCCATCTAATATGCACATATTTGGATTCTGGGAGGAAACTGGAGCACCCAGAGGAAACCCACGCTGATACGGGGAGAATGTACAAACTCCACACAGTCACCCAAAACTTGAATCGAACCTGGGTCCCTGACACTGTGAGGCAGCAGTGCTAATTACTGTGTCACGGTGCCTTGGAAAACTGAAGTATAATGTCCCAACTTTTGTATTCACTTCCCCTCTCAATAAACAATAACGTTCTATCAACTTTCCGAATTGCTTGCTGTACCTGCTTACTAATGTTTTGTAATTCATGCACTCAGACACCCAGATCCCTCTGCACCTCACAGCTCTTCAATCTCTCGTCATTTAGATAATGTGCCTCCTTTTTTATTCTTCCTGCCAAAATAGACAATTTCACATTTTCTCACATCATACTCCATTTGCCAGATCTTTGTTCACTCACTTACCCGATCCATATCCCGTTGTAGCTTCCTTATGCCACTTACTTTCCTACCTATCTCTGTATCAACAGCCAATTTTGCAACCATACCTTCAAAATAGTCGTTTGTAAAAATTGTATAAAGTTGAGACACCAGCATTAATCTCCACAGCACAACATTCATTAATCTTGCCAACCAGAAATTCGCCCATTAATGCTTACTCGCTGTTTCCTGTTAGCTCGCCAATCTTCTCTCAATATCAATACATTCCCATCCACACCATGAGCTTTTATTTTAAGCAATAACCTTGATGTGGCACCTTATCAAATGCCTTCTGAAATCTAAGTACAGTACATCCACCTGCTCCCCTTTATCCACAGGCCTATTACTAGAACATCTTTAACGATAGCAAAAATGTTAGAAGCTACGACAGATGTTAAGCTAACTGGCCTGCAGTTTCGTGCTTTCTGTCTCCTTCCCTCCTTGAATAAAAACCAAAGAATCCCTACAGTGCAGAAGGAGGCCATTTGGCCCATCGAGTCTGCACTGACACAGGATAAACACTTGACCTACCTACCTAATCCCATTTGCCAGCACTTAGCCCATAGCCTTGAATGTTGTGACGCGCCAAATGCTCATCCAGGTACTTTTTAAAGGATGTGAGGCAACCCGCCTCTACCCCCCTCCCATGTGCTTTGCTTTATATAGATTGCGGGTAGTGTCTTGAGATGGACTGAAAGCTGATTAGCAGACAGGAAGCAAAAGGTTGGAATAAATGAATGTTTTTCCGATTGGCAAGCAGTGACTAGTGCGGTACCGGAGGGATCAGTGCTGGAACCTCACCTGTTCACATTATATATTAATGATTTGGACGAGGGAACTGAGTGCATTATCTCCACATTTGCAGGTGATACAAAGTTGGGTGTGAGGGTGAGCTGTGAGGAGGATGCAGAGATGCTTCAGCGGGATTTGGACAGGCTGAGTGAGTGGGCATAGACATGACAATGTGGATAAATGTGAGGTTATCCACTTCGGTAGCAAAAATAGGAAGGCAGATTATTATTTGAATGGGTGTACATGGGGAGAGAGGGATACTCAGCGAGACCTTGGTGTCCTCGTGCATCATTCGCTGAAAGTAAGCGTGCAGGTACAGCAGGCAGTAAAGACGGCAAATGGTATGTTGGCTTCATAACAAGAGGATTTGAATATAGGAATAGAGATATTTCATTGCAATTGTATCGGGCATTGGTAAGGCCACACCCAGAGTATTGTGTACAGTTTTGGTGTCCCTATCTGAGGAAGGATGTTCTTTCTATGGAGGGAGTGCAGCGAAGGTTTACCCGGCTGATTCCTGGGATGGTGGGACTGTCATACGAGGAGAGACTACATCAGTTAGGACTATATTTATTGGAGTTTAGAAGAGTGAGAGGGGCTCTCATAGAAACTTATAAAATTCTAACAGGATTAGACAGGGTAGATCCAGAAATAATTTTCCCAATGGTGGGGAGTCCAGATCTAGAGGTCATAGCTTGAAGATAAGGGATAAATCTTTTTGGACAAAGCCTCCTTCATCGGGGTAACAATACTCTCTCCACCCACTCCTTTAGCGAGGTCATCAATCGCTTGCGATGCTTGTCAAAGTGCTCATAAAATAGCCGCTCAATCTCTCTCACCATCACTGTCAATTGGGTGACTGTCTGTATGGAGTTTGCACGTTCTCCCCGTGTCTGTGTGGATTTCCCCCGGGTGCTCCGGTTTCCTTCCACAGTCCAAAGACATGCAAGTGTGGCGGATTGGCCATGATAAATTGCCCTTAGTGCCCAAAAAAGTTAAGTGGGGATACTGGATTACGGGAATGGGGTGGAGGTGTGGGGTTGGGTAGGGTGCTCTTTCCAGGGGCTGGTGCAGATTCAATGGTCCTCCTTCTGCACTGTCAATTCTCTAATTCTATGGTCACCTCAGCCAGCTTATCCACTGTAAAGGGCACAGCCCCACTCCACAAGCCATTTCCCGACATCTTTCCTCCCGCTGGACTGCCCATCGAACTCGCCGGAGGACCTTCGCTTGTCCCCTTTCTCCCTGGATTATTTTCCTGGATTTATGACATCCTTTGGTTGCCTTAGACTTTCCCACAAATAATCAGAACCAAATTCTCCCCGGAAACTGGGTAGGAAGGGGCAAAAACCAAAAGCTCAAACAGGGGCCACCCAATGTGTGACCTCCACCGACATGTTGCCACCGGACGTCATGTCTGATCTGAAAGACGGCACGTCTGGCAGTACAGCACTCCCCTGATACTGCACACCTTTTATGAGTTGATGCCATATTTCAGCCTGATAATGCTCTTTTGTGTTGCCCTGCGGAACCTTTATGTGTTCAATGTGCTATATAAATATTCAAAGAACCTTTCACTGAAGAGCAGATTTATGGTAGTATTGGGCCTTGAAAGTGCAAAGGTTGGAAGTTCTTAGCATGTAATAAGGGAGCTAGTATCAAATTTAATGTTGCATGTAACCAATACTGTATTGGTTGGTAAGATTATTGGCGTGGTTTCAATCTCCTATTTACTGGTGGCTTAGCAGGTGGTGATTGGCAAGAAGAATTGAAAAGTGCAGAAGTTACGTTAGAAATACAACCAGGAAGTAATGGCCGGGTTGATGTATTCTGTGTGTTTTTACACTGCCATAACCACAGCTAATTTCAGAAACCGGCATTTCAAAACCCAAAGTAACTGTTTGGCCAATGAATACTTATTCTCTGGGGTTTGTGATGTCACAGGTGACATATAACTTGGAAGTGGCCATTTGTAAAAAAAATTTTTAATGAAAGTTTTCACAGCGCATGGGGAGTATTGAATTGTGCAAACCCATTGCGAAACCATTTTGATTCATACGGAAAAGGAAACAAAAAGTGCTGAACATACTCGGCAGGCCAGACTGCGGAGAGGAGAACAGAGCGAACACTGATGGCCTTCCATCGGACGTCAGAAATGTAACAGGTTTTAAACAATAACTGATGGAGGGAAAAGGTGAGGGAGGGAGATCAGAATGAAAGGGAAAGCCTGTGATCGGGTGAAGGAGAGATGAAATGACATAAGGGATGATGGAACGAGGCAAAATGAGGTGGTAAAGGAAAAGTACAGAAACACAAAGAGATGGGCTGAGAGTTTTGGGATGGGGAATTTGACCCTCACCCCGTTCACTCATCACCTTTGTGCCCATTCACTTATTGGTTCCTGATCTGTCAACGTCTCAAATTTAAAATTCCCATCCCCATATTCCAATTCCTCCCCCCATTGGTTTAACCCCTCCCCGTCTCTGTTACTTCCACCGGCCCCATAACCCTCCGAGATCTCTGTCTGCTAATTCTGCTCTCTTGCTCATTTCTCATTCTCTGTTGACATGTAAACTCTGAGCAACAAGTGACCCACGAAAGAGAAAATGCTGGAAAATCTCAGCAAGTCTGGCAGCATCAGTAGGGAGAGAAAAGAGTTAACATTTCGAGTCCGATGACTCTTTGTCAAAGCTATCAGAAAGAGAAAGTGGGAAATATTTATACTGTGGAGTGAGAATGAAAGATGAGTCATAGCCACAGAAACCCAGGGAAACCGGGTGCTGATGGCCACAGATACCGAGGGGAAAGAGTGCTAATGGCAGTCCCCAGAGAGAACAAAGATGTGAAAGGTCAAACAGCAGGGAAACTAACATCAGAGGATGAACTATAGGTGTGGGGGGAGGGGGAAGCAAAGAGGACAAGGTGAAGGAAAGGTGGATAAGATTGGGGGGAAATTAAATGTATATTAAGAAAGAAAGAAATGGTAAATGGGTTGAGGTGGGGTAGAGCTGATCATCTGAAGTTGTTGAATTCGATGTTCAGGCCGGAAGGCTGCAGCGTGTCTAACCTGAAGATAAGATGTTGTTCCTCCAGTTTGCGTTGAGCTTCACTGGAACATTGCAGCAGGCCAAGAACAGACATGTGGGCATGGGAGCAGGGTCTTGTGTTAAAATGGCAAGCAACAGGAAGGTCAGGGTCCTGAATGCGCACAGTCCGAAGATGCTGAGCAAAGCGATTACCCAGTCTGCGTTTGGTCTCTCCGATATAGAGGAGACCACATTGGGAGCAGCAAATGCAATAGACCAGATTGGAAGAGATGGAAGTGACCCTCTATCTCTTTTACCAAAACCTCGAAATGTATTTATTTATTTAGGCGCGACACTTTCGCTCTGAGGAACATAGGCAAATTATCTAATGTTATTCACATATTTTGTAATTTGTACGGGTGCGATTCTCCGCCCCCCACGACGGTTCGGAGAATAGCGGGAGGGCCTTCCCGACATTTTTCCCGACCTCCCGCTATTCCCCCCCCCCCCCACGGCCGCCCCACAGCACGAATCGCTGCTCGCCGTTTCTTTACGGCGAGCAGCGATTCTCCCCTAGCCGATGGGCCGATTTCCCAGGCCTTTACGACCGTTTTCACGAACTCCAACACACCTGCTCTTACCGTTCGTGACAACGGCCGCAAAGTGCCGTTCTGGAGAACCATGGCACCGATTGGCACGGCCGCACCACCAAGGGTGGCATGGGCCCGCGATCAGTGCCCACAGATCGCGGGCAGCGGGTCCGAACCCCGCGCACTCTTTGTTCCTCCGCTACCCTGCTGGATCAGTCCGCGGGGCGGCTGAGCGGCATAACGGCCCGCGCATGCGCGGGATTCACGCATATGCGGATGACATCATCGTGCGCATCAGCCGCCATTACCCTTGGCGCGCGGGCTCAGCGAAGTTCGCTAAGCCTGCGATGCCGTGGTTCACGGGGCCCCGCTGCTAGCCCCGACCGGGGAGCAGAATCGGGTCCCGGGAGGGGGCGCGGAGGCTGCCGTGAAACACGGCCAGTTTCACGGCAGCCTTCATGCGCCCGTAGCATTTCCTCTTTCCAAATAAGCTGCAGTAATATTGGCCAAAATAGTTGCATTATTTTCTCCACGATCTTACTGCATCGTCACAAGGATCAGTAAGAATGAACACCAACTCCTCCTCCACAATAGTCCTCAATACCGGTGCCCAGCAAGGCTGCGTACTTAGCCCCCTACTCCACTCCCTGTACACACACAACTGCGTGGCAAAACTTGGTTTCAACTCCATCTACAAGTTTGCTGACGACACGACCATAGTGGGCCGGATCTCGAATAACGACGAGTCCGAATACAGGAGGGAGATAGAGAACCTAGTGGAGTGGTGTAACGACAACAATCTCTCCCTCAATGCCAGCAAAACTAAAGAGCTGGTCATCGACTTCAGGAAGCAAAGTACTGTGCACAACCCTGTCAGCATCAACGGGGCTGAGGTGGAGATGGTTAGCAGTTTTAAATTCCTAGGGGTGCACATCACCAAAAATCTGTCCTGGTCCACTCACGTCGACGCTATCACCAAGAAAGCACAACAGCGCCTATACTCCCTCAGGAAACTAAGGAAATTCAGCATGGCCACATTAACCCTTACCAACTTTTACAGATGCACTATAGAAAGCATCCTATCGGGCTGCATCACAGCCTGGTATGGCAACTGCTCGGCCCAGGACCGCAAGGAACTTCAGAGAGTCGTGAACACTGCCCAGTCCATCACACGAACCCGCTTCCCATCCATGGACTCCATCTACACCTTCTGCTGCCTGGGGAAAGCGGGCAGCATAATCAAGGATCCCTCCCACCCGGCTTACTCACTTTTCCAACTTCTTCTATCGGGCAGGAGATACAGAAGTCTGAGAACACGCACGAACAGACTCAAAAACAGCTTCTTCCCCACTGTCACCAGACTCCTAAATGACCCTCTTATTGACTGACCTCATTAACACTACACCCTGTATGCTTCATCCGATGCCAATGCTTATGTAGTTACATTGTATATCTTGTGTTGCCCTATTATGTATTCTCATGTATTTCTTGAATTCTGTTCAATTCCCTTTCTTCCATGTACTGAATGATCTGTTGAGCTGCTTGCAGAAAAATACTTTTCACTGTACCTCGGTACACGTGACAATAAACAAATCCAATCCAATCCAATCCAAGGGAGGCCATTCATCCCGTCCTGAGCCTTCGACCCAGAGGCTTCTCGTGAATAATTTTATACCAAGCACAAGCTATTTCCCCTTTTGGTTAATGCAACAGATCCCAGACACTATTTTGAAGAAGAGCAGGAATGTTCTGCCCAATATTAATCAACCTTCCAAACACACAACCTCGAGCACCTTAAAGAACAAGGGCAGCACGTGCATGGGAACACCTCCAACAGCAAATTCCCCTCCAAGCCTCACACCGCCCTGACTTGGAATTACATTGCTGTTCCTTCATTGTCACTGGGTCAGGAGAACTCCCTCCCTAACAGCACTGTGGGTGTACCTACACCATGTGGACTGCAGCAGTTCAAAAAGTCAGCTCGTCACCAGCTGACGAGCAAGGGCAATAAATGCTGGCTGAGCCAGCGATGGTCATGTCGCATTAGCAAGTACATTTTTTGAAAGGTCCCTCAAACACGAAAAAACAGATCTGGGCCGGGATTCTCCCCCACCTGGCGGGGCGGGGAGTCCGGCGTGTCGGAGTGGCGTGAACCACTCTGGCGTCGGGCCGCCCCAAAGGTGCGTATGTTCGCGCATGCGCTGGTGCATCAGCGGCTGCTGACGTCATACCGGCGCATGCGCAGGGGAGGGGGTCTCTTCCGCCCCCGCCATGGTGAAGGCCATGGTGAAGGCAGAAGAAAAAGAGTGCCCCCACGGCACAGGCCCCCCCCGCCGATCGGTGGGCCCCGATCGCGGGGCAGGCGACCGTGGGGGCACCCCCCGGGGTCAGATGGCCCCGCACCCCCCCCCCCCCCCCCCCCCGCCCCAGGATCCCGGAGCCCGCCCGCGCCGCCAATCCCTCCAGTACCAGGGGTGGTTTAAACCACGCCGGCGGGAAAGGCCTGTTAGCGGCGAGACTTTGGCCCATCGCAGGCCGGAGAATCACCGCGGGGCCGCGGAATCACCGCGGAGAATCACCGCCCGCCGACCGGCACAGCGCGATTCTCGCCGGGGGGTCGGAGAATTCCGCCCCTGGTCATTATCACATTGATGTTTGTGGGATCGCACTGTGCACAAATCTGCTGTCGCGTTCCCTACACTCCAACAGCGACCACACTTTAAAAAAGGTACCTCGTTGATTGTGAAAGGTTCAGGGAAGTTGCTGCGTAAATGCTGATTCTTTCTCTGCTGTGTGTCAGCTTTGAAACATGCGCAACATCATTTCAATCTGGTGCTACGCTCCCTTCTGCTCAGGTTACAGGCTGAACCGTACTGTGAGCCGAATGCTGAGGAAGGTAGTCACTGGGTTCCCTGTGTTTATTCCACATGCTCAGGCTGATACAAACGAATGAGTAACAACTGATCTCAGGCTCCACCCAGGTTAGAATCATTTCCTCTAAAGACTGGGCTGTCTGGAATATTGTACAAAGGTTAATGGCTCTGAAGAAACTTGCACAGTGAAATTGGTTAAACACGGTGTCTCAAACTCTAGATATTTGTTTGCTGGAGGGTGGGGGGGAGGGGGTGTGTGCAGTGGAACAGGTTATTAGTTATTCACAACACTTCACCTGCTCATTCAAGGAGCATTACAATGACTTTAACTAAAGTGAAAGTAAACATTCAACCCTGACCAATGGGGATTGATGGGCGTTACCCTAAACTCTCAGTATGACTGTGGAGTTATTTTTAATTTGTTTATGGGATGTGAGCATCAGAGGTCAGACTAGCATTTATTGCCCATCCCTAACTACCCTTGGGAAGGTGGTGGGGAGTCGCCTTCTTGAACTGCTGCAGTCCATGAGGTGTAGGTGCACCCACAGTGCTGTTAGGGAGGGAGTTCCAGGGTTTTGACCCAGCGACAGTGAAGGGACCACATCAGAATGGTGTGTGGCTTTGGATCTGCTACCCCTGTCCTTCCAGGTGGTAGAGGGTTGGGAGGTGCTGTCAATGTAGCTGAGAACTCTGAGGTGGGATGACGTGGGCGGCATGCTATACATATATGCCTGGAACTCGCTGCCGGAGGAGGTGGTGGAAGCAGGGACGATAGTTTAAGGGGCATCTTGACAAATACATGAATAGGATGGGAATAGAGGGATACGGACCCCGGAAGTGTAGAAGATTTTAGTTTAGACGGGCAGCATGGTTGGCACAGGCTTGGAGGGCCGAAAGGTCTGTTCCTGTGCTGTACTTTTCTTTGTTTTTTATATGCACCATATCAACAGGTGGACCATTAATCCAGACAAATTTACGCCCAGCATATAAAACTGCACTATTGACACACACATAAACCAAACTTTTTCTCTCCATTGCAACCCCTCAGTCGCTCACTTAGAGCTATTTACTGCGCACAGAGTGGAGCGGGGGGCTCAATCCTGCGCCCTGGGTTTGGGGTTAATGTTGGCTATTCTCCTCTCAAACTCACTCAACCACGGTGACCCCAAAACTAAGTTTGGATCGGCAGTGAGTTAGTCGCAAGGTAGCAGTCCACCTGCTTAGCCTCAGCCTCGGGAGGTCCTCTGGTTTGGATGAGATGAAGCTACACTAATCTCGAATTCAATCGGGAGTCAAGTAATTTGTCAAGGATATCAACTGCGGCCCAATGGGTACCTCTTACCATTAGAGTTTGGAGGCCCCACTCCAGATGCTGAACACATCATCCAGGTTGACACCCCCTGTACGAGTGCTGAGAGTGTGCTGAAGTCTATCAGGTTAAATCTTAAACCAAGTGTCCTGTCCTCTCATTTGGGATTAAAGATTTTGTAGCTTCTCCTGGGACCAATATTCATCCCTCAGTCAACGTCGCTGAAACAGATGATCTGGCAAGAATCACATTCCTGTTGGCTGCCACGTTTCCTACATTGCAACAGTGACTACATCATCAAAAAGAGGTTTGTGAAAGGTGTTGTATAAACACCAGTGTCTATTTTTCAATCTGTTCTCAGTGGGAGCACCACAGAAATGCCAGAGTCAGCACCTGAGATCTCGTCAAGTTTTTTTTTTTGTATCATGAAGCATTAATCTGCTGGTGGGGTAGTTTGCAATCTGATAAACACCCTTTGTGTGACAGCAGTAGACGTGTAGTGACTTGGTGTCTAACGGCTATGACAGCGCACTATTAGCCATGGAAAACAGAGTCAGCAGACAATCTTTTCAGTATGTGTAGCCACCCAGCACTTTGTATGTTCATCACTGTCTGCTTCGTTGGAATAACCATCTCCAAAATGGAAAGTCTGATCGTGTCTGGCAGACTAGCTTTCCAAAATAATATTCATTGAGAATCACTGACTGTCACATGGGTGGCCAACTCCAGCAGTGAGATGATTGGTTGTTTTTTTTAAGGGGGGGTGATTTTTCTTTGAAGTATTTACTTTGGGAATGATGTTGGCCAAACCGCTGGAAGACCTCTCCTGCCTTTACATAGATTCTACAGGCCATTTGGCCCATCTGTTGAATGCTGGTGTTTATAGTCCACAGGAGCCCCCTCCCACACTCATTATGTCTACTCTCCCTGCCCCTCCCTATCCCTTCCCTCATCATGGGTGCGTCACACTTCCCATAACTGCATCAATCTGGCATGGAGTTGGCAACACTCATCCCGCTGAGACAGAAGGTTGTGGAAACCAGATTGAGCACAGAACACTGGGCCAACACTCCAAGGCAGTACTCAGGGGGAAGTATTATTTGTTCAACATTAAACCATAGCCCCATCTGCCCTCTGAGCTGTACAATAAAGATCCCGCGACACTACTTTGAAGAACAGCGGGAGAGCGCTCCCTGCTATCCTGGCCATTTACCCCTCTATCTGTGGGGCAGCACGGTAGCATTGTGGATAGCACAATCGCTTCACAGCTCCAGGGTCCCAGGTTCGATTCCGGCTTGGGTCACTGTCTGTGCGGAGTCTGCACATCCTTCCCGTGTCTGCGTGGGTTTCCTCCGGGTGCTCCGGTTTCCTCCCACTGTCCAAAGATGTGCAGGTTAGGTGGATTGGCCATGATAAATTGCCCTTAGTGTCCAAAATTGCCCTTAGTGTTGGGTGGGGTTACTGGGTTATGGGGATAGGGTGGAGTTGTTGACCTTGGGTAGGGTGCTCTTTCCAAGAGCCGGTGCAGACTCGATGGGCTGAATGGCCTCCTTCTGCACTGTAAATTCTATAATTCTATCAACAGCTCGAGAACCCGATCATTTGGCCATTATCACATTGCTGTTTGCGGGATCTTGCTATGCTTCGTGTCCTACATTACAACAGCGACGACCGTTTTACTTCACTGGCTACTGAACTTTGCTTTAGGACATTCCTTGAGGGTGAAGGGCTCAGTAGAAAGCCAAGTTTCGGCTTTTTAATGCTTGAACCATTTGCATTTGGCAGTGAGTTCTGGAAACCTGGTCATTCTCTGCAAAAAGAAACGCCCCCTTATTCAATCATTTAGTCTTGTGTTCTCATCACCTTGCGGTGGGCTCAATCGCAAGTGGAAACCAACTCTCTTCGCCTGGGAGTGTTGTGGGATCTGTACGGTTCAGTCAAACAGGAAGACATCCCAGAGAAGGATAGCTTACACTGTACAACAACAACTTGCCTTTATATAGTACCTTTAATGCAGTGAAACATCCCCTCCCAATGCAACTGATAGGAGCGTAATCAAGCAAAATGTAACAATGAGCCACAAAGGGAGGTATTAGGGCAGATGGACCAATCTGATATCTCACCGATTTCATGGAAAGCGCGAAGACATGACAGCTCCTCCATTGCAAACATGGAGAAGTTATTCCTTCGAGTGCAGTGTGCTTAAATAGACTCTTTTGAGGGTTTTCTAATCATTTCTGGGATGTGGACGACGCTGGCTGGGCCAGCATCTCCTACATCAGACTCCTATTTATTGACTACAGCTCCGCCTTCAACACCATAATCCCAGCCAAGCTCATATCAAAGCTCCAAAACCTAGGACTTGGCTCTCCATTCTGCAACTGGATCCTTGATTTTCTGACCAACAGACCACAATCAGTAAGAATGAACACCAACACCTCCTCCACAATAGTCCTCAATACCGGTGCCCCGCAAGGCTGCGTACTTAGCCCCCTACTCTACTCCCTGTACACACACGACTGCATGGCAAAACTTCGTTCCAACTCCATCTACAAATTTGCAGATGATACGACCATAGTGGGCCGGATCTCGAATAACGACGAGTCAGAATACAGGAGGGAGATAGAGAACCTAGTGGAGTGGTGTAATGACAACAATCTCTCCCTCAATGCCACAAAACTAAAGAGCTGGTCATCGACTTCAGGAAGCAAAGTACTGTACACACTCCTGTCAACATCAACGGGGCCGAGGTGGAGATGGTTAGCAGTTTCAAATTCCTAGGGGTACACATCTCCAAAAATCTGTCCTGGTCCACTCACGTCGACGCTATCACCAAGAAAGCACAACAGCGCCTATACTTCCTCAGGAAACTAAGGAAATTCGGCATGTCCACATTAACCCTTACCAACTTTTACAGATGCACTATGGAAAGCATCCAATCTGGCTGCATCACAGCCTGGTATGGCAACTGCTCAGCCCAGGACCGCAAGGAACTTCAGTGTCGTGAATACCGCAAAGTCCATCACACGACCCTGCCTCCCATCCATTGACTCCATCTACACCTCCCGCTGCCTGGGGAAAGCAGGCAGTATAATCAAGGATCCCTCCCACCCGGCTTACTCACTCTTCCAACTTCTTCCATCGGGCAGGAGATACAGAAGTCTGAGAACACGCACGAACAGACTCAAAAACAGCTTCTTCCCCACTGTCAGCAGACTCCTAAATGACCTTCTTATGGACTGACTTCATTAACACTACACCCTGTATGCTTCATCCGATGCCAGTGCTTATGTAGTTACATTGTATATCTCGTGTTGACTATTATGTTTTTTCTTTTATTCCCTTTTCTTCCCATGTACTGAATGATCTGTTGAGCTGCTCGCAGAAAAATATTTTCACTGTACCTCGGTACACGTGACAATAAACAAATCCAATCCAATCCAATCCAATCCAGTCCATCTATTGCCCATCCCTGTGGGCATTTAAGAGTAATCCCGATTGCTGTGGATCTGGAGTCGCAGGTAGGCCAGATCGATTTCCTTCCCTCAGGGACATTAGTGAACCAGATGGGTTTGTATGACAACCAACAATTGTTTTGTGGTCACCTTTTCACTCCAGATTTTTAAAAAATGAATTCAAATTTTACCATCTG
Organism: Scyliorhinus canicula; assembly: GCF_902713615.1. Classification (NCBI taxonomy): domain Eukaryota; kingdom Metazoa; phylum Chordata; class Chondrichthyes; order Carcharhiniformes; family Scyliorhinidae; genus Scyliorhinus; species Scyliorhinus canicula. The sequence goes on along the minus strand of NC_052158.1, from coordinate 156,940,547 downwards.
GCCTGGCTGGATTTGGAACCCAGGTCCCCAGAGCCTGATTCTGGGTTTCTGAACGACTAGTCGAGCGACAATACCGCATTGCCACCGCCTCCCCATGGAGGGTGATGGAAGTGCAGGCAATCGAAGAAATTGGAAGAGGGAATGGGTCTGATTGGACCAATCTACAGAGTGTTAGTATGAACTTGATGGGTCAAATGGCGTTCTTGTGCTCGTAATACCTCAAAGGATCTATGACTCAAGGTTTTTAAGAAATATCGAAATGGAGCAGAGAGAGCGATAGCGAGGTGGAGAGATTGAGGGAAGGGTTTCCAGAGACACTGGTTGAAGCAGCTGAAGCTGTGGCCATCATTGGTGGAGTGAATGTAATTGGGGGTTGACAGGAGGCCAGAAATGAAGGAGCATGGAGATCTCATAGGCTTGTGGGGCTGGTGAATTCTACCTCGCTATGGAGTTGGCAGGCTGTGGGGATTTGCAAACAAGGATGAGAACCCGTGGTCTTCCCGTTGCAAGGACAAAGCAGCAGACACGTGGGAATACCACCACCCGCACGTTCCCCTCCAAGCCACATCCCGACCTGACTCGGATATACTCCGGCCGTTCCTTCACTGTCACCGGGTCACAATCCTAGAATTCCCTCCCAAACAGCACTGTGGGTGTACCTACACCACATGGGCCACAGTTATTCACCACCACCGTCTCCAGGACAATCAGAGATGGGCAATAAATGCTGGACTTGTCAGTGACTCTCACATCCAATGAATGCATTAAAAAATTATTTTAAAATTGAACGGTTGCCTGACTGGGATCTGGTGGAGGTCTGTGAGCCCCAACGCTGGCGATGAACAGGTTTGGTGCAGGTTAGCGTGCAGGCAGTCGAGGTTTGGATGAGCCGAGGTTTAGGGTTAGTGGGAAGGGAATTTGGAAAGCAGTGGAATGGTCCTGCATTGCAGCTTCACACTTTGTCAATTAGGCGTTGTTGACACTTTTGCTCATTACAATGCATGGCTCACAGGTCCAGACACGTGTTTCACAATGTGACACAGCTGCCGCTTTGAGATTACACATTGCAGAATAAAAACAACACTGCAGCTTTTAGACTGTGGCCGTAGGTTTACGGTTTATCATTGTGCAATATTGATAATTCACCGGGAAATTGCCTGGGCTGTGTGGAGCAGTACCTGAAGCATGGCTTGCCCAATGCTGTCGTTGGTAAACCAAAGACAAACCATATCCCCTTCTAATCTTGCCTCAGCGGGAAAGGCTTTTCCCTCTGGGTTGGACGGCGGTGGGGGTCAAGCTCCACTCTGCAGATTTAATCCAGGCTGACACGGCCAGAGCACACTGAGGGAGTGCTGCATCGTCAGAGGGTGAAACCTTAAAGCAAGGATCCATCTGCCCTCTCAGCTGCATGTAAAAGATCCCTCGCCCACTATCTCGAAGAAGAACAGGGGCCCTGGGTCAATACCTATTCCTCAAACATCACTAAAAAGCAGATCACGTGATTCGGATAAAAGATCACTCGACCGAGACATTGGGCTGAATTTGCCATAGGAATGGGACCAGACTATTGGGACCAGGTGGGATGCCAAACCTGCACACGGCCTCACTGCGCTTGTTGGAGCAACTTTAGATTAGATGGCCTCCTAATCAGAGGTCCACGTTGGACAATTAATGATGGAAGATAGACCCAGTAAGTGCGAGGGCCAAAAGGAATGTCCGCAGTAATGTACAGACCACAACCCCATCAGGAGAGGTGAGTGTGAAGGGAGAAGAGGAAGACAAAGGGGGAGCCTCAGAATGGGAGCACCCACGCAAGTGTCCCTCATCAATGGTGAAAGAAATGAGAAAATACTGTGAGGACCTCGGAGTGGAGGGTCCACCCCCTTCAGAAGAGTGGAAATGGCCAATCCTAGAGCCCCTCGGAGAATTACGGCTGCCCAATGCTGCCCCTGACACCACAGGGGAACCATGCGAGGGTGAAAAAGTCACTCTGTTGTGGGAAAATGGCCCTCGACTGGGGCCTAAATTGGCTTAACTGCTGGTGTACCTCTGGGGAGCGGGCTGACAATTACCATGGCAGCCTGACCTTGGAACTCTCGCAAGGAGGAAGGAACGTCATTGGGGAGATCTCCAGACAAGAGTTTCCCAGTCCTTTCCCAGGCCAGCCCCCCAGCCTCCAAACCAACCTCCACATGGCTGAGAAAAATCAGTTCATTAACTCTAGTTTCTCTCTCCAGACCTACTGAAAATTTTCCGCATTTTCTGTTTCATTTGAAGCTTGTGAAACGCACAGCTTCTTGTCAGTAACACGATGATTTTGGATGTTTTCTGTCTAAAGGAGAATGCTGCTCGAGTGAAGGGGACTGTCACACTATATTTCTGATAAATTCAGATGTTTAGCAGGGTCCCATGCTTCACTGTAGCCAATGAGTCACATGTCATTTAGTGAGGAAGTTTATATTTTGGGAACTATTGAGAGTTGAGAGTTTATGCGCAATCGTGAGGAGCATAGTGGCGATGGTGGGGGAAATGGTGCAAGATAGTGGTAATGTCGCTAGACTTGCAATCTAGAGGCCCAGGCTAACGCGCCAGGAAGATTGGTTTAAATCCAACCATGGCAGTTGGCGGAACGTAAAATCAATTAATAAAATCTGGAATTGATAATCAGTCACGGGATTGTCTTTACCTGGTCTGACCTACATGTGACTCCAGACTCACAGCAATATCGTTGCCTATGAGAAATGGTGTTGGGCAAATTGATTGAAGGCCGATAAATCCCCTGGTTATCCACTTTGGTAGCAAAAACAAGAAGGCAGACCATTATTTGATTGGTCATGCATTAGGAGAGGGGAGCGTGCAACGAGACCTGGGTTTCCTCATTGGCCAGTCACTGAAGGTAAGCATGCAGGTGCAGCAGGTGGTAAAGAAGGCAAATGGTATGCTGGCCTTCACTGTAAAAGCATTCAAGTACAGGAGCAGGGATGTGTTGCTGCAATTATACAGGCCTGTGGCGAATGGTTCCATCAAGGGCCTTGGTGAGGTTACACCTGGAATATTGTGAGCAGTTTTGGTCTCCTTATCTGAGGAAGGATGTTCTTGCTATGGAGGGAGGGCAGCAAAGGTTTACCAGACTGATTCCTCGGGTGGCAGGTCTGACGTACGAGGAGAGATCGTGTCGGTTAGGATTGTATTCACTAGAGTTCAGAAGAATGAGGGGGAATCTCATAGAAACCTATAAAATTCTAACAGGACTGGACAGGGTAGATGCAGGAAGGATGTTCCCGATGGTGGGTGGTGTCCAGAAACAGGGGTCACAGTCTGAGGGTATGGGGTAGACCATTTAGGACAGAGACGAGGAGAGATTTCTTCACCCAGAGAGTGGTGAGCCTGTGGAATTCATTACCACAGGAAGTAGTTGAGTCCAAAACGTTGTATGGTTTCAAGCAGCAGTTAGATATAGAATTTAGGGTGAAGGAGATCAAAGGATATGGGGGAAAACGGGATTAGGCTACTGAGTTGGATGATCAGCCACAATCATAATGAATGGTGGAGTGGGCTTGAAGGGCCGAATGGCCTCCTCCTTTCTAAGAGACCCAGTTCAGCATTCCGGGCCAGGAATGTGGAGATCCGGCATGGGGAACGATAACGGGAGCAGAATGGTAATCCGATGCTGATTCCCATTCCTTGGAGGATTTGGCGCATTGTCCCATCTTCCCAGTGGATAGAACTCATCAGCCAGTCAGAAAGCTGGAAAGTTAAACCTCTCCTACAGAGATTTGAGAATGTAATCTACGTTGGCACTGGGGGATTGGCACCTTCCACAGGATGTTAGAGCGAAGCCTCATCTGCTCTCTCTCAGTTGGTTATAAAATAAACTCCCCTGGCCACTATTTCAAAGAGTAGAGAGTTCTCCCAGTGTCCTGGGGCCTATATTTATCCCTCTGACATCAATAAAAATAGATTATCTGGTTACTCTTACTGTTTGTGGGATCTTGCTGTGCGCAAGTCGGTTGCTGCATTTTTTACATTACAACATTGCAAGAAGTTTTTTATTGGCTCCCAAGGGGTTTGGGACAACACAGGCACTGTAAAAACGCAGCCGTTTTCTTTCTGAATATTTATGAGTCAATGGGAAGATTTTAGATTTCCTTGTTTGATATGAAGCAGTTAAAGTTTGATTGTTTTGTCTGAGAGCCAACTTAATTGCAATTAACAGCAATCAACAGTGCCTGGCTGTACCAGGCTAACCCGAGATGGTGTAGATAGCGTAGGCTTCAGATCTGACAGACTTTTAAATGTGCTATAACCAACTCTCCGGCTCTCCAGCAATAAACATTCATATTTCATCGATTTTATTTTCCTCGTTACTCGTTGCGTCCTCCATTTTGAACCTCTTGAACTCCGTAATTCAGTGAACCCCCGGGAAGCTATTTCCCAAATACTTTCCCAGTGCTCCTCCTTCGGCCGAATTCTCCGGCCGTCGCGATTCTCCCTTCCCGCCCGCAGTCCATCCCTGCCCACAGGCTTCCCGAAGGCATGGGGTGTCTTCAATGGGAAATCCCATTGGCACGCGGCAGTTCAGAGAATCCCGCCACCAGCAGATGGCGCAGCGCCGAGAAACGCAGGAATGTTGGGGCGCGGGATCCTGCCCCTCAACTCTTGATTGGCTCTGATTGGTCAGATCCTGGACAATGCCCAGTCGAAGCCCTTTTGGATGAACTGCCCCACACGACCACATCAACAACCACCCACATATCTATAGCGCCTTGAATGTGCGAAAATGTCTCCAAGGTGCTTCACAAGCGTTCTGAAGGTCAACTAGGAATGGACAATAAATGCTGGCCCAACCAGCGACGCCCACATCCCGAGTCACGGATGCTGATAGGAAATAGGACAGAAGAATGTATTGAGGCCACTGTGAGCCTCCTCCATCATTCAGTAAGGCCATGACTGAACGTATACATGGCTCTACTTTCCTGACCTATCCACCATTCCCTGCACTCCCTTTGTGTCCAAAAACCTATTGGTCTCAATTTGAATATACGAAGGAGATATCAGGACACGTGATCAAAAACCTGGTCAAAGATATAGGGCACAATCCTCCAGCCGCGCTGCGCGGGAAAAGCGCCGGCTCCAGGGAGCTCGCAACGCCTTGCGAGATTCAGCGTGTTCAACTTTTGGCAAATCAACATGTTAGAGTGAGACAGTGAGCCTCACTCTAACTTGCCTATTCCCGAGGTACCTGAGGATTTGGCCGCAGGGACCCCGGGTGAGCGCTGTTTGGTATCGGTGCCCACAAATGGGGACGAGAGGGAACGGCACTTGTGGGGGTCTCCAAGGGGATCGGAGGCCCCCAGCTGCATGCCTTTTGGGCAGGGTGATGCCCTGGCACTGCTGCTGCCACCTGGGTGCCCAGTGGCACTGTTGGCTGACAGGGCCACTGGAAAGGTGCCGAGCTGACATTCCTTGCAAGCGATCAGGCTGGGTGTTGGGTGGCTGGGGGGGGGGCATGTATGGAGGTCGGGGATTCTTTTGGGGGCCTTGGATCTGCGCATTGTAAAAATGGGGCAATGTGCCGACCACGTTCCCTGTTCAGACCCCTCATTCAACACGAGTAGTGCTGAATAACCACGTGTTTCTCAGCACTGTGAGAGTGACGGGAATCACGCGGCTAAATGCCCGCGCTACGGAAATTTGGTCCCTTTACGGAACATCGCGCCCATGGGTTTCAAAGAGTATCTGGAAGGAGCAGGGAGTTTAAATTAGGGAGTCGCAGAGCCCAGCAGCTGAAGGCACGGCAGCCAACACTGCGATGCTTAAAAACAGAGAGAGAGAAGCCAGAACGGGAGGAGCATAGAGATCTGGGAGGGTTGTGGGGCTGGAGGAGTTACAAAGATAGACAGGGGGCAAAGCCATGAATGGTTTTGAAAACAGGGACGTGAGCGTGAAAATCAAAGCTTGACAGGGTCTGGAGCCAATGGGTGAGCACGGGGGGAGGGGGGGGGGATATGGGAGATGGATTCGGTGTGAGGTGGCAGTCAGGCCAGAAGATCAATGAAATAGTCGAGTCTGCAGCAGGGACTGAGGTTAATGTGGTGGCGAGGCCCCTTTAAGGGCCAAGTCCTCACATTCCACATGAGTGGAACACACAAACCCCGACCAATGGGGAAAGGGCACAGGGTCCTGGGAATGGGGTCCAGGGCAGAGTGGACCCTGGAGCCAGAGAGAGAAGACCTGTTTAGCGACTCTGCTTGTGTATAGTTTACCTGTACTTGTTATTGATGAACCCTTGCTCCGTTACACTGGAAGTCTACCTGGTATCGCCTTGAGCCAGGACAGTTAATATCATTGATCTTATCAATAGTTTATAGTATCCTCAGTGAATTTCTAAATCACCGAATCCCATTTGTTAACCAGAATCTATCTCGTTCCTTCTTGAAATCTTTTCCCATTTCCAGTTCCACCACCAAGTCTGACAAACTGTCCTCAAACTCCTATCTAAATTTCCTTTCTACGGTCCTTAATTTGTAAAGAGGACTCGTTCTGCTTGATTCAGTTTTGTGTTAGCTGGGCCTCTGCGGGTAAATCTCTCCCAGCTCAGCCACAAGGTTCTGAGTTCAACTCCCCCCCTCTCCCAGATGCTTGAAGACAAATCCAGTCTCACGCTAGTCAGTGCAGTGATGAGGGTGTGCTGCACTGTCCGGGGTGCTGTCTTTCCGAGGAGTTATTGACCTCTCGTGTAGAGGGAAAAGATCTGATGAAACAATGTGACGAAAGGCAGTGATGTTCTTCGCAGTGGCCTGATCAGTATTTATCCCACAATCAATATCACTGAAACTGATCATCTGGCCATGATCGCAATGCTGTTTCTGGGATTTTTGTCTGCCAAAAAATGTCTGCCATGTTTCCCACAATACAACAGTGACATGGGGGTGTCCCAAGGTGGTGACAGGGTTTGGGTTATGGTTCATAGAATCAGACAATCCCGACAGTGCAGAAGGAGACCATTTAGCCCATTGAAGTGCAGCGAACCTCCAAAAGAGCATCCTACATCGGCCCAATCCCCCGCCCCATTCCCATCGCCCAACCGAACCTGCACAACTTTGGATCGGAGGAAACCCACGCAGACATTGGGAGAAATTGCAAACTCCACACAGACAGACACCCGGGGTCCCTGGTGCTGTCAGGCAGCAGTGTTAACCATTGTGCCACCGTGCTGCCATAACTAAAGGTGAGGATTTTCATCTCCCACATGTCTGAGAAGCTTACAGGCTTCAGTCTGTCCAAACATTTCACAAATATTAACACTTGCGTCACATCGTTTCACAGTCAACTGCTTCCAGAGAGACAGGGCCCAAGCTCTTCAACATTTTCCCACACTCGCATGCCATTCCCCGAGGTTCAATAATGACCAGGGTTCACACAAAGCAACACAGGAATAGAATGTGACCAATAGCATTAACGCATGGCACCAGATCACGGATCGTTCAGACATCCCCACCAGTACTGTACCCCAGTGTTATACAGTGACAGACCTGTCCCCAGCAGTACTGTACCCCAGTGTTATACAGTCACAGACCCGTCCCCACCAGTACTGTACCCCAGTGTTATACAGTGACAGACCTGTCCCCAGCAGTACTGTACCCCAGTGTTATACAGTGACAGACCCGTCCCCACCAGTACTGTACCCCAGTGTTATACAGCGACAGACCCATCCCCACCAGTACTGTATCCCAGTGTTATACAGTAACAGACCCGTACCCACCAGTACTGTATCCGTGTTACACAGCGACAGACCCGTCCCCACCAGTACTGTACCCCAGTGTTATACAGTGACAGACCCGTCCCCACCAGTACTGTACCCCAGTGTTATACAGTGACAGACCCATCCCCACCAGCACTGTACCCCAGTGTTATACAGCGACAGACCCGTCCCCACCAGTACTGTACCCCAGTGTTATACAGTGACAGACCCGTCCCCACCAGTACTGTATCCCAGTGTTATACAGTGACAGACACGTCCCCACCAGTGCTGTACCCCAGTGCTATAGTGACAAACCCGTCCCCACCAGTACTGTACCCCAGTGTTATACAGCGACAGACCCGTCCCCACCAGGACTGTATCCCAGTGTTATACAGAGACAGACACGTCCCCACCAGTACTGTACCCCAGTGTTATACAGAGACAGACACGTCCCCACCAGCACTGTACCCCAGTGTTATACAGAGACAGACACGTCCCCACCAGTACTGTACCCCAGTGTTATACAGCGACAGACCCGTCCCCACCAGCACTGTACCCCAGTGTTATACAGTGACAGACCTGTCCCCACCAGTACTGTACCCCAGTGTTATACAGAGACAGACCCGTCCCCACCAGTACTGTACCCCAGTGTTACACAGTGACAGACCTGTCCCCACCAGTACTGTACCCCAGTGTTATACAGAGACAGACCCGTCCCCACCAGCACTGTACCCCAGTGTTATACAGAGACAGACCCGTCCCCACCAGCACTGTACCCCAGTGTTATACAGTGACAGACCTGTCCCCACCAGTACTGTACCCCAGTGTTATACAGTGACAGACCTGTCCCCACCAGTACTGTACCCCAGTGTTATACAGTGACAGACCCATCCCCACCAGTACTGTACCCCAGTGTTATACAGTGACAGACCCGTCCCCACCAGTACTGTACCCCAGTGTTATACAGTGATAGACCCATCCCCACCAGTACTGTACCCCAGTGTTATACAGTGACAGACCCGTCCCCACCAGTACTGTATCCGTGTTATACAGCGACAGACCCGTCCCCACCAGCACTGTATCCCAGTGTTATACAGTGACAGACACGTCCCCACCAGTACTGTACCCCAGTGTTATACAGTGACAGACCCGTCCCTACCAGTACTGTATCCGTGTTATACAGCGACAGACCCGTCCCCACCAGCACTGTATCCCAGTGTTATACAGTGACAGACACGTCCCCACCAGTACTGTACCCCAGTGTTATAAAGAGACAGACCCGTCCCCACCAGTACTGTACCCCAGTGTTATACAGTGACAGACCCCTCCCCACCAGTACTGTACCCCAGTGTTATACAGTGACAGACCCGTCCCCACCAGTACTGTATCCGTGTTATACAGCGACAGACCCGTCCCCACCAGCACTGTACCCCAGTGTTATACAGTGACAGACACGTCCCCACCAGTACTGTACGCCAGTGTTATACAGAGACAGACCCGTCCCCACCAGTACTGTACCCCAGTGTTATACAGTGACAGACCCATCCCCACCAGTACTGTACCCCAGTGTTATACAGTGACAGACCCGTCCCCACCAGTACTGTACCCCAGTGTTATATAGTGACAGACCCGTCCCCACCAGTACTGTACCCCAGTGTTATACAGTGACAGACCCGTCCCCACCAGTACTGAACGCCAGTGTTATACAGTGACAGACCTGTCCTCACCAGTACTGTACCCCAGTGTTATACAGTGACAGACCTGTCCCCAGCAGTACTCTACCCCAGTGTTATACAGTGACAGACCCATCCCCACCAGTACTGTACCCCAGTGTTATACAGTGACAGACCTGTCCCCACTAGTACTGTACCCCAGTGTTATACAGTGACAGACCCGTTCCCACCAGTACTGTACCCCAGTGTTATACAGTGACAGACCCGTCCCCACCAGTACTGTACCCCAGTGTTGTACAGTGACAGACCTGTCCCCAGCAGTACTGTACCCCAGTGTTATGCAGTGACAGACCCGTCCCCACCAGTACTGTATCCCAGTGTTATACAGTGACAGACCTGTCCCCAGCAGTACTGTACCCCAGTGTTATACAGTGACAGACCTGTCCCCAGCAGTACTGTACCCCAGTGTTATACAGTGACAGACCCGTCCCCACCAGTACTGTACCCCAGTGTTATACAGTGACAGACCCATCCCCACCAGTACTGTACCCCAGTGTTATAGTGACAGACCTGTCCCCAGCAGTACTGTACCCCAGTGTTATACAGTGACAGACCTGTCCCCAGCAGTCCTGTACCCCAGTGTTATACAGTGACAGACCCGTCCCCACCAGTACTGTACCCCGGTGTTATACAGTGACAGACCTGTCCCCACCAGTACTGTATCCCAGTGTTATACAGTGACGGACCCGTCCCCACCAGTACTGTACCCCAGTGTTATACAGTGACAGACCCGTCCCCACCAGTACTGTACCCCAGTGTTATACAGTGACAGACCTGTCCCCACCAGTACTGTACCCCAGTGTTATACAGTGACAGACCTGCCCCCACCAGTACTGTACCCCAGTGTTATACAGACCCGTCCCCACCAGTACTGTACCCCAGTGTTATACAGTGACAGACCTGTCCCCACCAGTACTGTACCCCAGTGTTATACAGTGACAGACCTGTCCCCACTAGTACTGTACCCCAGTGTTATACAGACCCGTCCCCACCAGTACTGTACCCCAGTGTTAAACAGTGACAGACCTGTCCCCACCAGTACTGCACCCCAGTGTTATACAGTGACAGACCCGTCCCCACCAGTACTGTACCCCAGTGTTATACAGTGACAGACCCGCCCCCACCAGTACTGTACCCCAGTGTTATAGTGACAGACCTGTCCCCAGCAGTACTGTACCCCAGTGTTATACAGTGACAGACCCGTCCCCAGCAGTACTGTACCCCAGTGTTATACAGTGACAGACCTGTCCCCAGCAGTACTGTACCCCAGTGTTATACAGTGACAGACCTGTCCCCAGCAGTACTGTACCCCAGTGTTATACAGTGACAGACCCGTCCCCGCCAGTACTGTACCCCAGTGTTATACAGTGACAGACCCGTCCCCAGCAGTACTGTACCCCAGTGTTATACAGTGACAGACCCATCCCCACCAGTACTGTATCCCAGTGTTATACAGTGACAGACCCATCCCCTCCAGTACTGTACCCCAATGTTATACAGTGACAGACCTGTCCCCAGCAGTACTGTACCCCAGTGTTATAGTGACAGACCCGTCCCCACCAGTACGGTACCCCAGTGTTATACAGTGACAGACCCATCCCCACCAGTACTGTATCCCCGTGTTATACAGCGACAGACCCATCCCCACCAGTACTGTACCCCAGTGTTATACAGTGACAGACCCATCCCCACCAGTACTGTACCCCAGTGTTATACAGTGACAGACCCATCCCCACCAGTACTGTACCCCAGTGTTACACAGTGACAGACCCATCCCCTCCAGTACTGTACCCCAGTGTTATACAGTGACAGACCCGTCCCCACCAGTACTGTACCCCAGTGTTATACAGTGACAGACCCATCCCCACCAGCACTGTACCCCAATGTTATACAGTGACAGACCCGTCCCCACCAGTACTGCACCCCAGTGTTATACAGTGACAGGCCCGTCCCCACCTGTACTGTACCCCAGTGTTATACAGTGACAGACCCGTCCCCAGCAGTACTGTACCCCAGTGTTATACAGTGACAGACCTGTCCCCAGCAGTACTGTACCCCAGTGTTATACAGTGACAGACCCGTCCCCAGCAGTACTGTACCCCAGTGTTATACAGTGACAGACCCATCCCCTCCAGTACTGTACCCCAGTGTTATACAGTGACAGACCCATCCCCTCCAGTACTGTACCCCAGTGTTATACAGCGACAGACCCATCCCCACCAGTACTGTACCCCAGTGTTATACAGTGACAGACCTGTCCCCAGCAGTACTGTACCCCAGTGTTATACGTCTCAAAAAACATTCTCGAGGCTCAGCTCTGTTTTGGGATGCTCATGTGCACCTTTGGCTGTTTTGCAATTCACATGTGTACAGTGTGAATGTTTTATATTCCCACACTTATGCATTACTGATATCCTGCTCCGGTTAGGATACTGACCTTGCCGTGGTCTGATCAACCCTGTTTCAGTATTCCGGAACTGACTGCTCTCCTCCTGTTCCTGCAGTCCTGTTTGCCCAGGGCAGTGTGGAATTTGCTTCTTAAAGATGAGGTAAGACTGATTCATGGCCAGTGACACCCTAGCATTGCAGTCATCCGGTAAGCTAATGTATGTGCTGATATTGATTGTCCTTAAAACTAATTGGGTGTGAGTTTGATCATTCCCCCTGACCTGGCAGAAGTCTCTGTCTCAGACAGCCATTCCAGAATAGACCCACTTGTCTTGGGTTTGCGTTTGTTTATTGTCACGTGTACCGAGGTACAGTGAAAAGTATTTTTCTGTGTGCACCTCAAACAGATAATTAAGTACATGAGCACGGTAGCACAAGTGGATAGCACTGTGACTTCACTGCGCCAGGCTCCCAGGTTCGATTCCCCGCTGGGTCACTGTCTGTGTGGAGTCTGCATGTTCTCCCCGTGTCTGCGTGGGTTTCCTCCGGGTGCTCCGGTTTCCTCCCACAATCCAAAGACGTGCAGGTTAGGTGGATTGGCCATGATCAATTGCCCTTAGTGACCAAAAGGTTTGGAGGGGTTATTGGGTTACGGGGTTAGGGTGGAAGTGAGGGCTTAGGTGGGTCAGTGCAGACACAAAGGGCCGAACAACCTCCTTCTGCACTGTGTGATCCGTGTTCTAAAATAAAATAAAATGAAAATACCTAAAAGGGCAACAATACATAAACACCGGCATCGGGTGAAGCATACAGGGATGTCGTATTAATCAGGTCAGTCCATAAAAGGGTAATTTAAGAGTCTGGTAAAAGCGGGAAGAAGCTGTTTTTGAGTCTGTTCGTACGTGTTCTCAGACTTCAGTATCTCCTGCCCGATGGAAGAAGTTGGAAGAGTGAGTAAGCCGGGTGGGAGGGGTCTTTGATTATGCTGCCTGCTTTCCCCAGGCAGCGGGAGGTGTAGATGGAGTCAATGGATGGGAGGCAGGTTCGTGTGATGGACTGGGCGGTGTTCACAACTTTCTGAAGTTTCTTGCAGTCCTGGGCCGAGCAGTTGCCATACCAGGCTGTGATGCAGCCAGATAGGATGCTTTCTATGGTGCATCTGTAAAAGTTGGTAAGAATCAGTGGGGACATGCCGAATTTCCTTAGTTTCCCGAGGGAGTATAGGCGCTGTTGTGCTTTCTTGGTGGTAGCATCGACGTGGGTGGACCAGGACAGATTTTTGGTGATGTGCACACCTAGGAATTTGAAACTGCTAACCATCTCCACCTCGGCCCCGTTGATGCTGACAGGGGTATGTACAGTACTTTGCTTCCTGAAGTCAATGACCAGCTCTTTAGTTTTGCTGGCATTGAGGGAGAGATTGTTGTCGCTACACCACTCCACTAGGTTCTCTATCTCCATCCAGTATCCTGACTCATTGTTATTCGAGATCCGGCCCACTATGGTCGTGTCGTCAGCAAATGTGTAGATGCTGTTTGAACCAAATTTTGCCACGCAGCCGTGTGTGTACAGGGAGTAGAGTAGGGGGCTAAGTACGCAGCGGGGCCCCGGTATTGAGGACTATTGTGGAGGAGGCGTTGTTGTTTATTCTTACTGATTGTGGTCTGTGCATCAGAAAGTCGAGGATCCAGTTGCAGAGTGAGGAGCCAAGTCCTAGGTTTTGGAGCTTTGATATGAACTTGGCTGGGATTATGGTGTTAAAGGCGGAGCTGTAGTCAATAAATAGGAGTCTGATGTAGGAGTCCTTGTTGTTGAGATGCTCTCGGGATGAGTGTGGGGCCAGGGAAATGGCACCTGCTGTAAACTGATTGTGGCGGTATGCAAATTAAGACCATAAGACATTGGAGCAGAATTAGGCCACTCGGCCCATCGAGTCTGCTCCGCCATTCAATCATGGCTGATATTTTCTCAACCCCATTCTCCTGCCTTCTCCTCATAACCCCTGATCCCCTTATTGATCCTATCTATCTCTGTCTTAAAGACTCTCAGTGAATTGGCCTCCACAGCCTTCTACTGCAAAGAGTTCCACAGATTCACCACCCTCTGGCTGAAGAAATTCCTCCTCTTCTCTGTTTTAAAGGATTGCCCCTTTAGTCTGGGGTTGTGTCCTCTGCTTCCAGTTTTTCCTACAAGTGGAAACGTCTTCTCCAGGTCCACTCTATCCAGGCCTCGCAGTATCCTGTAAGTTTCAATAAGATCCCCCCTCATCCTTCTAAATTCCAACCAGTACAGACCCAGAGTCCTCAACCCTTCCTCATACGATAAGTTCTTCATTCCAGGGATCATTCTTGTGAACCTCCTCTGGACCCTTTCCAAAACCAGCACATCCTTCCTTAGATACGGGGCCCAAAACTGCTCACAATACTCCAAATGGGGTCTGACCAGAGCCTTATACAGCCTCAGAAGTACATCCCTGGTCTTGTATTCTAGCCCTCTCGCCATGAATGCTGACATTGCATTTATCTTCCTAACTGCCGACTGATGCTGCACATTAACCTTAAGAGGATCATGAACAAGGACTCCCAAGTCCCTTTGTGCTTCTGATTTCCTAAGCATTTCCCCATTTACAAAATAGTCTATGCCAAAATTCCTCCATCCTAGGAGTATGGAGTTGATGGGCTTCAAGGCCAACCTCTTGAAGCTCTTCACTATGATTGATGTCTGATGTCAGGGCCACCGGATGGTAGTCATCTTTTTGATTCAGCTTCGGGCTTTGGGTGTCACTATTGTCCGTCCCTAATTCTCCTTGGGAAAGCGGTGGCCATATGAACCGCTGCAGTCTCTGTGGTCTTTCATTCTTGCTATTCTTTGAAGCAGTTTGATAGAGCTGAGTGCTTCACGACCCTTTGGCAGTGGAACTGGAGTCACGTTCAGCAGTGGTTCCTAACCTTTTTTTTACGTCATGTCACACTTTTAGACGATAAATATTTTGAGGCACACCTCTTATTTTCTCCAACTAAACAGCCCTCTCGCAAACCCTGTTATCTCTCAAGCCTCCTAAAAATATATCAAGCCACCATTGAATGCATTTTTTATCAGTTTAAGAAGTTCCCAGTGGAAGCCTTATCCCCATTTACATGTCAAATATAATATTGGAGCCTGCTTCTCCTTTTCATCACTTTATTGGTTCCTCTTTCTTACCTCTCGTCATCCTCCCTCACCGGGAACTTTGTTTATTTTTAATCCGCTCCCTGTCTTCTCTTCCGTTATTATTTTCAACCACTCCTTGTCTCCCTTGTCTCTCCCAGGCTCTTGCGCCCTTTTCCTGTTTCTGTGACCTGTGCGGACGCCTGGGGTCTTTTCCTTCAATCCCATGGTCGGCACCTCCAATTCCCAAAGAACCTGCGTCCGCCAGGAAGGGGCTGTGCATTGGCGGTTCGGAATGGTATGCGTTGGTAATCTGAACCGTGCATGCGGCAGCCTGGAATGGGCCTTGTATGCGCAGTTACGATTTTTTTGTTACAGCGGTGAGGCCCACGTTCATGCTCCTGACCAATGTAAAACAACCTGCGGCCTATTCCCAGCCGGAGTATCCGTGAGAGACCCAGGGCGCGATTCTCCGCCCCCCCACGCTGGGCGGGAGAATAGCGGGAGGGCCTCCCGACATTTTTCACGCCCTCCCGCTATTCTCCCCCCCACACGCCCTTCCCACGCCACGAATCGGCACTCGCCTTAAGAGGCCGCTGGGCTGAGCGGCCGGGCCTTCACGCCCGTTTCAACGCGGCAGCAAACACACCTGATCGCTGCCGTCATGAAACGGGCGCCAGATGCCCGTTTGAGGTATCTGGGGGCCCGATTGGCACGGCAGTACCACAGCCGTGCCAAGGGGGGCATAGGCCCGCGATCGGTGGGCACCGATCGCGGGCCGTGCGTCCTTAACGGACGCACTCCTTTCCCTCCGCCGCCCCGCAAGATCAGGCCGCCACGTCTTGCGGGGCGGCTGAGGGAAAAGACGGCAACTGCACATGCGCGGGTTGACGTTGTCAGCCGGCGTGACGCTTGACGTGCGGCCTTGACGACCGTCGTCAAGGCCGCGCCGCCGTGACACACGGGGCCGCACTCCTAGCCCCGCCCGGGGGGGAGAATCGGCCCCGGAAGTGGGCGTGAAGGCTGCCGTGGGTCACGGCCTGTCCCACGGCAGCCTTTACGATTCTCCGCATTTGCGGGGAATCTCGCCCTAGATTTATTTTTGTTGACATTATGAAAATGAAAATCGCTTATTGTCACGAGTAGGCTTCAAATGAAGTTACTGTGAAAAGTCCCTAGTCGCCACATTCCGGCGCCTATTCGGGGAGGCTGTTACGGGAATCGAACCGTGCTGCTGGCCTGCTTTCAAAGCCAGCGATTTAGCCCTGTGCTAAACAGCCCCTGGTTGAATCGTGTTGAATCTTGCGTTGCAACGCACTTTGTGGAACCTTCACGGCAGAATGCCGCTTCACACTGGGTTGGGAACCCCTGACATTTAGGACCAGGCCAAGTAAGAACAGCTGGTATCCTTCGCTGTCGGACATTGGGTTTTTACAACCATCACGCAGGCACAATGACCTCCTTCTCTGCTGTATCATTCTCTGATCCAATGGAGAGAACGTGAGACAGAAAGCAAGGGAGAGAGAAACTGAAGGAGGGTGAGAAGGTGCTGCAGATGAGTAAACAAGTCAAGTCCTCATTATTAACGTCAGGAAAATACAATCGAGGCACTTTCAAGAAGATGGTTTATCAGAGCTGGTAAAACAGATCAGTTCTATTACTGTCTTATTTTGAGCAAGAGTTTGGCTGCGACCTTAATGTGTTTATTTAGTTTGTCAAGTGGTCTGATGAGGTTGTAAAAATTCCCAGCTATAAAGTTACCACAAAAACATCCTCGTTATATTGCACAGCCATCAGTCAACTGTGATTTTCAGCATGCACTCAGCAGACTGAGACGCCTGCCCCAGTGCCCTCCCCCTCCCCAGATACATGGGATCATTGGCTAAATGTTGGCACCTGTCCCGGTTGTGGAGTTAGTTAAAGGCCGGCCAGATTCCACTGACTAGAGCAATTGGCAGCAGAGTAACCTGATAGAGTAACATATGTCCCGGCTACCTGCAACCACAGCAACGTTTCTGGGAGTGAAATGATTCATTCTTGGGATGTACGGGACACTGACAAAACCCGTTATTACCCTTCTTTGTATTATTGGAGGTTGAAACAGTGCGAATGTCTTGGACAGCCAGTCAGTCAGTTCACGGACAGGGAATGTGAGATTCTGCACATTACTGAGGTACAGGTGGTTTGTCTGTCTACAGTGATGGAATGGTTTGATCAGCGTACCATCTACCACCTTCAGTGCACTCATACAAACACACGAATTCGGAGAAGAAGTAGGCAATCGGTCCCTCGAACCTGCTCCGCCAATCGATAAAGAAGAACAAAGAAAAATTACAGCACAGGAACAGGCCCTTCGGCCCTCCAAGCCTGCGCCGATCCAGATCCTCTATCTAAAACTGTCGCCTATTTTCTAAGGATCTGTACCCCTCTGCTCCCTGCCCATTCATGTATCTGTCTAGATACATCTTAAATGACGCTATCGTGCCCGCCTCTACCACCTCCGTCGGCAATGCGTTCCAGGCACCCACCACCCTCTGCGTAAAGAACCTTCCACGCACATCTCCCTTAAACTTTCCCCCTCTCACCTTGAAATCGTGACCCCTTGTAATTGACACCCCCACTCTTGGAAAAAGCTTCTTGCTATCCACCCTGTCCATACCTCTCATGATTTTGTGGAACTCAATCAGGTCCCCCCCCCCAACCTCCGTCTTTCTAATGAAAATAATCCTAATCTACTCAACCTCTCTTCATAGCTAGTGCCCTCCATACCAGGCAACATCCTGGTCAACCTCCTCTGCACCCTCTCCAAAGCATCCAGATCCTTTTGGTAATGTGGCGACCAGAACTGCACGCAATATTCCAAATGTGGCCTAACCAAAGTCCTATACAACTGTAACATGACCTGCCAACTCTTGTACTCAATACCCCAGCCGATGAAGGAAAGCATGCTGTATGCCTTCTTGACCACTCTATCGACCTGCGCAGCCACCTTCAGGGTACAATGGACCTGAACTCCCAGATCTCTCTGTATATCAATTTTCCCCAGGGCTTTTTCATTTATCGTATAGTTCGCTCTTGAATTGGATCTTCCAAAATGCATCACCTCGCATTTGCCTGGATTGAACTCCATCTGCCATTTCTCTTCCCAACTCTCCAATCTATCTATATTCTGTTGTATTCTCTGACAGTCCTCCTCGCTATCTGCAACTCCACCAATCTTAGCATCATCTGCAAACTTGCTAATCAGACCACCTATACCTTCCTCCAGATCATTTATGTATATCACAAACAACAGTGGTCCCAGCACAGATCCCTGTGGAACACCACTGGTCACAGTTCTCCATTTTGAGAAACTCCCTTCCACTACTACTCTCTATCTCCTGTTGCCCAGTCAGTTCTTTATCCATCTAGCTAGTACACCTTGGATCCCATGAGACTTCACTTTCTCCATCAGACTACCATGGGGAACCTTATAAAATGCCTTACTGAAGTCCATGTATATGACATCTACAGCCCTTCCCTCATCAATCAACTTTGTCACTTCCTCAAAGAATTCTATTAAGTTGGTAAGACATGACCTTCCCTGCACAAAACAATGTTGCCTATCACTGATAAGCCCATTTTCTTCCAAATGTGAATAGATCCTATCCCTCAGTATCTTCTCCAGCAGCTTCCCTACCACTGACGTCAAGCTCACAGGTCTATAATTCCCTGGATTATCCCTGATACACTTCTTAAACAAGGGGCCACCATTAGCAATTCTCCAGTCCTCCGGTACCTCACCCGTGTTCAAGGATGCTGCAAAGATATCTGTTAAGGCCACAGCTATTTCCTCTCTCACTTCCCTCAGTAACCTGGGATAGATCCCATCCGGACCTGGGGAGTGTCCACCTTAATGCCTTTTAGAATACCCAACGCATCCTCCCTCCTTATGCCGACTTGACCTAGAGTAATCAAATATCTATTCCTAACCTCAACATCCGTCATGTCCCTCTCCTCGGTGAATACCGATGCAAAGTACTCGTTAAGAATCTCACCCATTTTCTCTGAATCCTTGCATAACTCTCCTCCTTTGTCATTGAGTGGGTGAACCCTTTCTCTAGTTACCCTCTTGCTTCTATACGAATAAAAGGCTTTGGGATTTTCCTTAACCCTGTTTGCTAAAGATATTTCATGACCTCTTTTAGCCCTCTTGATTCCTCATTTCAGATTGGTCCTACATTCCCAATATTCTTCCAAAGCTTCGTCTGTCTTCAGTCGCCTAGACCTTTTGTGTGCTTCCTTTTTCCTCTTAGCTAGTCTCACAATTTCACCTGTCATCCATGGTTCCCTAATTTTGCCATTTCTATCCCTGATTTTCACAGGGACATGTCTGTCCTGCACTCTAATCAACCTCTCTTTAAAAGCCTCCCACATATCAAATGTGGATTTACCTTCAAACAGCTGCTCCCAATCCACATTCTCCAGCTCCTGCCGAATTTTCGTATAGTTGGCCTTTCCCCAATTTAGCACTCTTCCTTTAGGACCACTCTCGTCTTTCTCCGTGAGTATTCTAAAACTTACAGAATTGTGATCACTATTCCCAAAGTAATCCCTGAAACTTCAACCACCTGGCCGGGATCGTTCCCCAATACCAGGTCCAGTATGGCCCCTTCCTGAGTTGGACTATTTACATACTGCTCTGGAAAACTCTCCTGGATGCTCCTTACAAATTCTGCTCCATCTAGACCTCTGACACTCAGTGTATCCCAGTCAATGTTGGGAAAATTAAAATCTCCTATCACCACCACCTTGTTGCTCCTACATCTTTCCATAATGTGATTACATATTTGTACCTCTATCTCACGCTCGCTGTTGGGAGGTCTGTAGTACAGCCCCATCATTGTTACCGCACCCTTCCTATTTCTGAGCTCTGCCCATATCGCCTCACTGCTCGAGTCCTCCATAGTGCCCTCCTTCAGCACAGCTGTGATATCCTCTCTGACCAGTAATGATGAGATGGCTGATCTGTTTCCGTTTCAAGTTCTACAATTCCATCTACCCCCCGAAAATCTCTGTTCGCCTTGCCTTGCTAGAATCTACCTATCTCCGCTCTGCCAGTTTAAGCGACGAGTTCTCAGAAGGTCCTGAGGCCCATTCAGCCAATTGGGCTGGAATGCAGGAATCCTGGGGCTGGGCGTGGGTTTTCCTGGCAGTTCGGAGTTGTGGAGCACGGTGCCTTAATCTCACTCTCTGTAAATAGTTATTTATCTTAATGAACCGTTTATCCGTCGATTTACTTGATGGTTGCCACTCTTTCAAGATACCACATTTGGCGACGAGGATGAATCTCTACTGCTACAGAAATCAGGAGAGTAGAGCTTGTGTGGAAACCTTTTTTCTTTGAAGCAACCTCGTTCAGTAATCTGTGAGTGTCAAAATGCCCCGTTCTCGGCAAAACTTGAGACATTCGATCCTAACAGGGAGCAGTGGGCGCTATATGTCGAACGCCTAATCCATTTCTTTCAGGCCAATAAAATTGCCGCGGGGGGGGGGGGGGGGGGGGGGGGGGGGGGTGAAACAAAGCGATGTGTAAGCCTATTAACAGCCTGCGGGGCCCCGACCTATAACCCGATTAGGTGTCTGACTTCCCCAGAAGCCCCCCGACTCCAAAACCTTTGAGGTGCTTGTGGAATCGGTCGAGGTAAATGACCACCCCATGCCATCGATATTAACGCAGCGAGAGCTCCTGGGGAAGACCACAGCGACATTCACGCTGCGCCTCAAATGGCCGAACAACGTGAGTTCGGGTTTGCATTCATGACCAATACACGACAAGGATGTGAATAGGGGGAATACGGATCTCGGAAGTGCAGAAGGTTTTAGGTACCCAATTCATTTTTTCAATAAACGTGGCCAATCCACCGACCCGGCACATCTTTGGGTTGTGGGAGTGCCGGAATGTGGCAGCTTGGGAATTTTCATCGTAACTTCATTGCAGTGTTAACGTCAGCCTACTTGTGGCAATTAAGATTATTATTATTATAGAAAGTTAAGTCTGAACGCAAGCGGTTAAAAGAATTAAGCAGATTCGAACCTGTATAGTTTCAGAGTGGGCAGCACTCATTGTGGTTAAGCCCGATGGGACCATTAGGATATGTGGGTGTTGTACATGTGGGTTATTGTAGTTGTGGGCAATGTCTCTTTAAGAACCATGTCAGGTGACATCTGTGACATCGTTGGCTACTTCGCGGGCTTTCGCCCTTAGTCTAGTACTAACCTTTGTACAGTGAAGACCTCATACAATCCCTACGATGCGGAAGGAGGCCATTCAGCCCATTGAGTCTGCACCGACCCTCTGAAAGAGCATCTTACCTAGGCCCATAAACCCATAACCCCACCTAACCTTTGAGCACTAAGCGACAATTTACCATGACCAATCCACTTAACCTGCACTATTTAATAAACCGTTGTTAATGTTGCTTTCAACCCATGTGTATCTGCAATCTATTTATTTTGCACTGTTACTCAGAAGATACAACAGCGGAG
Organism: Scyliorhinus canicula; assembly: GCF_902713615.1. Taxonomy (NCBI): domain Eukaryota; kingdom Metazoa; phylum Chordata; class Chondrichthyes; order Carcharhiniformes; family Scyliorhinidae; genus Scyliorhinus; species Scyliorhinus canicula. The sequence goes on along the minus strand of NC_052158.1, from coordinate 156,919,007 downwards.
ACTATAAATTATCCGCAAATCAGGTGGCAAAATTGGACGGATACCCAATACTAAGGATTGAAGATTTACACGCCATATTAGCAGGAGGTTTAACTTACACTAAACTTGATATGAGCCATGCGTATCAACAATTAGAATTAGATGAAGCAGCTAGAGTATACACGGTAACCCTTCAAACTCTCATCGGCCCTACACATGATGAAACGTTTATTACAGGACCTTCCCAAGAGGGGTGTCTCTCTAGACCGGGGATTTTCAAACTCAGGGTCGCAACCTGTGGGTGGGTAGTGGGCGGGTGTCTGGAGGGTCACAGAGCGATCGGCCGCATTGCTCCCGACCGCAGGGAAGTGCCCAACAGCCACGACCGGCTTTTAGCTTGGGCATGCCGGCTGCCGCGGTGAGCAGCATTCGGCCTTGTTCCAACCGATTGGCATCCAGATTATCGAATCGGTGATTAGCATTCCTGACGTCTCATCGGCGCCTCATTGTTCAGCTGACTAATAGGATGAGGGGGGGGGCAAGAGGGAGGGGGGCAAGAGGGGGGGGGCAAGAGGGGGGGGCAAGAGGGGGGGGCAAGGGGGGGGCAAGAGGGGGGGGCAAGAGGGGGGAAGAGGGGGGGAAGAAGAGGGGGGGGCAAGGGGGGGGTGGCAAGAGGGGGGAGCAAGGGGGGGGGCAAGAGGGGGGGGGCAAGAGGGGGGTGGGCCGTACTTCCGGTGGTGAGGCTGTTGGAGCTCGGGGCCTGTGAGGGACACGGAGAGAGGCCGAGGGAGGTTAGTGTGAGAGACACGGAGAGAGGCTGAGGGAGGTTAGTGTGAGGGACACGGAGAGAGGCCGAGGGAGGTTAGTCTGAGGGACACAGAGAGGCTGAGGGAGGTTAGTGTGAGGGACACGGAGAGAGGCCGAGGGAGGTTAGTGTGAGGGACACGGAGAGAGGCTGAGGGAGGTTAGTGTGAGGGACACGGAGAGAGGCCGAGGGAGGTTAGTGTGAGGGACACGGAGAGGCCGAGGGAGGTTATTGTGAGGGACACGGAGAGAGGCCGAGGGAGGTTAGTGTGAGGGACATGGAGAGGCCGAGGGAGGTTAGTGTGAGGGACACGGAGAGAGGCTGAGGGAGGTTAGCGTGAGGGACACTGAGAGGCTGAGGGAGGTTAGTGTGAGGGACACGGAGAGAGGCCGAGGGAGGTTAGTGTGAGGGACACGGAGAGAGGCCGAGGGAGGTTAGTGTGAGGGACACGGAGAGGCTGAGGGAGGTTAGTGTGAGGGACACGGAGAGAGGCCGAGGGAGGTTAGTGTGAGGGACACGGAGAGAGGCCGACGGAGGTTAGTGTGAGGGACACGGAGAGAGGCCGAGGGAGGTTATTGTGAGGGACACGGAGAGAGTCTGAGGGAGGTTAGTGTGAGGGACACAGAGAGAGAGGCTGAGGGAGGTTAGTGTGAGGGACACGGAGAGAGGCCGAGGGAGGTTAGTGTGAGGGACACGGAGAGAGGCCGAGGGAGGTTAGTGTGAGGGACACTGAGAGGCTGAGGGAGGTTAGTGTGAGGGACACAGAGAGAGAGGCTGAGGGAGGTTAGTATGAGGGACACGGAGAGAGGCCGAGGGAGGTTAGTGTGAGGGACACGGAGAGAGGCTGAGGGAGGTTAGTGTGAGGGACACGGAGAGAGGCCGAGGGAGGTTAGCGTGAGGGACACGGAGAGGCCGAGGTAGGTTAGTGTGAGGGACACAGAGAGGCTGAGGGAGGTTTGTGTGAGGGACACTGAGAGAGAGGCTGAGGGAGGTTAGTATGAGGGACACGGAGAGAGGCCGAGGGAGGTTAGTGTGAGGGACACGGAGAGAGGCTGAGGGAGGTTAGTGTGAGGGACACGGAGAGAGGCCGAGGGAGGTTAGTCTGAGGGACACAGAGAGGCTGAGGGAGGTTAGTGTGAGGGACACGGAGAGAGGCCGAGGGAGGTTAGTGTGAGGGACACTGGAGAGAGGCTGAGGGAGGTTAGTGTGAGGGACACGGAGAGAGGCCGAGGGAGGTTAGTGTGAGGGACACGGAGAGAGGCCGAGGGAGGTTATTGTGAGGGACACGGAGAGAGGCCGAGGGAGGTTAGTGTGAGGGACATGGAGAGGCCGAGGGAGGTTAGTGGTGAGGGACACGGAGAGAGGCTGAGGGAGGTTAGCGTGAGGGACACAGAGAGGCTGAGGGAGGTTAGTGTGAGGGACACGGAGAGAGAGGCCGAGGGAGGTTAGTGTGAGGGACACGGAGAGAGGCCGAGGGAGGTTAGTGTGAGGGACACGGAGAGGCTGAGGGAGGTTAGTGTGAGGGACACGGAGAGAGGCCGAGGGAGGTTAGTGTGAGGGACACGGAGAGAGGCCGAGGGAGGTTAGTGTGAGGGACACGGAGAGAGGCCGACGGAGGTTAGTGTGAGGGACACGGAGAGAGGCCGAGGGAGGTTATTGTGAGGGACACGGAGAGGCCGAGGTAGGTTAGTGTGAGGGACACAGAGAGGCTGAGGGAGGTTTGTGTGAGGGACACTGAGAGTCTGAGGGAGGTTAGTGTGAGGGACACAGAGAGAGAGGCCGAGGGAGGTTTGTGTGGGGGACACGGAGAGGCCGAGGGAGGTTTGTGTGAGCGACACAGAGAGAGGCTGAGGGAGGTTAGTGTGAGGGACACGGAGTGAGGCTGAGGGAGGTTAGTGTGAGGGACACGGAGAGAGGCTGAGGGAGGTTAGTGTGAGAGACACAGAGAGAGGCCGAGGGAGGTTAGTGTGAGGGACACTGAGAGAGGCTGAGGGAGGTTAGTGTGAGGGACACGGAGAGGCCGAGGGAGGTTAGTGTGAGGGACACTGAGAGGCTGAGGGAGGTTAGTGTGAGGGACACGGAGAGGCCGAGGGAGGTTAGTGTGAGGGACACGGAGAGAGGCTGAGGGAGGTTAGTGTGAGGGACACTGAGAGGCTGAGGGAGGTTAGTGTGAGGGACACTGAGAGAGGCTGAGGGAGGTTAGTGTGAGGGACACAGAGAGAGGCTGAGGGAGGTTAGTGTGAGGGACACGGAGAGAGGCTGAGGGAGGTTAGTGTGAGGGACACAGAGAGAGGCTGAGGGAGGTTAGTGTGAGGGACACGGAGAGGCCGAGGGAGGTTTGTGTGGGGGACACGGAGAGAGGCTGATGGAAGTTTGTGTGGGGGGTGAGAATGGCGGGTCTGCATGCTGCCATCAGCACCAGTTCACTGGCTTGAACAAGTACTTCAATGCTGACACCATCACAGTGAGGAGGAATGATGTGCAGCTACAGAGACAGGGATTGCAACAATTTGCTTATTCTTCAAACTGAGATCCGAGAATAAGGAACCAGCAGCAATCACAAAAAATACTGTGTGTGTTTCTCCTCCGAAGCAGGTCCTGCGGAATTTACACACCAGCTTGTGAAATCTGTGAATGTTTGAAACGTCGGCAATCATGAGACTATAATGGGGTATTATAAGTTATCAGTCTTCACAAATAAAACTCATGGGGCACCATGTACTGTCTAAAAAAAAAAGAGACTGCTGTCTGCATTCATGCCCCCTCAGGGCGATCCAGCACTGCCCAAGCACACAGCCCAGCGGGACAGACTGTTTCCCCCTGACGTCAGTGCGCTGTCCCAGTACCGTCTCCTCCTGACGTCAGCGCGCTGTCCCAGTACCGTCTCCTCCTGACGTCAGCGCGCAGTCCCAGTACCGTCTCCTCCTGACGTCAGCGCGCTGTCCCAGTACCGTCTCCTCCTGACGTCAGCGCGCTGTCCCAGTACCGTCTCCTCCTGGCGTCAGCACGCTGTCCCAGTACCGTCTCCTCCTGACGTCAGCGCGCTGTCCCAGTACCATCTCCTCCTGACGTCAGCGCGCTGTCCCAGTACCGTCTCCTCCTGACGTCAGCGCGCTGTCCCAGTACCGTCTCCTCCTGACGTCACCACACTGTCCCAGTACCGTCTCCTCCTGACGTCAGCGCGCAGCCCAGTACCGTCTCCTCCTGACGTCACCACACTGTCCCAGTACCGTCTCCTCCTGACGTCAGCGCGCAGCCCAGTACCGTCTCCTCCTGACGTCAGCACGCTGTCCCAGTACCGTCTCCTCCTGACGTCAGCGCGCTGTCCCAGTACCGTCTCCTCCTGACGTCAGCACGCTGTCTCAGTACCGTCTCCTCCTGACGTCAGCGCGCTGTCCCAGTACCGTCTCCTCCTGACGTCAGCGCGCTGTCCCAGTACCGTCTCCTCCTGACGTCACCACGCTGTCCCAGTACCGTCTCCTCCTGACGTCAGCGCGCTGTCCCAGTACCGTCTCCTCCTGACGTCAGCGCGCTGTCCCAGTACCGTCTCCTCCTGACGTCAGCGCGCTGTCCCAGTACCGCCTCCTCCTGACGTCAGCGCTGTCCCAGTACCGTCTCCTCCTAACGTCAGCGCGCTGTCCCAGTACCGTCTCCTCCTGACGTCAGCGCGCTGTCCCAGTACCGTCTCCTCCTGACGTCAGCGCGCTGTCCCAGTACCGCCTCCTCCTGACGTCAGCGCTGTCCCAGTACCGTCTCCTCCTGACGTCAGCGCGCTGTCCCAGTACCGTCTCCTCCTGACGTCAACGTGCTGTCACAGTACCGTCTCCTCCTGACGTCAGCGCGCAGCCCAGTACCGTCTCCTCCTGACGTCAGCACGCTGTCCCAGTACCGTCTTCACCTGACGTCAGTGCGCTGTCCCAGTACCGTCACCTCCTGACGTCAGCGCGCTGTCCCAGTACCGTCTCCTCCTGACGTCAGCGCTGTCCCAGTACCATCTTCACCTGACGTCAGCGCGCTGTCCCAGTACCGTCTCCTCCTGACGTCAGTGCGCTGTCCCAATACCGTCTCCTCCTGATGTCAGCGCGCTGTCCAGCACCGTCTCCTCCTGACGTCAGCGCGCTGTCCCAGTACCGTCTCCTCCTGACATCAGCGCGCTGTCCCAGTACCGTCTCCTCCTGACGTCAGCGCGCTGTCCCAGTACCGTCTCCTCCTGACGTCAGCGCGCTGTCCCAGTACCGTCTCCTCCTGACGTCAGCGCGCTGTCCCAGTACCGTCTCCTCCTGACGTCAGCGCGCTGTCCCAGTACCGTCTCCTCCTGACATCAGCGCGCTGTCCCAGTACCGTCGCCTCCTGACGTCAGCGCGCTGTCCCAGTACCGTCGCCTCCTGACGTCAGCGCGCTGTCCCAGTACCGTCGCCTCCTGACGTCAGCGCGCTGTCCCAGTACCGTCTCCTCCTGACGTCACCGCGCTGTCCCAGTACCGTCTCCTCCTGACATCAGTGCGCTGTCCCAGTACCGTCTCCTCCTGACATCAGTGCGCTGCCCCAGTACCGCCTCCTCCTGACGTCAGCGCGCTGTCCCAGTACCGTCTCCTCCTGACGTCAGCGCGCTGTCCCAGTACCGTCTCCTCCTGACGTCAGCGCGCTGTCCCAGTACCGTCTCCTCCTGACGTCAGCGCGCTGTCCCAATGCCGTCTCCTCCTGACGTCAGCACGCTGTCCCAGTACCGTCTCCTCCTGACGTCAGCGCGCTGTCCCAGTACCGTCTCCTCCTGACGTCAGCGCGCTGTCCCAGTACCGTCTCCTCCTGACGTCAGCGCGCTGTCCCAGTACCGTCTCCTCCTGACATCAGCGCGCTGTCCCAGTACCGTCTCCTCCTGACGTCAGCGCGCTGTCCCAGTACCGTCTCCTCCTGACGTCAGTGCGCTGTCCCAGTACCGTCTCCTCCTGACGTCAGCGCGCTGTCCCAGTACCATCTCCTCCTGACGTCAGCGCGCTGTCCCAGTACCGCCCCCTCCTGACGTCAGTACGCTGTCCCAGTGCCGTCTCCTCCTGACGTCAGCGCGCTGTCCCAGTACCATCTCCTCCTGACGTCAGCGCGCTGTCCCAGTACCATCTCCTCCTGACGTCAGCGCGCTGTCCCAGTACCGCCCCCTCCTGACGTCAGTACGCTGTCCCATTGCCGTCTCCTCCTGACGTCAGCGCGCTGTCCCAGTACCGTCTCCTCCTGACGTCAGTGCGCTGTCCCAGTACCGTCTCCTCCTGACGTCAGCGCGCTGTCCCAGTACCGTCTCCTCCTGACGCCAGCGCGCTGTCCCAGTACCGCCTCCTCCTGACGTCAGCGCGCTGTCCCAGTACCGTCTCCTCCTGACGTCAGCACACTGTCCCAGTACCGCCTCCTCCTGACGTCAGCGCCCTGTCCCAGTACCGTCTCGTCCTGACGTCAGCGCGCTGTCCCAGTACCGTCTCCTCCTGACGTCAGTGCGCTGTCCCATTGCCGTCTCCTCCTGACGTCAGCGCGCTGTCCCAGTACCGTCTCCTCCTGACGTCAGCACGCTGTCCCAGTACCGTCTCCTCCTGATGTCAGCGCGCTGCCCCAGTACCGTCTCCTCCTGACGTCAGTGCGCTGTCCCAGTACCGTCTCCTCCTGACGTCAGCGCCTGTCCCAGTACCGTCTCCTCCTGACGCCAGCGCGCTGTCCCAGTACCGCCTCCTCCTGACGTCAGCACGCTGTCCCAGTACCGCCTCCTCCTGACGTCAGCGCGCTGTCCCAGTACCGTCTCCTCCTGACGCCAGCGCGCTGTCCCAGTACCGTCTCCTCCTGACGTCAGTCCGCTGTCCCATTGCCGTCTCCCCCTGACGTCAGCGCGCTGTCCCAGTACCGTCTCCCCCTGACGTCAGCGCGCTGTCCCATTGCCGTCTCCCCCTGACGTCAGCGCGCTGTCCCAGTACCGTCTCCTCCTGACGTCAGCGCGCTGTCCCAGTACCGTCTCCTCCTGACGTCAGTGCGCTGTCCCAGTACCACCCCCTCCTGACGTCAGTGCGCTGTCCCAGTACCGTCTCCTCCTGACGTCAGCGCGCTGTCCCAGTACCGTCTCCTCCTGACGTCAGTGCGCTGTCCCAGTACCGTCTCCTCCTGACATCAGCACGCTGTCCCAGTACCGTCTCCTCCTGACGTCAGCGCGCTGTCCCAGTACCGTCTCCTCCTGACGTCAGTGCGCTGTCCCAGTACCGTCTCCTCCTGACGTCAGCGCGCTGTCCCAGTACCGTCTCCTCCTGACGTCAGTGCGCTGTCCCAGTACCGTCTCCTCCTGACGTCAGTGCGCTGTCCCAGTACCGTCTCCTCCTGACATCAGCACGCTGTCCCAGTACCGTCTCCTCCTGACATCAGCACGCTGTCCCAGTACCGTCTCCTCCTGACGTCAGTGCGCTGTCCCAGTACCGTCACCCTCCTGACGTCAGCGCGCTGTCCCAGTACCGTCTCCTCCTGACGTCAGCGCGCTGTCCCAGTACCGTCTCCTCCTGACGTCAGTGCGCTGTCCCAGTACCGTCTCCTCCTGACGTCAGCGCGCTGCCCCAGTACCGTCTCCTCCTGACGTCAGCGCGCTGTCCCAGTACCGTCTCCTCCTGACGTCAGTGCGCTGTCCCAGTACCGTCTCCTCCTGACGTCAGCGCGCTGTCCCAGTACCGTCTCCTCCTGACGTCAGCGCGCTGTCCCAGTACCGTCTCCTCCTGACGTCAGTGCGCTGTCCCAGTACCGTCTCCTCCTGACGTCAGCGCCCTGTCCCAGTACCGTCTCCTCCTGACGTCAGCGCGCTGTCCCAGTACCGTCTCCTCCTGACATCAGTGCGCTGTCCCATTGCCGTCTCCTCCTGACGTCAGTGCGCTGTCCCAGTACCGTCTCCTCCTGACGTCAGCACGCTGTCCCAGTACCGTCTCCTCCTGACGTCAGTGCGCTGTCCCAGTACCGTCTCCTCCTGACGTCAGCGCGCTGTCCCAGTACCGTCTCCTCCTGACGTCAGTGCGCTGTCCCAGTACCGTCTCCTCCTGACGTCAGCGCGCTGTCCCAGTACCGTCTCCTCCTGACGTCAGCGCGCTGCCCCAGTACCGTCTCCTCCTGACGTCAGTGCGCTGTCTCAGTACCGTCTCCTCCTGACGTCAGCGCGCTGTCCCATTGCCGTCTCCTCCTGACGTCAGCGCGCTGTCCCCAGTACCGTCTCCTCCTGACGTCAGCGCGCTGTCCCAGTACCGTCTCCTCCTGACGTCAGTGCGCTGTCCCAGTACCGTCTCCTCCTGACGTCAGCGCGCTGTCCCAGTACCGTCTCCTCCTGACGTCAGTGCGCTGTCCCAGTACCGTCACCTCCTGACGTCAGCGCGCTGTCCCAGTACCGTCTCCTCCTGACGTCAGCACGCTGTCCCAGTGCCGTCTCCTCCTGATGTCAGTGCGCTGTCCCAGTACCGTCTCCTCCTGACGTCAGCGCGCTGTCCCAGTACCGTCTCCTCCTGACGTCAGCGCGCTGTCCCAGTACCGTCTCCTCCTGACGTCAGCGCGCTGTCCCAGTACCGTCTCCTCCTGACGTCAGCGCCCTGTCCCAGTACCGTCTCCACCTGACGTCAGCGCGCTGTCCCCAGTACCGTCTCCTCCTGACGTCAGCGCGCAGTCCCAGTACCGTCTCCTCCTGACGTCAGTGCGCTGTCCCAGTACCGTCTCCTCCTGACGTCAGCGCGCTGTCCCAGTACCGTCTCCTCCTGACGTCAGCGCGCTGTCCCAGTACCGTCTCCTCCTGACGTCAGTGCGCTGTCCCATTGCCGTCTCCTCCTGACGTCAGTGCGCTGTCCCATTGCCGTCTCCTCCTGACGTCAGCGCGCTGTCCCAGTACCGTCTCCTCCTGACGTCAGTGCGCTGTCCCAGTGCCGTCTCCCCCTGACGTCAGCGCGCTGTCCCAGTACCGTCTCCTCCTGACGTCAGCGCGCTGTCCCAGTACCGTCTCCTCCTGACGTCAGTGCGCTGTCCCATTGCCGTCTCCTCCTGACGTCAGCGCGCTGTCCCAGTACCGTCTCCTCCTGACGTCAGTGCGCTGTCCCATTGCCGTCTCCCCCTGACGTCAGCGCGCTGTCCCAGTACCGTCTCGCCCTGACGTCAGCACACTGTCCCAGTACCGTCTCCTCCTGACGTCAGTGCGCTGTCCCAGTACCGTCTCCTCCTGACGTCAGTGCGCTGTCCCAGTACCGTCTCCTCCTGACATCAGTGCGCTGTCCCAGTACCGTCTCCTCCTGACGTCAGTGCGCTGTCCCAGTACCGTCTCCTTCTGACGTCAGCGCGCAGCCCAGTACCGTCTCCTCCTGACGTCAGCGCGCTGTCCCAGTACCGTCTCCTCCTGACGTCAGCGCGCTGTCCCAGTACCGTCTCCTCCTGACGTCAGCACGCTGTCCCATTGCCGTCTCCTCCTGACGTCAGCGCGCAGCCCAGTACCGTCTCCTCCTGACGTCAGCGCGCTGTCCCAGTACCGTCTCCTCCTGACGTCAGCGCGCTGTCCCAGTACCGTCTCCTCCTGACGTCAGTGCGCTGTCCCAGTACCGTCTCCTCCTGACGTCAGTGCGCTGTCCCAGTACCGTCTCCTCCTGACGTCAGCGCGCTGTCCCAGTACCGTCTCCTCCTGACGTCAGCGCGCTGTCCCAGTACCGTCTCCTCCCGACATCAGCACGCTGACCAAATAATCTCCTCCTGACGTCAGTGCGCTGTCCCAGTACCGTCTCCTCCTGACGTCACCGCGCTGTCCCAGTACCGTCTCCTCCTGATGTCAGTGCGCTGTCCCAGTACCATCTCCTCCTGACGTCAGCGCGCTGTCCCAGTACCGCCTCCTCCTGACGTCAGCACGCTGTCCCAGTACCGTCTCCTCCTGACGTCAGCGCGCTGTCCCAGTACCGCCTCCTCCTGACGTCAGCGCGCTGTCCCAGTACCGTCTCCTCCTGACATCAGCACGCTGACCAAATAATCTCCTCCTGACGTCAGCGCGCTGTCCCAGTACCGTCTCCTCCTGACGTCACCGCGCTGTCCTAGTACCGTCTCCTCCTGACGTCAGCGCTGTCCCAGTACCGTCTCCTCCTGACGTCACCGCGCTGTCCCAGTCCCGTCTCCTCCTGACGTCACCGCGCTGTCCCAGTACCGTCTCCTCCTGATGTCAGTGCGCTGCCCCAGTACCGTCTCCTCCTGATGTCAGTGCGCTGTCCCAGTACCGTCTCCTCCTGACGTTAGTGCGCTCTCCCAGTACCGTCTCCTCCTGACGTCACCGCGCTGTCCCAGTACCGTCTCCTCCTGACGTCAGCACGCTGTCCCATTGCCGTCTCGTCCTAACGTCAGCGCGCTGTCCCAGGACCAAATTTATTTTCAAAACAGCAGAGTCTTCCCACCAGTAGTGGCAGCAGAGAGGCCAGCACCTACACTGACGCGATCTGTGCTTTGGCCGTGGAATTTGTAGCTTCCAGCAAGCAAGCAACAGGAGTGTGTGAAGAACTGAAGATGGATCAATTTGTGAGAAGGAAGAGAGGGCCAGAGACACATACAGGCCAGGATCTCGCAGCTGAATCTGCCGTTGAGAGCTTCTCAGGAGAGTCCACGGCAAGACAAAACAGTGCTGGAGTGAGCTCCAGGGCCTCTGATGAACAATCCATTAAGGAGAAGCTGAAATCAGGAACAAAGCAGCATAAAGATGATTTCTTGAGGTATGGCTTCATTAATTGTGCCAATGCAAATCAGGATGCAAAGCCCATGTGCGGGTAAGTACTGGCAAATGAAAGATTAAAATCCTCAGAACTTCAAAGGCATTTGAAGTCTGTGGCAAATTCAAGGACAAGTATCTTGATTGTTTTCTTCAAAGGTCGCAGCGAGAGCTTAAATCATTAGTTGAAGCCCTCAGCAGAAATGCAACATTGAATGACGAAGCAAGTGGGACCGTCAGGACCAAGCAGGCTCACCTGTCACATTAAAGGTGTGGTGAATATAATATAGATGTATATATGATAATTCACACTGTCTTTGTAAGCGCAGTAGCGCTATCCTACCACTAGGGGGAGTAGCGCTGGGAGCACTCAGGAACTTGTACTGGGCTCCACCCTTGGCTCCGCCCACGACTCCTCCCCCTAGTGCAGCTGTATAAACACCCTTGTCCAGAGTCAGCCTGAGTTCACTACGAGTTCATCGACAGGTAACAGGCTGGCTCTGAAGTAAGTCGATTAAAGCCTAGATTCACATCGGAAACACGTGTCTGGTGAATTGATGGTTCCATCAAAAGGTAAGCAAAAAAGTTGGTTGTGAAGTTCGGGTAAAGGTTGGCTGGAGTGGGTCCAGAAGGATGGCCGGGCGGCAAAAATAGGGAAAGGGAAAAATGTGCGTTCCAAACTCAAAAGGTGGCAAATTTAGGGTTTTGTGTTGACAGCCAAGGGCTGCATCCGATGGAGAAGATAGAGGCAGTTAAGAAAGCCCTGCCCCCAAACAATATCAGAATTTAATTCTTTTTTTAAAATGGTGAATTATGATGAAAGATTTAATTCCTAATCTTTCTACAATGTTGGCACCCATTTCTCAAGAAGCGCCAGAGGTGGTACTGGAGAGAGCGTCAGAAAGAAAGAGGTCTTTGGACAGGTCAAACTAGTTTTGCAAACATCCAGTCTCTTGGTTCATTTTGAACCCCTCAAAAGAGAGGGTTCTCACCCCCAGCACATTTTCTTGTGGAATCAGAGCAGCTTCCGTGCACAAGATGTAAGATGTCCATCAGGACCCCAAGACCTGCTCTGGGGTCTGGGCAGCTGCTCTGGGGTCTGGGCAGCTGCTCTGGGGTCTGGGCAGCTGCTCTGGGGTCTGGGCAGCTGCTCTGGGGTCTGGGCAGCTGCTCTGGGGTCTGGGCAGCTGCTCTGGGGTCTGGGTAGCTGCTCTGGGGTCTGGGCAGCTGCTCTGGGGTCTGGGCAGCTGCTCTGGGGTCTGGGCAGCTGCTCTGGGGTCTGGGCAGCTGCTCTGGGGTCTGGGCAGCTGCTCTGGGGTCTGGGTAGCTGCTCTGGGCAGCTTCCCTGGTGATTGTCATTTCAGCAAGTTCCCCTCTCCCTGTCACCTCCTGATTTACAGCAATTGCTGGAATAACTTTTGTATTCGCTATGGTGAAGACAGAGGCAAAATATTTGTTTATTTCATCCATCATTTCATTATTATCAGGGTCCTGGGTTCGATTCCTGGCTTGGGTCACTGCGGAGTCTGCACGTTCTCCCCGTGTCTGCGTGGGTTTCCTCCGGGTGCTCCGGTTTCCTCCCACAAGTCCCGAAAGATGTGCTGTTAGATCATTTGGGCATTCTGAATTCTCCCTGTGTACCCGAACAGGTGCTGGAATGTGGCGACTAGGGGCTTTGCACAGTAACTTCATTGCAGTGTCAATGTAAGCCTACTTGGGACATTAATAATAATCTTTATTACTGTCACAAGTTGGCTTACATAAACACGGTAATGAAGTTTCTGTGAAAATCCCCTAGTCGCCACATTCCGGCGCCTGTTCGGGGGAGAATTCAGTCTGTCCAATTCACCTAACAGCACGTCTTTCTGGACTTGTGTCACAAGTAGGCTTACATTAACACCGCAATTAAGTTACTGTGAAAACCCCCTAGCGCCACATTCCGGTGCCTGTTCAGGTACACAGAGGGAGAATTCAGAATGTCCGATTCACCTAACAGCACGTCTTTCGGGACTTGTGGGAGGAAACTGGAGCGCCCGGAGGAAACCCACGCAGACACGGGGAGAACGCACAGACTCCGCACAGACAGTGACCTGAGCTGGGAATCGAACCCGGGACCCTGGCGCTGTGAAGCCACAGTGCTAACCACTATGCTACCATGCCTCCCAAGATGGTGGGGAAAGGTCTGTTACCTCTGTTAAGGTGCGAACCTGGGACCCTGGCGTTGTGAAGCAACATTACTAACAAATGTGCCACCCTTGTGAGAGTATTATTAGAATGTGTTTCTCCTAATTCGCGTTTTAATCATTCTCTGCTGTTCTTTATATTCTGGCCAATCACCTGACCTACAATTCATTGAAGTTTGATGCTTTTCTTAACTTCTTCAACTAACCACGGATGGTTGGTCGTCCCCTTAGAACTTTTCCTCTCCAGCAGTAATAGACTCATTCTGAGTATTCTGAAAGAACCCCTTTGATGTGTATCATTGCTTCTCTATTTGTCTCTCCTGACCTAGTATCCCAGTTCACTTCAGCGAGCTCAGCTTTTATGCCCTTATTTAAGTTTCAAATACTAGTCCTCGACTCACCCTTTCCCTTCCGAACTGGATGCAAAAGTCAGTCATATTGTGGTCGCTGCTAGCTCGGGGTGCCTACACTCTGAGCCCATTAATTAATCCTGTCACATGACACTTACCAACTCTAATATGACCTGCTCACTGGTTAGTTCACTGCCACCACCACCGACGCACAGTAGCAGCCGTGTGTACCATCTACAGTATGCACTACAGCAACTCACCAAAACTCCTTCAAAATCAGCTTCTAAAGCCACAACCCTGAACAAGGACGGCAGGCGCGTGGGACACCACTATTGTGGTCAGTGTTTCTATTTGTACCTTCTTGTGAATTTCTTGCTTTAAAAAAATAATAAACCTTTTGAAATACTTTGGTTTGCCCTGGCCATCAGTGAAGCAAACAACCGCCACTCTGAAAGAAAAGATCGGAAAGAAGATCCTCCAGTGTTGACAATGAAAGAATTAACAAATCAACACCAAGATCAGAAAGAAAGCAGAGATCACTCGATCACAAACGGCTCTGCTCACAGTCAGTTTAGTCAATGTTGTCCGCCTCACAGTTAGCTAAGATTTGGGGACACGGAGAAACCTACCTCGTGTTCGGAGCCATAGTGCGACACACAGACTGCGTGACGTCCAGTAACTGTTCGCTCGGCCAATGAACCTTACCAGGCCAAAGTGCGACAAAACATGCTCAGCGAAAAATCCGAGTTACAACATGGAAACGGGCCATTCACCCATCCAGTCTGTGCCTTCCTGTACTCTCCACATGAACAAATGACGCTAATCACATTTACCTGTGTTGTTCCCTGTAAGTTGTCCACCCCCTTTTCATTCATACCAATACAATCGAGTCACATTGAGTTTATAGCACAAGAACAGGCCATGTAGGTGGTTACATGGGCAGCATGGTGACACAGTGGTTAGCACTGTCGCTTCACAGCGCCAGGGTCCCAGGTTCGATCCCTGGCTGGGGTCACTGTCTGTGCGGAGTCTGCACGTTCTCCCCCGTGTCTGCGTGAGTTTCCTCCGGGTGCTCCGGTTTCCTCCCACAAGTCCCGAAAGACGTGCTGTTGGGTGAATTGGACATTCTGAATTCTCCCTGTGTACCCAAACAGGCGCCGGAATGTGGCGACTAGGGGCTTTTCACAGTAACTTCATTGCTGTGTTAACGTAAGCCTACTTGCGACAATAATAAAGATTCTGATTATGCCCCACATTAACCTCCTTCCACCCTACTTCACCCCACCCTAACATCTTATCTTTGTGTTCCCTTTTCCCTCTAGCTAGTACACCCTGGACCCCATGCGATTCCTGCCATGGGAAACTTTATCAAACGCAATCTTGGAGGTTTCTGCCTCTCCTGGTAACCCTGGAAATGTCGTCCACAGTCTTGCCACATTCTCTGTGTGAAGATGTTTCTACCATTGAGTATACAGTTAATCTTGTATCGATGGCCCCCTCGTTGGAACAGCCAATCAGCAGTGACTGGAAATTAGATATTTTCTCAGTTCATTTATCTAGACTCAGGGGACGCGATTCACTGATCTCAGGACTAAGTGTGCAAAACGGGCACGGGCAGTAGCGATTCTGGCCCCCACAGGGGGTCAGCACAGCACTGGATGGATTCACGCCGCTCCAGCCTTACATCCTGGCGCAGACTGGGAGTGGCACCAACCCACGGTTGCACAGTCGCCAAGCGGCACATGCGCGGTAGACTCACGGAGCGGTCCGGCCCCGAAGCTTCATGGCACGGGGATTCTGGGGCCGGAAGCGCAACAAAGTAGGCCGGGGGGGGGGGAGACTTCGACCCGCCGATTGGTGAACCCCGATCGCGGGCCAGCCCCCATCGGAGGCTCCCCCCCCCCCCCCCCCCCCGGTGAAGGAGCCCCCCCTCCCCCACCCGCCACAGGCCGCCCCCCCGACCCTTCGCGCAGAGTTCCCGCCGGCAGCGACCAGGTGTGAACGCACCGGCAGGTCTCTGCCGTTTCCACACGGCCACTCGGCCCACAAAGGCCAGAGAATCGGCAACCCAGCTGCGGACAGCGGCCCGCGACCAGCGCTGCGCCAAACACGCCGGCCCAAATGGTGCCGATTCTCTGCTCCTCGGAGAATCGCCTACCGCGTCGGACAGGCGTCGCAGGAATAAATGGTGCGAACGGCGATTCTCCCATACGGCGCGGCATGGGGGAATCGCGCCCATAGAGTCCATTGCAGCACAGAAAGAGGCCCTTCGGCCCATTGCGTCTGTGCCAGCCATCAAGCACCTATCTATTCCAACCCATTTTCCAGCACTTAGTCCGTAGCCTTGCCTGCTGTGGTGTTTGAAGTGTTCATCTAAATGTGTGTTAAATGTTGAGAGTTCCGCCTCTATCACCCTTTCTGGCAGTGAGTCCCAGATTCCCACCACTCTCCCGGTGAAAAGGTTTTACCTCAAATACCTCAAGTCTCCCGCCCCTTACATTAAATCTATGTTTGATTAGGAGTAGTCAGCACAGCTTTGTGCATGGGAGATCATGCCTTGCAAATTTGTTAGAGTTCTTTGCTGAAGTGACGAGGAAGGGCGGTAGACATAGTCTATATGGTCTTCAGTAAGGCCTTTGATAAAGTTCCATATGGTAGGCTGCTCTGGAAGGTTAGATCACATGGAATCCAGGAAGAGCTGGAAAATTGGATATACAATTGGCTTGAAATTTTTTTTTTTAGAGTATCCAATTATTTTTATTTCCAATTAAGGGGCAATTTAGCGTGGCCATTCCGCCTACCCTGCACATCTTTGGGCTGTGGGGGTGAGGCCCACACAAACACGGGGAGAATGTGCAAACTCCACATGGACAGTGACCCGGGGCCAGGATCGAACCTGGGACCTCAGCGCCAGGAGGCAGCAGTGCTAACCAGTACACCACCGTGCCGCCCTGATATACAATAGGCTTGATGGTAGGAAGCAGAGGATAATTGTGGAAGAACGCTTATCAGACTGGAGGCCTGTGACTAGAGGTGTGCCTCAGGGATCAGTGCTGAGTGTTTGTTATCTAGATCAACGATTTGGATGAGACTATACAAGGCATAATCAGAACATTTGCAGATGGCGCTAAAATAAGTGGTATTGTAGGTATTGTGAACAAAAATTGCACCAGGGTCTTGATCAGCTGGGGTGGTGGGCCGAGATATGGCAAATGGAGTTCAATACCGATAAGTATGAGGTGTTGCATTCTGGAAAGTCAAATCAAGGCAGGACTTTCACAGTGAATGGTAGGACCTTGGGGAGTATCGTGGAACAGAGGGACCTTGGAGTTCAGCTGCACGGTTCTCTAAAGTTGGAGTCACAGGTAGATCGGGCAGTGAAGAAGGCTTTTGGCATGCTGGCCTTCATCAGTCAGGGCAGTGAGTATCGAAGTTGGGAATTAAGCTGCAGTTGTACAGGATGTTGGTGAGGCCTCTCCTGGACTATTGTGTTCACTTTTGGGTCGCCTTGCTAGAGGAAAGATGTTATTAAACTGGAGAGAGGGCAGAAGAGATTTACAAGGAAGTTGCCAGGACCCGAGGGACTGAGTTACAGGGAGAGATTGGACAGACTGGGACTTTTTTCTTTGGAGTGTAGGAGACTGAGGGGTAATCTTATAGAGGTGGATAAAATCATGAGAGGCATGGAGAGGGTGAAGGCATTTAGATTGTTCCCAGGGTTGGGGAATCAAGAACTCGAGGGTATGGGTTTCAGTTAAATGGGGAGAGAATTCATGGGAACCTGAGGAGCAACATTTTTTACACAGAGGGTGGGACGTATGTGGAATGAGGCGGGGACATTGACAACATTTAAAGGGCATTTGGACAGATACATGGATAGGAAAGTTGTAGAGGGATATGGGCCAAATGCAGGTAAATGGGGTTAGCTTAGATAACATAAGAACATAAGAACTAGGAGCAGGAGTAGGCCATCTGGCCCTTCGAGCCTGCTCCGCCATTCAATGAGATCATGGCTGATCTTTTGTGGACTCAGCTCTACGTCCTTTCTCAGGTAAGGAGACCAAAACTGAACACAATACTCCAGGTGTGACTTCACTAACACCTTATACAATTGCAGCATAACCTCCCTAGTCTTGAACTCCATCCCTCTAGCAGTGAAGGACAAAACTCCATTCACCTTCTTAATCGCCTGTTGCATCTGCAAACCAACTTTTTGCGACTCATGCACCAGCACACCCAGGTCCCTCTGCACAGCAGCATGTTTTAATATTTTATCATTTAAATAATAATCCCTTTTGCTGTTATTCCTACCAAAATGGATAACCTCACATTTGTCAACATTGTTTTCCATCTGCCAGACCCTAGCCCATTCACTTAAACTATGCAGACTTCCAGTATCCTCTGCACTTTTCGCTTTACCGCACATCTTAGTGTTGTCTGCAAACTTGGACACATTGCCCTTGGTCCCCAACTCCAAATCATCTATGTAAATTGTGAACAATTGTGGGCCCAACACGGATCCCTGAGGGACACCACTAGCTACTGATTGCCAACCAGAGAAAACACCCATTAATCCCCACTCTTTGCTTTCTATTAATTGACCAATCCTCTATCCATGCTACTACTTTACCCGTAACGCCATGCATCTTTATCTTATGCAGCAACCTTTTGTGTGGCACCCTGTGTGGCACCCTGTGTGGACCAGTTTGGGCTGAAGAGTCTGTCGACGTACCGTAGATTCTATGATTTTATGTCTTCTCATTATTGACCCCTTTACTAAGGAGGAACGTTCCTTCCTATCTATCCATTCTTTGCCACCTCAATCAGGACCTCCTCAGCTTCCATTATTCTGTACTTAGTGATGTTGGCGAAGGGAAATGGCCAACAGAACGTTCCTGCTCTTCGGTGAAATAGTGTCGATGGGACTTTGACACCAATCTCAGAGGGCAGCAATCCCACATTATACTCCTGGGAGTATCTAACCCCATGCTGTACCTGTCCTGGCAGTGATTGATGGGGACAGTGTAGAGGGAGCTTTACTCTGTATCTAACCCCGTGCTGTACCTGTCCTGGGAGTGTTTGATGGGGACAGTGGAGAGGGAGCTTTACTCTGTATCTAACCCCATGCTGTACCTGTCCTGGCAGTGATTGATGGGGACAGTGTAGAGGGAGCTTTACTCTGTATCTAACCCCGTGCTGTACCTGTCCTGGGAGTGTTTGATGGGGACAGTGTAGAGGGAGCTTTACTCTGTATCTAACCCCGTGCTATACCTGTCCTGGGAGTGTTTGATGGGGACAGTGTAGAGGGAGCTTTACTCTGTATCTAACCCCGTGCTGTACCTGTCCTGGGAGTGTTTGATGGGGACAGTGTAGAGGGAGCTTTACTCTATATCTAACCCCGTGCTGTACCTGTCCTGGGAGTGTTTGATGGGGACAGTGTAAAGGGAGCTTTACTCTGTATCTAACCCCGTGCTGTACCTGTCCTGGGAGTGTTTGATGGGGACAGTGTAGAGGGAGCTTTACTCTGTATCTAACCCCATGCTGTACCTGTCCTGGGAGTGTTTGATGGGGACAGTGTAGAGGGAGCTTTACTCTGTATCAAACCCCGTGCTGTACCTGTCCTGGGAATGTTTGATGGGGACAGTGTAGAGGGAGCTTTACTGTGTATCTAACCCCGTGCTGTACCTGTCCTGGGAGTGTTTGATGGGGACAGTGTAGAGGGAGCTTTACTCTGTATCTAACCCCGTGCTGTACCTGTCCTGGAATGTTTGATGGGGACAGTATAGAGGGAGCTTTACTCTGTATCTAACCCCGTGCTGTACCTGTCCTGGGAGTGTTTGATGGGGACAGTGGGTGCAACGTTTAGTGAAAATGCTCCCTAATCGAAAGTTGGTGTTTTGATCTGCGAATGCTTTAGAGGAATCGCAAGATATCTTCAGAAGCAGTAAGGGTCCAGGAACCGGATCAGGTTCGAAAATGGCCAGAAACCCCAGTAGCTGCAGCTGTGACAGAAAGTTTAAAATAGATGTCCAATAGATGCACAGCCTCCTGAACTGCATGGCAGCTTCCTAATGCAGTAAATAAACTCCTCAGTCAGCCTTGCGAGAGAGAGCTGGGGAGCGCAGCAGAGAGCAACGTTAACACTAACCTCTGACAATTGAACCCTTGACTCCATCGTGGCTATTCGAATCGTCGGGCTGAACAGAAAGCGAGCAGAGTGCAGGGGAGCTGAAGTTCCTGTTGTGAACTGGAGGATTTCCACCTTCGAAGCAGGCGAGCTGCTGTGTAGCTCCTAACTTCAGCAAGGATCTGCAGTGCAGCAGCACGCTAAACTTGGAGCCTCACCCACACTGGCGGACACAGACTCGCAGAGAGGCAAGGCTTGCAGATGGACCCTCCCACCTCAAAGCCAAACCCAGCTGGAGAACAGCAATAACTCTTTCCCCTCCTGCCTTTTTGGCGCCTGGGTTAAAAATTGGAACCCAGTTTAAGCACAGAGGCTGCCCTCCTGCCCACTTTGAGTTTTATTCAGGGGGGGGGTGAATGATTTAAATCCTGTGGGAGAACAGCCACAAGATCCTACCTTGTGTGGGAGTTGCCACAGACAACATGAGTTATTGCAAAAGGGTAACAGTTGGGGCAGAATGAATCACACGGCGCTCCTTGGCAACTGCTCCTCGCTCAGGGTGTCATTTTAAATTTAAATGAGGTTTTCACAATTCGCTGAATTGTAATGGAAAGAAGGAAGTTTAATTCATGTGAGAAAAACTATTCGCTCATCAGTGAAGTTGGCCAGCTCAGAGGCTGGGGGGCGGGGAGAGTTTGGATCTACTGCCCTCTGTTGGAAAGAGTTAGTCTTGCCACTTCAGGAAGCAGGTTAAGGAAGGAGCAGCACCTGGCAACTCTCAACTCTGTCACGGTGAACATCTTGGCCTGCTCGAGTACGAGCCAGCCTTCCCGGCATTCAGATTTTTCCAAGGAATGCCGGAATACTGCACCAGGAGAAAGGGATAACACTGAATTGCAGCGATACCACGCGGGCATGTGGAGCAGGAGTGGGCCATCGTACCCAGTATGAATTCCAATCGTGTTCAACCATCACCCTCGTGCTTCTTGAGCTGCACCGTGCCTCCTCAATTTAAAAAATGATCGTCCTTGTTTTCAAACCCCTCCCTATCGCTCCAACCCCACAACTCTCCGAGATCCTCGCACTCCTCCAATCCTCGTCTCTTGAACATCCCTGATTATAATCACTCCACTGTTGGCGGCCTTGTCAATATCTGCCTTGCCAAACTCTGGAATTCCCTCCATAGATCTCTCCGCCTCACTACCTCTCTCCCCTCCATTAACGTTGCTTGATGGCTTTCCCGTGAAGCCCCTTGGGTTGGCTGTTTTACCGTCTTAAAAGCGCTATAATAAAAATAATCTTTATTAGTGTCACAAGTAGGCTGACATTAACACTGCAATGAAGTTACTGTGAAAACCCCTAGTCGCCACATTCTGGCACCTGTTCAGGTACACAGAGGGAGAATTCAGAATGTCCAATTCACCTAACAGCACGTCTTTCGGGACTTGTGGGAGGAAACCGGAGCGCCCGGAGGAAACCCACGCAGACACGGGGAGAACGTGCAGACTCCGCACAGACAGTGACCTGAGCTGGGAATCGAACCCGGGACCCTGGCGCTGTGAAGCCACAGTGCTAACCACTGTGCTACCATGCCTCCCAAGATGGTGGGGAAAGGTCTTTTACCTCAACCTCTGAGTGCTGAATTCAGCTGAGGGAAATTTAAGAGTCAACCATTCGGGCGTGAGTCCAGAGAGGCCCAGCCACTGGAAGGACAGGCGGTTTCCTTCCTCAAACAGACATCTGCCACCAAGCTGAGTTTTTACAACAATCCGTCAGTTTCCTCAAAATCCTTGTGCAATTTGTTGCAATGTTGTGAAGTGAAAGGATGATTCTGGTCCTGACCAATTGAGACTGTGGGCGGGATTCTCCGATCCCCCGCCAGGCCGGAGAATCGCCGAGGGGGAGGGGGGGGGGGGGGGGGGGGGGGGGGGCGTGAATCCCGCCACCTCCGGCTGCCAAATTCTCCGGCGCCGGAGATTTGACAGGGGCGGGAACCATGCCGCGCCAGCTGCTGGCAGCAGCACCCCCCCCCCCCCCCCCCCAGCGATTCTCCGGCCCGCAATGGGCTGATTGGCCGGCCGTTTTCAGCCAGTCCAGCCGGCGTATGTTACACCAGGTATTTGCCGGGGACTGAGCTGCGCGGGCGGCCTCCGGGGTCCTCGAGGGGGTGTGGGGGTATCTGGCCCTGGGGGGGTGCCCCCACAGTGGCCTGGCCCGAGATCGGGGCCCAGCGATCCGCAGCGGGCCTGTGCCGTGGGGGCACTCTTTTGTTCTGCGTCGGCCGATGCAGAGACTAACCACCCTGCGCATGCACTGGGATGACGCCAAAACACGCTGGCGCTCCCGCGCATGCGCCAACTCACGGCAGCCGGCGGAGGCCCTTCGCCGCTGGTTGGCATGACGCCAAGCCCCTTCCCTGCCGGCCGGGGGGGCACAAACCACTCCGGAGCCGGCCTAGCCCCTGAAGGTGCAGGGGATTCTGCACCTTTGGGGCAGCCCGATGCCAGAGTGGTTCATGCCACTCCTTCGTGACGGGTAGGGGAGAATCCCGCCCCAAATTTTTAATTGAATTGTGAAGCAAGTTGGCTGTAATTAACATAGAAAATGAGAAAGGAAATGCCGACTAAGTCCTCGTCGCCAGTTGGGCCAGACTGAGAAATGTTTCTATGCCCAGGGAGATGTTGCAAAGCCAATCTCTGCCCATCCCAGGGGATTGTTGGAACCATGGCTGAGGGAAATCGAATCCATGATGTCGTTGGGCACGCGTCCCCTGGGAAACTCACCATGACAGACTTCTGCCTCCCTAAAACAACCAGTGCCAAAGGTTGTGCCCCCAGAGGACCTCATTACAGCCTTGGTTCAAACTATGGACAATAGAGCTGAACTCCAGAGGTGAACTGAGAGTGACTGCCTTGAATTCAAGGCCATATTTGACCGAGTATAGCATCAGGGAACCCTGGCAAAGCTGGAGTCAATGGGAATCAGGGGGAAAATACTCCACTGGCTGGGGTTATGCCGGGAACAAAGGAAGATGGTATGGTTTTAAGAGTTCAATGACCCTTTCCCCCAGGACATCACTGCAGGAGTTCCTCAGGGTCCAACCATCTTCTCAGTTGCTTCATCAATGATCTTCCTACCATCGTACAATGCTCAGCACCATTCCTGACTCCTGAGATACTGTGGCAGACCATGTCCAAATGCAGCAAGACCCGGATAATATTCAGGTTTGGGCTGACAAGTGGCAAATAACATTCACATACACAAGTGCCAGGAAATGGCCACTTCCAACAAGACAGAACCCAACCATCTCCCCTTAGGATTCATTGATATTCCCACAGCTGAATCTCCTACTATCAACATCCTGGGGGGGGGGGGTGTTACCATTGACGAGAAACTGAACTGGACCAGCCATATAAATGATGTGGCTACAAGAGCAGGTCAGAGGCTAGGAATCCGACAGCGAGTAACTCACTCCTGACTACCCAGCGTCTGTCCATCATCTACAAGGCACAAGTCGGGAGTGTGATGGAAAACTCTCCACTTGCCTGGATGAATGCAGCTCTAACAACACTCAAGAAGCTTGACAAGGAGCTGGTTTCGCATAGTGGGCTAAATAGTTGGGTTGTAATGCAGAACAATGCCAGCAGCGTGGGTTCAATTCCCGTACCGGCCTCCCTGAACAGGTGCCGGAATGTGGCGACGAGGGGCTTTTCACAGTAACTTCATTGAAGCCGACTTGTGACACTGAGCGATTGTTATTCTATTATTATATTACCATCCAGGACAAAGCAGCCCATTAACCTTAAATATTGACTCCCTCTACCACTGATGCAAGGTGGCAGCCGTATGTACCATCTATACTCCCTAACAGCATTGTGGGTGGTCAGGGGTGGTGAGCAGTTTGAATAGAAATTGGTGACGAACGCAAGTGTTGCTACGATGATAGTGGTTTCGCCACAGGCATTGACTTTGGTAGAAAAAGGCCCACTTTCAACCAGGTCAAAGTACTGCACATGTTGGTGTTTAACTGACAAACGTATGCTCCCATTCCCTAACCAGGGAAGTGAAGCCATGGAAAAACACTCAATCTCTGGAGTTTCTCTGAAAGAGAAAGGAAAACTTGAATTTTAACTGGCTGCGCCATCGCCAGCCTGAATCTCTACAATACCTCCTTAAATCTCTGACTCCTCCATTAAACCGCTGTCTGAAATCTACCTCTCTTGCCAAACATCTGGTCAGCTGTCCAAACATCAGCTTATGTGTCACGGTGTCAAATTTTGTTTGATAATCACTGCTCTGAAGCATTTTGGGAAGTTTTACTCTGTTAAAGGCAAATGCAAGTTGTTGTTGTTCGACCCATCGCTACCCTGGGACAGTACAAACTATACGCACACTTATTTAACTACATAACCCGCCATCGCTCTGTGCCAGCCCCGGCCACAGCCGAGGGTGGTTTGACGTGGCAGTGAGCTGCTGTTCTGTGGGAACACAATCTTGCGGTCTTTATTGGCTTGTTTGCAACATGGCAGATAGCCCAGGCATTCCTTCATTGGCCCCCAATCAACAGTCGGCTGGAAAACAAACTCTGCTCCTAAATCCTGGTGCCTCCTCAGCGGCCAGACCTCACTCGGGGCTGCAAATCAGGGGGAACTATTTGCAGAGTTAAAAGGGAAGATGAATCCTCGAGACACATGGTTCCCATTATCTGTCCAATTCCAGTGTGCAATTTGAAGGGCTGTGTTTGTTGTGAGAGTGCAACCCCACCCATTCCCAGAACGAAACACCAGAACTAGTTTATCTCCCCCGTCAGCTTCCCCCCCCCCCCCCCCCCCCCCCGCTCCGCAGTATGGGTTTCTCTCCAACTCTCCTGAAGTAACAAAATGAAGGAACAAATTTACAGGACGGATAGTCAGAGGCTTTTTTTCCCCGAGGTGGAAGTGTCAATTACAAGGGGGCACAGGTTCAAGGTGAGAGGGGGAAAGATTAAGGGAAATGTGCAGCGTACATTTTTCACGCAGAGATCAGTGAGTGCCTGGAACTCGCTGCCAGAGGATGTGGTGGAAGCCGGCACATCAGCAACATTTAAGAGGCATCTGGATGGGTTCATGAATAGGGAGGAAATAGAGCAATACGGACCGAGTCAGGGCAGAGGTTTTTCTTAATAGTTAGGGCATCATTATCGGCACAGGCTTGGAGGGCCGAAGGGCCTGTTACTGTGCTGTACTGTTCTGTGTTCTCTTTGTTCTTTGACTCCACAGCACTGAGGGCGCTGGATGGCCGAGAGGGCGCTGGATGGCAGAGAGGGCGCTGGATGGCCGAGAGGGCGCTGGATGGCCGAGAGGGCGCTGGATGGCCGAGAGGGCGCTGGATGGCCGAGAGGGCGCTGGATGGCCGAGAGGGCGCTGGATGGCCGAGAGGGCGCTGGATGGCCGAGAGGGCGCTGGATGGCTGAGAGGGCGCTGGATGGCTGAGAGGGCGCTGGATGGCTGAGAGGGCGCTGGATGGCTGAGAGGGCGCTGGATGGCTGAGAGGGCGCTGGATGGCTGAGAGGGCGCTGGATGGCTGAGAGGGCGCTGGATGGCTGAGAGGGCGCTGGATGGCTGAGAGGGCGCTGGATGGCTGAGAGGGCGCTGGATGGCTGAGAGGGCGCTGGATGGCTGAGAGGGCGCTGGATGGCTGAGAGGGCGCTGGATGGCTGAGAGGGCGCTGGATGGCTGAGAGGGCGCTGGATGGCTGAGAGGGTGCTGCATTGCTGCTGGTGCTTTTGTTTGGATGAAATGTTAAGCTCCCTGGTGTCCTGGGCCAATCGTGGTCCCACAACCGAACACATGATCTGGTAATTCTCAAACTGCACTTTGTGGGATTTTGCTGTATGCAAACTGGCTGATGCGTTTCCCCACATCAAAACCAACTGCACTTCAGACAATATTTCATTGGCTGCAAAATGTTTTGGGACTTCCTTTAAAATTGTGAAATGTGCCTTGTCAATGTAAGTTCTTTATTAATAATAAGACCATAAGACATAGGAGCGGAAGTAAGGCCATTCGGCCCATCGAGTCCACTCCACCATTCAATCATGGTTGATTTCAACTCCATTTACCCGCTCTCTCCCCATAGCCCCTAATTCCTCGAGAAATCAAGAATATAAGAGTATATATAATACTCTTATTGTCACAAGTAGGCTTACATTAACACTGCAATGAAGTTACTGTGAAAACCACCTAGTCGCCACATTCCGGCGCCTGTTCGGGTACACAGAGGGAGAATTCAGAATGTCCAATTCACCTAACAGCACGTCTTTCGGGGCTTGTGGGAGGAAACTGGAGCCCCCGGAGGAAGCCCATCCAGACTCTGGGAGAACGTGCAGACTCCACACAGACAGTGACCCAAGCGGGAATCAAACCTGGGACGCTGGAGCTGTGAAGCCACACTGCTAACCACTGTGCTACCGTGCCGCCTCAGGCACTGTTGCGGTTCATGAACACAGCTCACCACCACCTTCTCAAGGACAACTAGGGCTGGGTAAGCAACACCCTGGGGGTTACCATTGATCAGAAGCTGAACTGGACTAGCCACATTAATACTGTGGCTACCAGGGCAGGTCAAAGGCTAGGAATCCTACAATAAGTAACTCACCTCCTGGCTCCCCAAAGCCTGTCCGCCATCTGCAAGGCACAAATCAGGAGTGTGATGGAATACTCTCCACTTACCTGGATGAGTGCAGCTCCAACAGCACTCAAGAAGCTCAACACCATCCAGGACAAAGCAGCTCCGCTTGATTGCTCCCCCTTCCACAAACATTCACTCCCTCCACCACCGACGAACAGTGGCAGCCGTGTGTACCATCTACAAGATGCACCGCAGTAACTCACCAAGTTTCCTTAGACAGCACCTTCTAAACCCACGACCACTACCATCTAGAAGGACAAGAGCAGCAGATACCTGGGAACCCCACCACCTGGAGGTTCTCCTCCAATTCACTCACCACCCTGACTTGGAAATATATCGGCCGTTCCTTCTCTGTCCCTGGGGCAACATCCTGGAACTCTCTCCCTAACAGCACAATGAGTGTACCTACACCTGAAGGACTGCAGCCGTTCAAGAAGGTCCAAGGGTAACTCGGGATGGGCAATAAATGCTGGTCGAACCAGTGACGCACACATCCGTAAATGATTTTTTTTAAAATTCCAATCCGTTTCCCTGAGTGCGGTAATCAACCAACCTGGCCCAGGTTGCAAGAGGACGAACTTGATGTGGAGAAGGCATTTGATCGAGTGGAGTGGAGTTACCTAATTGCGATGTTGGAGAAGGGGTGGGGGTGGGTAGCCATTCCGTGTGGCAGAATCCCAATTCAGGCATCTGGGGGGGGGGCAGGTGGCAGATGATCCAGGACTGGACAGGTCTTCGGAAGGTGAATTTCTCTTGCCTGGTGGGGAGGATGAAGACTGAATTGGTGAGCTGAAATAATCTCCCTCTGTCGGTGGTGGGCCATGGACAGGCGGTGTTGGTGGGCCGGGTACAGGCAGTGTTGGTGGGCCGGGTACAGGCGTTGTTGATGGGCCGGGTACAGGCGGTGTTGGTGGGCCGTGTACAGGCGGTGTTGGTGGGCTGGGTACAGGCGGCGTTGGTGGGCCGGGTACAGGCGGTGTTGGTGGGCCGGGTAAAGGCGGTGTTGGTGGGCCGGGTACAGGCAGTGTTGGTGGGCCGGGTACAGGCAGTGTTGGTGGGCCGGGTACAGGTGGTGTTGATGGGCCGGGTACAGGTGGTGTTGGTGGGCCGGGTACAGGCGGTGTTGGTGGGCTGTGTACAGGCGGTGTTGATGGGCCGGGTACAGGCGGTGTTGATGGGCTGGGTACAGGCGGTGTTGGTGGGCCGGGTACAGGCGGTGTTGATGGGCCGGGTAGAGGCGGTGTTGATGGGCCGGGTAGAGGCGGTGTTGGTGGGCCGGGTACAGGCGGTGTTGGTGGGCCGGGTACAGGCGAAGTTGGTGGGCTGGGTACCGGCGGTGATGGTGGGCCGGGTACAGGCGGTGTTGGTGGGCCGGGTACAGGCGGTGTTGGTGGGCCGGGTACAGGCGGTGTTGGTGGGCCGGGTACAGGCGGTGTTGGTGGGCCGGGTACAGGCGATGTTGGTGGGCCGAGTACCGGCGGTGTTGGTGGGCTGAGTACCAGCGGTGTTGGTGGGCCGGGTACAGGCGGTGTTGGTGGGCCGGGTACAGGCGGTGTTGGTGGGCCGGGTAAAGGCGGTGTTGGTGGGCCGGGTAAAGGCGGTGTTGGTGGGCCGGATAACAGGCGGTGTTGGTGGGCCGGGTAAAGGCGGTGTTGGTGGGCCGGGTACAGGCGGTGTTGGTGGGCCGGGTACAGGCGGTGTTGGTGGGCCGGGTACAGGCGGTGTTGGTGGGCCGGGTACAGGCGGTGTTGGTGGGCCGGGTACAGGCGGTGTTGGTGGGCCGGGTACAGGCGGTGTTGGTGGGCCGGGTACAGGCGGTGTTGGTGGGCCGGGTACAGGCGGTGTTGGTGGGAGGGTACAGGCGGTGTTGGTGGGCCGGGTACAGGCGGTGTTGGTGGGCCGGGTACAGGCGGTGTTGGTGGGCCGGGTACAGGCGGTGTTGATGGGCCGGGTACAGACGGTGTTGGTGGGCCGGGTAAAGGCGGTGTTGGTGGGCCGGGTACAGGCAGTGTTGGTGGGCCGGGTACAGGCAGTGTTGGTGGGCCGGGTACAGGCAGTGTTGGTGGGCCGGGTACAGGTGGTGTTGATGGGCCGGGTACAGGTGGTGTTGGTGGGCCGGGTACAGGCGGTGTTGGTGGGCTGTGTACAGGCGGTGTTGATGGGCCGGGTACAGGCGGTGTTGATGGGCTGGGTACAGGCGGTGTTGGTGGGCCGGTACAGGCGGTGTTGATGGGCCGGGTAGAGGCGGTGTTGATGGGCCGGGTAAGGCGGTGTTGGTGGGGCCGGGTACAGGCGGTGTTGGTGGGGCCGGGGTACAGGCGAGTTGGTGGGCTGGTACCGGCGGTGATGGTGGGCCGGGTACAGGCGGTGTTGGTGGGCCGGGTACAGGCGGTGTTGGGGGCCGGGTACAGCGGTGTTGGTGGCCGGGTACAGGCGGTGTTGGTGGGCAGGGTACAGGCGATGTTGGTGGGCCGAGTACCGGCGGTGTTGGTGGGCTGGGTACCAGCGTGGTTGGTGGCCGGGTACAGGCGGTGTTGGTGGGCCGGGTACAGGCGGTGGTTGGTGGGCCGGGTAAAGCGGTGTTGGTGGGCCGGGTAAAGGCGGTGTTGGTGGGCCGGATAACAGGCGGTGTTGGTGTGCCGGGTAAAGGCGGTGTTGGTGGGCCGGGGTTACAGCGGTGTTGGTGGGCCGGGTACAGGCGGTGTTTGGTGGGGCCGGGTACAGGCGGTGTTGGTGGGCCGGGTACAGGCGGTGTTGGTGGGCCGGGTACAGGCGGTGTTGGTGGGCCGGGTACAGGCGGTGTTGGTGGGCCGGGTACAGGCGGGTGTTGGTGGGCCGGGTACAGGCGGTGTTGGTGGGCCGGGTACAGGCGGTGTTGGTGGGCCGGGTACAGGCGGTGTTGGTGGGCCGGGTACAGGCGGTGTTGGTGGGCCGGGTACAGGCGGTGTTGATGGGCCGGGTACAGACGGTGTTGGTGGGCCGGGTACAGGCGATGTTGGTGGGCCGGTACAGGCGGTGTTGGTGGGCCGGGTAACAGGCGGTGTTGGTGGGCCGGTAAAGGCGGTGTTGATGGGCCGGATACAGGCGGTGTTGGTGGGCCGGGTAAAGGCGGTGTTGATGGGCTGGGTACAGGTGGTGTTGGTGGGCCGGGTACAGGCGGTGTTGGTGGGCCGGGTACAGGCGGTGTTGGTGGGCCGGGTACAGGCGGTATTGGTGGGCCGGGTAAAGGCGGTGTTGGTGGGCCTGGTACAGGCGGTGTTGGTGGGCCGGTACAGGCGGTGTTGGTGGGCCGGGTACAGGCGGTGTTGGTGGGCCGGGTACAGGCGGTGCTGGTGGGCCGGGTACAGGCGGTGTTGGTGGGCCGGGTACAGGCGGTGTTGGTGGGCCGGGTACAGGCGGTGTTGGTGGGCCGGGTACAGGCGGTGTTGGTGGGCCGGGTACAGGCGGTGTTGGTGGGCTGGTTAAAGGCGGTGTTGGTGGGCCGGGTACAGGCGGTGTTGGTGGGCCGGGTACAGGCGGTGTTGGTGGGCCGGTTACAGGCGGTGTTGGTGGGCCGGGTACAGGCGGTGTTGGTGGGCCGGGTACAGGCGGTGCTGGTGGGCCGGGTACAGGCGGTGTTGGTGGGCCGGGTACAGGCGGTGTTGGTGGGCCGGGTACAAGCGGTGTTGGTGGGCCGGGTACAGGCGGTGTTGGTGGGCCGGGTACAGGCGGTGTTGGTGGGCTGGTTAAAGGCGGTGTTGGTGGGCCGGGTACAGGCGGTGTTGGTGGGCCGGGTACAGGCGGTGTTGGTGGGCCGGGTACAGGCGGTGTTGGTGGGCCGGGTACAGGCGGTGTTGGTGGGCCGGGTACAGGCAGTGTTGGTGGGCCGGGTACAGGCGGTGTTGGTGGGCCGGGTAAAGGCGGTGTTGGTGGGCCGGGTACAGGCGGTGTTGGTGGGCCGGGTACAGGCGGTGTTGGTGGGCCGGGTTCAGGCGGTGTTGGTGGGCCGGGTACAGGCGGTGTTGGTGGGCCGGGTACAGGCGGTGTTGATGGGCTGGGTACAGGCGGTGTTGATGGTCAGGGTACAGGCGGTGTAGGGCAGCACGGTGGCCTAGTGGTTAGCACAACCGCCTCACGGCGCTGAGGTCCCAGGTTCGATCCCGGCTCTGGGTCACTGTCCGTGTGGAGTTTGCACATTCTCCCCGTGTCTGCGTGGTTTTCGCCCCCACAACCCAAAAATGTGCAGAGTAGGTGGATTGGCCACGCTAAATTGCCCCTTAATCGGAAAAAAATAATTCGCTAATCTAAATTTATAAAAAAATAAAAAAAAAATAAAAAAAGGGTACAGCCGGTGTTGATGGGCCGGGTAGAGGCGGTGTTGGTGGGCCGGGTACAGGCGGTGTTGGTAGGCCGGGTACAGGCGGTGTTGGTGGGCCGGGTACAGGCGGTGTTGGTGGGGCCGGGTACAGGCGGTGTTGGTGGGCCGGGTACAGGCGGTGTTGGTGGGCCGGTACAGGTGGTGTTGGTGGGCCGGGTAGAGGCGGTGTTGGTGGGCCGGGTACAGGCGGTGTTGGTGGAACGCGTACAGGCGGTGTTGATGGGCCGGGTACAGGCGGTGTTGGTGGTCCGGGTACAGGCGGTGTTGGTGGGCCGGGTAAAGGCGGTGTTGGTGGGCCGGGTACAGGCGGGGTTGGTGGTCCGGGTAAAGGCGGTGTTGGTGGGCCGGGTACAGGCGGTGTTGGTGGGCCGGGTACAGGCGGTGTTGGGGGGGGCGGGTACAGGCGGTGTTGGTGGGCCGGGTACAGGCGGTGTTGGTGGGCTGGGTACAGGCGGTGTTGGTGGGCCGGGTACAGGTGGTTGGTGGGCTGGGTACAGGCGGTGTTGATGGGCCGTGTACAGGCGGTGTTGGTGGGCTGGGTACAGGCGGTGTTGATGGGCCGGGTACAGGCGGTGTTGGTGGGCCTGGTACAGGCGGTGTTGGTGGGCCGGGTACAGGCGGTGTTGATGGGCCGGGTACAGGCGGTGTTGGTGGGCCGGGTACAGGCGGTGTTGATGGGCCGGGTACAGGCGGTGTTGGTGGGCCTGGTACAGGCGGTGTTGGTGGGCCGGGTACAGGTGGTGGTTAATATTCTGCCACGATTTTTGTTTTATGCCTGCTGATCTTTTGCTGAAGATGTTTTTAAAGGAGATGAAGATCTTTCCAACCTTCCCGATAGTGCCTGCCTCCTCGGTGCAGGAGGAGGTGCTGCCAGCCAGGAGGGTGGGCGAGGGGTTCTGTTTTGGCGATTTACGGGAGGATTTTGGAGGAGTATAAGGTGTCCATGGAGGGGGGGTTAAGGCTCAGTGGGAGGAGGAGCTGGGGTCGACGATAGAGGAGAGAGTGCGCTGCAAGGTGCTGTGGAGGGTAAATGCCTCGACCTCATGCGAGAGGCTGGGGCTGTTACAGCTGATGGTCCTGCCAAAGTCCAGGATGAGCGGACTGTTATGAGGGGGTGGAGGATGTCTGTGAGAGATGTGGAAGGAGGGGTCCTAGGAACCATGTCCAGAAGTTTGGTCCTGCCCAAAGCTGGAAAGGTTTTAGAGGATGGTTTTCAGCGTCATTTTGGGGGTTTTATATGTAGATGTGGAGCCCGGTTCCCTGAAAGCCACACTCGGGGTATTGGACTAGACGGAGTTGCGGACGGGTGTGGCGGCAGATGTCTTGGCCTTCGCCTCGTTGATTGTTCACAGACGGGTCTTGTTGGCGTGGAGGTCAAATTCTCCACCCTGTGCCTCGTGTGGCGGGGGAACCTACTGGAGTTGTTAGCCCTGGAGAAAGTGACATTTTCCCGAGGGGGCGGAGGGGGGCAGGCGGGGTGGGGTGGGGGGGGGCGTGGGGTGGTTGCGGGGTGGTGGCGAGTGATGAGTTTTATAAAGGCTGGGGTTTGTTCATTCTGCATTTTGGAGAGTTGGTTACTATTGGCTGTTGCTGGGGGAGGAGAGGGAGGGAGGGGGGTGTGCAGGGTTGAGGGGGTGGTAGGTATAATGTGTTGGATGGGTTAGCTGCTGTAAAAAGCTCAAAATTTGGAATACAATTATTTTTTTTAAAAGATTGACCCACTTGACACAGTTTGAATTCCTGGTGCAAACTATTCTCAATAATTGTGTGATTTACAATTGGTCTCACCATCTGAGATGAAAAAAAGAGATTAATCGCCCGATTCTTACTGTTGTATTTCTTTGAAAATAAATTTAGAGTACCCAATTCTTTTTTTCCAATAAATGGGCAATTTAGCGTGGCCAATCCACCTACCCTGCACATCTTTGGGTTGTGGGAGCGAAACCCAGGCAGACACGGGGAGGATGTGCAAACTCCACACGGACAGTGACCCAGGGCCGGGATCGAACCTGCTTGCCTGGGTCCTCGGTGCCGTGAGGCAGTAGTGCTAACCACTGCGTTAACGTGCCGCCCGCTTAGTGTTGTCTTTTTGTAATGATATAAAGACATCAAACCGCCCAGTGGATTGGGTAAAGCTGCTGTCGGCTCATTTATTTAAACCAGGCACATGAGGTACAAAACAAAGATACAAAACCTGAAGACATTGGCAGCAGAACTGTGGGCGTGTGTTCTGTTGGAAGGCAAAAGTGAAACGAAGATTGGATCGCATGACACATTTCCCTTCTGGTGACACCATGCTGCTATTCCTGGAAGGGATGTTACAGCACCTATGACTGGGACATATTGGTCGAGCCAACTGGGGAAGGGGGTGGGCGTTTCAGGGTGTGGTCTGGTCGGGTTGGCAGGTTGGAAACAGGGACTGGGTCTGGGAAAATGTTGAATTATCTAGTCTGGGAGACCCAGCTGAGAACTGCACAGATCAGCAGCCTGAAAATAGTTCTGAAAGGGTCTCCAAAATCCTGCTGACCATCCTCAAAGTCTACAGGTAGCGATAAATGTTACCCAGCAAAGATTGGCCACAATCGCTGCAATTAACACAACAGGTTTGTTTCTATCGTAACTGTTGAATTCAACTCTGGAGGCATAGACACACATGGGAACAACAGAAGTCCAATCCGCCCCTCGAGCCTGTTCTGTTATTTTACTGGATCATGACCCATGACCAATTAAGTGCTGTTGCCCCATTTCCTTGATGTGCGAATCCAGGACAGGGGCATATTCTTAAAATTAGAACTGATTGGTCCAGGGGTGATGTCAAAAAGACCTTCTTTGCTCAAAAAGGGTGTAGAAATCTGAAACTCTCCCTCGAAGGGCTGGAGATTTTGTGGTGAAATAGATGTTCCAGACTGGGGTGGATGGTTGGGTAATGGGTCGTGAGGAATACGGAGTTAAGCTGGAAGATGAAGATAGCGAGTACACAGCACCGATGATGCCACCGGGACCGAATGCCCACTCTTCATCCTGGGTCATAAAGACCTGAAAAACCGGCACTTGTATCGCACCTTTGACAACTGCAAAGTGCTTTAAAGGCGGTGTGGAGTCCCTGTTGCAATACGGTCAGCACTGTGCTCAGTTTGTGTCCAGCAAGGACCCATAAACAACAAAGACCAGATCACCTGTTCACCGATGCTGATGGATATGGTCCAGGGGCAATTGCCCGGTCTTCCTTGATAAAAGTGGCACAAAACCGTTTGGACTCACCCACAAGACAACACCTCTGACAGTGTCGCATTCCCTGCGCACTGCACTCGGAGTGTCAGCCCGATTTCTGTCTGAACTTACTCCCACCACATTCAGAGGAAAGAGCTGCTACCTACTGACCACACCTTAAAAGCTCAAGAATTACCTGTGGTTAATGTTAAATGACAATGTTGAAATTCAGCATTGCCCCCCCCCCCCCCCCCAAAAAAAAACCCAGCCCACTTGAATCCCAATGCCTTGAAGAAGCCGCAGCTGAGGAACTGATGGGGTGGGGGGTCAGGGTTCAAAGAAGGAAAATACATGGCTTGAAATATCGGTGCGACTATGCCACTACAATGAGGGGACGCAGTTTAAAAATAAGGGGTCTCCGATTTAAGGTGGAGATCAGAAGAATATTGTTCTCTTCCTCGGAGAGCGGTGGAGGGAAGTTCCCTGAATATTTTTAAAACAGAGGTTAAATAGATTCTTGATAAGCGGAAGGTGAAAGGTTATGGAGGCGGATTGCAGGACCGAGGCCACAATCTGATCAGCAATGGTTTCATTGAATGGCGGAGAGTTCATGGGGCCGAATGGCCTCCTCCTGCTCTGGATTTAGATGACTGTATGCCTGGCAATGACTGGTTTTACTGTTCAGTTCTCAATATCGCCCAACACCAACCTTTGTGCTTGAATATAGAGTTCCCGTTCGTTTGACATCCAAATCTTTACCGACAGAAGCATCCGTTGAGCATCTGTAGAGGGCGTAGAGATGAAAGAGAGCCAAAGTTAGGGAGGTCTAAAATAATATCCAAAAACTCGCAGTTTCTATATCCACCATTAGTCAGATAATGTGCACAATAATTGAGGCACAGCGACTATTGTTACAATATTGATGAGGCTGGTTTAGCTCACTGAGCTAAATCGCTGGCTTTTAAAGCAGACCAAGGCAGGCCAGCAGCACGGTTCGATTCCCGTACCAGCCTCCCCGGACAGGCGCCGGAATGTGGTGACTACGGGCTTTTCACAGTAACTTCATTGAAGCCTACTTGTGACATTAAGCGATTTTCATTTCATTTCATTTCATATTGCCCCCCCCCCCCCCCCCCCCCCCCCCCATGCTCAGCAAGTAAAGAACAAGAGAATTGTGAGTTCTCATTGACATAAATAGAATTTACAGTGCAGAAGGAGGCCATTCGGCCCATTGAGTCTGCACCGGCCCTTGGAAAGAGCACCCTACTTACGTCTACACCTCCGCCCTATCCCCGTAACCCCACCTAACCATTTAGGGCAATTTATCATGGCCAATCCGCCTAACCTGCACGTCTTTGGACTGCGGGAGGAAACCGGAGCACCCGGAGGCAACCCACGCAGACACGGGGAGAACGCGCAGACTCCACACAGACAGTGACTCAAGCTGGGATTCGATCCTGGGGCCCTGGTGCTGTGAAGCAACTGTGCTAAACACTGTGCTACCGTGCTGCCCATGTCCATACTCATCTCCATATTCATCCCACCATGTTCTGCCCACTCCCACTGCATCGACCCTACCATGTACCATGTCCAAATACCCACCTCGCCACTTTGTCCAGCAATTCTCCACCTGCCCACTGGCCCCCCACGCATATTTTCTGCGCCCCCAGACACACGTCCCATGTGCTTCGCCCCCTCCACCCCCCACACCGCTGCACAATCCATGACAGGTTGGCTACAGCCACCAAGAGATTTGAAGCAAACCTGGGTAAATAGATTTGAGATACAGATCAGTTGTGACCCATTCTATTGCATCCCCCCCCCCCTCTTTCTAGAGAGAGGAATGTCCTACTCCTCGCCCTGTGTCAAAAAGACTCGAAGATCTAGCATTTCTATCACACCTTCCCTGATCTCCAGACACCTCAAAGTGCTTTACATCCAATGAAGTACTTTTGAAGTGTGGTCACTGTTGTAATGCTGGAAAATGCAACAGCCGATTGGTACACAGCAAGCTCCCACAGACCGTGATATGACAATGATATTGTCCAGAGCCCCAGATGGACTGCTCCAGCTCTCTGAACCTGGACTGACCAACAACACAACCAACGTGTACGTCCATAGGGGCGTCGCACTGACTCGAGATGCTAACTGAGTTTCTCTCTCCATAGACTCTGCCAAACCGGCTGAGATTTCCCAGCATTTTCCGCCTTTGTTTCACACTTCCAGCACCCGCAGGATTTTGCATTTAGATTATTTAGCAAAATCACATTTAATGGAAAATGCATTTTGAGTTTTGTTCGCATGGGCTGGTTGGGTACTTTCTGTACCTTGCCTGTAGCAAACTGCAACTGGGCCATGCTGTTTGACACAATCCGCTGCCAGTCTTTGGCAAGATGCCATACCTGGCATCACGCTGTCACTGAAATTAATCTAGCACATCACTCATTTGTGCGGTAGCAGAAGGTCTTGTTGGATGGAAGGCAGCAACCTGTTAGTGATGAACACCACTCATGTTGCTTTTCAGAGTAGCAGCGTGACACAGCTGGCTTCACCTGTTGCTGAAAGCTTCCTCCCAGGGTGTGGTGAATCACAGTAGCATAATTCACACTGTATTACTATGTCCCTGGAAGCTCGGCACACGAGCAGTTGCGCTGCTCTGCCACTAGGGGGAGATGCACTGGGAGTGTACGGGAGTTTGTACAAGGGCTCCACCCTTGGCCCCACCCACGGCTCCTCCCCCCTAACCGGAAGTATAAAGGTTGATGCTGAGAGCCTGCCTGCCAGATCATCTGGAATTCATCGTGTCACAGGCAGGCTCTGTTGTAAGATGATTAAAACCACTGTTCCCTTCTAACCACGTGTCGCGTGAATTGATGGTCTCATCGCAGGGTAACCTGGAGTAGTCAGGGCACTGAATGTGACAGCCTTCGGTCCACCCATGTGTTTGTGCTGCAATCAGAGTGAAATGATGGGATCAGGGTAGCCATTATCCCACAGGATGCCTTTGATGTGCTCTACTTCAGTGTCAAGCTTGCACATTGAACAAATGACTCGGGCCCTATTTGCGAGGTTGGCGATAAGGCCAATCTTCTAGCACGTGGAACTATAAGAGTCCCGACATGTAGCCTGAGCAGTGAAGGTAGACGTGTAGTAGACCGGGTGGAGAATCCCCTGGACAATTTCTCCACCAGTATCTCAAGAAAGGGAGTTCATGTCAGTGCTCCATTTTGAATGTGAAATTGATGGCAGGAGGGGGTCCAGTTCTGCCAGTCACACAGGTGAGTGCTGTGGTATATGATTTTCGGTGCCACTAGACACATGCTAGGTATGTCCATCCCGAAGACTGGGTGGGCCGTTTCAGACAGCATGTCCCAGCCACTGATCACAACAGGCAAGGTCCAGACCGTACCCAATCAGACCATTCTCGCAACAGTCAAAACACAGTCAGAAAGATCTTCAGCACAAAAAAGGACCTTCAGCCCAGGGTGTCCATTATTAGATGTGATTCCCTGATTGGACAACACTTTCTAAATAACCCTCAGTGTCCTAAGAATTACACTGACAACCCATTTAAGATTGTCAGTCGGGTTCTGAGTGTAGTATATTTGTATGTACTGGAAGCTGTGTACCTTAATAAACAGGGCCTGTTCTATGTTGACAGAAATAACACGTACACACATTGCATCTGTTTCAGCTGAACAAAATAAGTGACACACATTCACTGGTTCATTCCACAGGGCAATGCCTTGACCAATCAAAGCTGGTTTAAATTTCAAAGAATGCTTGGCAGTTAGCTGTCAGTCACCTTCACCTGGTGTATTCTCCATGCTAACGCCTCTACCAATCAGAGTCTAGTTGCCAACCAATCAACAGCCTCCCCTCATACAGTATAAATTTTTGTTTTCACTGGCAGTGGTATTCTTGTGATCGGCCTGATGAGTGCAAGATGAAAAGCTTCGACAAAAAGCTTTTTTTTCAGCCACACTCAATTGGATTACATCACAGGGTGAAACATTGCAGATATATGTCTCCTAAATCCGCTCCATTTTTGTGTCTGTAAATGTCTCTTTAGATGTGCTCAAGTAACCATCCAGTAAAAGCCTTCCACCTGTATTTACTTAACTTTAATTGAAACGATTAACAGGTGATGGGTGAATGCAGCAAAGTGTGAGTTCGGCTGGGGGTTAGCAGAGTTCTACTCATGCCTAATGTGGCATGGAGGGTGTGACGTGGCATGTCAGCGAGGAGGGTAATCGAATACATCAGTCTGCAGAAGTTCCTGGGTTCAATACTTGAGCATTGCTTCGCGAGGCAATGAGGCTCAGTGCTAGGGAGTCTGCGCTGCCAACGGGGTACTGCGTGTGAATGTCCACCGGGTGGGGCCAATTTCCACATGGGCAACGATGCCTCCCACAGTTGAATTGCTGAGTGAATCACCGCCATCAGAAACGGCCATCCATGCAACTTTTCAACAGGTAGCACAAGTGGTCAGCACTGCGGTTTCACAGCGCCAGGGTCCCAGGTTCGATTCCCCGCTGGGCCACTGTCTGTGCGGAGTCTGCACGTTCTCCCCGTGTGTGCGTGCGTTTCCTCCGGGTGCTCCGGTTTCCTCCCACAGTCCAAAGACGTGTAGGTTAGGTGGATTCGCCATGGTAAATTGCCCTTAGTTTCCGGGAAGGTTAGGAGTGGTTGTTGGGTTGCGGGGATGGGGTGGAAGTGAGGGCTTGGATGGGTCGGGGCAGACTCGTTGGGCCGAATGGCCTCCTTCTGCACTGTATGTTCTATATTCTATGTTCTGTGAGGGAGTAGATAGATAGATAGAGATAGAGAAATACAGCACAGAACAGGCCCTTCGGCCCACGATGTTGCGCCGAACTTTTGTCCTAGGTTAATCATAGAATTTTGGACAATTTGTCATGGCCAATCCACCCAACCTGCACATCTTTGGACTGTGGGAGGAAACCGGAGTACCCGGAGGAAACCCACGCAGTCACGGGGAGGATGTGCAGACTCCACACAGACAGTGACCCAAGTCGAAATCGAACTTGGGACCCTGGAGCTGTGAAGCAATTGTGCTATCCACAATGCTACCGTGCTGCCCTTAAGAAGTTAACCTACACTCCCTTATTCTACCCTAATCCAAGTACCTATCCAATAGCCGCTTGAAGGTCCATAAATTTTCCGACTCAACTACTACCACAGGCAGTGCATTCCATGCCCCCACTACTCTCTGGGTAAAGAACCTACCTCTGACATCCCCTCTATATCTTCCACCATTTATCTTAAATTTATGTCCCCTTGTAATGGTGTGTTCCACCCGGGGAAAAAGTCTCTGACTGTCTACTCTATCTATTCCCCTGATCATCTTATAAACCTCTATCAAGTCGCCCCTCATCCTTCTCCGTTCTAATGAGAAAAGGCCTAACACCCTCAATCTTTCCTCGTATGACCTACTCTCCATTCCAGGCAACATCCTGGTAAATCTCCTTTGCACCTTTTCCAAAGCTTCCACATCCTTCCTAAAATGAGGTGACCAGAACTGCACACAGTACTCCAAATGTGGCCTGACCAAGGTTTTGTACAGCTGCATCATCACCTCACGGCTCTTAAATTCAATCCCTCTGCTAACGAACGCTAGCACACCATAGGCCTTCTTCACAGCTCTATCCACTTGAGTGGCAACTTTCAAAGAACAATGAACATAGACCCCAAGATCTCTCTGCTCCTCCACATTGCCAAGAACCCTACCATTAACCCTGTATTCCGCATTCAGATTTGTCCTTCCAAAATGGACAACCTCACACTTGTCAGGGTTAAACTCCATCTGCCACTTCTCAGCCCAGCTCTGCATTCTATCTATGTCTCTTTGAAGCCGACAACAGCCCTCCTCACTATCCACAACTCCACCAATCTTCGTATCATCTGCAAATTTACTGACCCACCCTTCAACTCCCTCATCCAAGTCGTTAATGAAAATCACAAACAGCAGAGGACCCAGAACTGATCCCTGCGGTACGCCACTGATAACTGGGCTCCAGGCTGAATATTTGCCATCCACCACAACTCTCTGTCTTCTATCGGTTAGCCAGTTTGTTATCCAACTGGCCAAATTTCCCACTATCCCATGCCTCCTTACTTTCTGCATAAGCCTACCATGGGGAACCTTATCAAATGCCTTACTAAAATCCATGTACACTACATCCACTGCTTTACCTTCATCCACATGCTTGGTCACCTCCTCAAAGAATTCAATAAGACTTGTAAGGCAAGACCTACCCCTCACAAATCCGTGCTGACTATCCCTAATCAAGCAATGCCTTTCCAGATGCTCAGAAATCCTATCCCTCAGTACCCTTTCCATTACTTTGCCTACCACCGAAGTAAGACTAACTGGCCTGTAATTCCCAGGGTTATCCCTATTCCCTTTTTTGAACAGGGGCACGACATTCGCCACTCTCCAATCCTCTGGTACCACCCCTGTTGACAGCGAGGACGAAAAGATCATTGCCAACGGCTCTGCAATTTCATTTCTTGCTTCCCAGAGAATCCTTGGATATATCCCGTCAGGCCCGGGGGACTTGTCTATCCTCAAGTTTTTCAAAACGCGCAACACATCTTCCTTCCTGACAAGTATCTCCTCAAGCTTATCAGTCTGCTTCACGCTGTCCTCTCCAACAATATGGCCCCTCTCATTTGTAAATACTGAAGAAAAATACTTGTTCAAGACCTCTCCTATCTCTTCAGACTCAATACACAATCTCCCGCTACTGTCCTTAATCGGACCTACTCTCACTCTAGTCATTCTCATATTTCTCACGTATGTGTAAAAGGCCTTGGGGTTTTCCTTGATCCTACCCGCCAAAGATTTTTCATGCCCTCTCTTAGCTCTCCTAATCCCTTTCTTCAGTTCCCTCCTGGCTATCTTGTATCCCTCCAGCGCACTGTCTGAACCTTGTTTCTTCAGCCTTACATAAGTCTCCTTCTTCCTCTTAACAAGACATTCAACCTCTCTTGTCAACCATGGTTCCCTCACTCGACCATCTCTTCCCTGCCTGACAGGGACATACATATCAAAGACACGCAGTACCTGATCCTTGAACAAGTTCCACATTTCACTTGTGTCCTTCCCTGACAGCCTATGTTCCCAACTTCTGCACTTCAATTCTTGTCTGACAGCATTGTATTTACCCTTCCCCCAATTATAAACCTTGCCCTGTTGCTCGCACCTATCCCTCTCCATTACTAAAGTGAAAGTCAGAGAATTGTGGTCACTACCTCCAAAATGCTCCCCCACTAACAAATCTATCACCTGCCCTGGTTCATTACCAAGTACTAAATCCAATATGGCCTCCCCTCTGGTCGGACAATCTACATACTGTGTTAGAAAAGCTTCCTGGACACACTGCACAAACACTACCCCATCCAAACTATTTGATCTAAAGAGTTTCCACTCAATGTTTGGGAAGTTGAAGTCGCCCATGACTACTACCCTGTGACTTCTGCACCTTTCCAGAATCTGTTTCCCAATCTGTTCCTCCACATCTCTGCTGCTATTGGGGGGCCTATAGAACACTCCCAACAAGGTGACTGCTCCTTTCCTATTTCTAACTTCAACCCATATTACCTCAGTAAGCAGATCCCCCTCGAACTGCCTTTCTGCAGCTGTTATACTATCTCTAATTAACAATGCCACCCCCCCACCTCTTTTACCATCCTCCCTAATCTTGTTGAAACATCTATAACCAGGGACCTCCAACAACCATTTCTGCCCCTCTTCTATCCAAGTTTCCGTGATGGCCACCACATCGTAGTCCCAAGTACCGATCCATGCATTAAGTTCACCCACCTTATTCCTGATGCTTCTTGCATTAAAGTATACACACTTCAACCCATCTCCTTGCCTGCAAGTACTCTCCTTTGTCATTGTTACCTTCCCCACTGCATCACTACGTGCTTTGGCGTCCTGACTATCGTCTACCTTAGTTGCTGGACTACAGATCCGGTTCCCATTCCCCTGCCAAATTAGTTTAAACCCTCCCGAAGAGTACTAGAAAACCTCCCCCCCAGGATATTGGTGCCCCTCTGGTTCAGATGCAACCCGTCCTGCTTGTACAGGTCCCACCTTCCCCAGAATGCGCTCCAATTATCCAAATACCTGAAGCCCTCCCAAAGTCAGCTCCTTTCAGGAGAAACCTTGGCAAACCACAGCAATGAAGATAAATCTTGGGAGGAGGCATTTAACACAGGATTTCATTGTTGAAATTTATTTACTAGCACAGCATTACCGAGTGCCCAATAAACCCTGAGGATTTTGCAACGATCTCGCCTTACCATAAAGAACTTGAGTTTGAGTTGCAGCAATCTGATCGTGCAGTTGGCAGGGCAACATCTTACAACACATGGTTAGTAAAATCTCTGGGACTTTATGCAATTGAATAATTACCCAGTGTACAGACGTTCAAAGGCACGGTTTGTGTGGAAGGGAAAAGTTACATTGGGAGAGGTTAAGTGATCAGCAAAATTGTAGCAAATACAACTCCATTATGGGGAGATGTGGAGTCCTCCAAGGAATACAAATAAAAATGTTTTCTTAATGGTGAAAACCTGGGAACAGGAAGAAAGATTTGAGAAGGTGGGAACTGAATCGTAACCTTTCGATCTATTGAGGGGCAGCACGGTAGCACAGTGGGTAGCACGGTTGCTTCACAGCTCCAGGGTCCCAGATTCGATTCCCGTCTTGGGTCACTGTCTGTGCGGAGTCTGCACGTTCTCCCCGTGTCTGCGTGGGTTTCCTCCGGGTGCTCCGGTTTCCTCCCACAGTCCCAAAGATGTGGAGGCGAGGTGGATTGGCCATGATAAATTTCCCTTCGTATCCATAAAGGTTAGGTGGGGATATGGGGATAAGCTGGAGGTAGGGTACTCTTTCCAAGGACTGGTGCAGACTCGATGGGCCGAATAGCCTCCTTCCGCACTGTAAATTCTGTGATTCTGTGAGAATGGAGATTTCCTTGCACACGGTATCTCAGGGTAAGTCTAAGGCGCTGCAAGGGGTGATGGTGGGTGGGTGGGTGGGGGAGCTTAGGGGTTGAGGTGCTGTGGTGGTGTAGGGTACTGTCACTGGACAATTAATCCGGAGACCCAGATGATTACTTAGGGGCCCAGTTTTGAATCCCCCCCCCGGGTAGATGGTGGAATTTCAATTCAGTAAAAATCTGGATTGACGGCCATGAAACCATTGTTGTAAAAAGAATCCTCTGTTTTGCTCAGGTCCATCAGGGAAGAAACTCTGCCTCTGGTCTACATGT
This sequence comes from Scyliorhinus canicula, assembly GCF_902713615.1. Classification (NCBI taxonomy): domain Eukaryota; kingdom Metazoa; phylum Chordata; class Chondrichthyes; order Carcharhiniformes; family Scyliorhinidae; genus Scyliorhinus; species Scyliorhinus canicula. The sequence goes on along the minus strand of NC_052158.1, from coordinate 156,876,305 downwards.
GACACCAGTCCCACAGCAATGTCATTGGCTCTTTTGTCTAAATTTAAAGTGCCCAATTCTTTTTTTCCAATTAAGGAGCAATTTAGTGTGGCCAATCCACCTAACCCTGCACATCTTTGGGTTGTGGGGGCGAAACCCACGCAGGCACGGGGAGAATGTGCAAACTCCACACGGACAGTGAGCCGGGGCCGGGATCGAACCCGGATCCCTGGCGCCGTGAGGTAGCAGTGCTAACCACTGCGCCACCGCGCCGCCCGCAATGTGGTTGACTCTTAAATGCTCTCTGAAATGGCCACTGAATTCCAGGGCAATTAGGGAAGAGTGACAAGGGTTACCCCACCCAGCAAAGTCCACACCCCCTGAATTAGAAAATAAACATACCTCCTGGATCCAACAGTCCGCACCTCTTTGTCGTTCCTGCAGCTCAGGAAAGTCAGCCGGACAGATTGAGTAAACGTGAGGTTACCAGCCTTGTTATAATATTTAAGTTGGTGGATCGACCAAACACTCCCTGCCCCGCCTCCAGTTAAAATCGCAAGTCGGCGGTTGGAGGCACGTTTAGATCAGGATTCAGCTTTCCAACAATTTAACCTCCCACGTGACCCTGACCTGCCTGTTTTCTGGGGGTGGAAACTTCCCCTCTGGGTGTCCAGGGAGAGAAATCTCTAAAAGGCACCGGGCAGGTAGTGGAATGATGGCCTTGACCTTAAGGAGTCTGGACTAGAGAAGGGGAGGAAATGGTCCGTCAGCGTGACAGAGGTTGGGTCAGGTCCTGTCTGGAGCAGCTCTGCTCAGCAGGTTCCACACGTAGAGGCATTTGATAAGGTGCCACATCAAACATTATTGCAGAAAATAAAAGCTCAAATTATAGGGGTAATATATTTGTTATATTACCACGACTGGCAATATGTTGTATTCTTTGGGGGCGATTCTCCAAAATGAAGACCAAGTGTTCGCTCCGTTGTGAACGCCGTTGGGTTTCACGATGGTGCAACACGGGCGCTGTGACGACCGGTTCTGTCCCCCACAGGGGGCCAGCACGGCGCTAGAGCAGTTCACTCCGCTCCAGCCTCCCTTCCCGGCGCCAAATGGGCACCACGCCAACCCGCGCATGCGCGGGGTACATCTTCATCGCGCCGGCCCCGACTCAACATGGCATCGGGGTTCAGGGGCCGGCCGCACAACAAAGTGGGCCCGGGGGGGCGGGGGCGTGGGGGAGAGAGGCTGGCCCATCGATCGGTGGGCCCCGATCGCGGGCCAGACCCCATCAGAGGACCCGCCCACGGTGAAGGTGCGCTTTTCCCCGCCCCACAGGCCGCCCCACGACCCTTCGTACAAAGTTCCCGCCGGCAGCGACGAGGGGTGAACAGCGCCTGCGGGACTCTGCCGTATCCGCGCGTCCCTCGGCCCATTTGGGCCGGAGAATCGGTGGCCCCGCCGGTTCCAGTGGCTCACGGCCAGCGCCGCGCCAAACGCGCCGGCGCAAATGGCGACGATTCTCCGCACCTCGGAGTATCGCGCGCCGACGTGGAGGCGTTATGGCATGGTTGCGGTGATTCTTCGGCCCGGCATGGGGTTCGGAGAATCGCGCCCTTTGTCTTTCCTCCAGAATGACCCGATGTAGGGGGCGATTCTCCAAAATGGAGACTATGTGTTCGTGCCGAGTGAACGCCGTCGCGTTTCACGACGGTGCAACACGGGCGCTGTGATGACCGATTCTGTCCCCCACAGGGGGCCAGCACGGCGCTGGAGAGGTTCACGCTGCTCCAGCCTCCCTTCCCGGCGCCAAATGGGCGGCGCACAAACCCGCGCATGCGCGGGGGACATCTTCAGTGCACCGGCCCCAATGCAACATGGCATCGGGGTTCAGGGGCCGGCCGCACAACAAAGTGGGCCCGGTGGGGGGAGAGGCCGGCCCACCGATCGGTGAGCCCCGATCGCAGGCCAGACCCCATCAGAGGCGCCGCCCGGTGAAGGAGCGCTTTTCCCCGCCCGGAGGCCACCCCCCCCCCGAACCTTCGCCCAGAGTTCCCGCCGGCAGCGAACAGGGGTGAACGGTGCCGGCGGGCTCTGCCGTTTCCATGCGGCCGCTCGGCCCATCTGGGCTGGAGAATCGGCGCCGATTCTCCGCACCTTGGAGAATCGCGCTCTGGTGCCGGGACATCGTGGCGCAGTTGCGCCGATTCTCCAGCCCGGCGCGGGGCTCGGAGAATCTCACCCGTGTTGACAAAGAATATACCAATGAAAAGATTCAAATAAACTAATTTATTATTACACAACTAATTAAATGAAGTTCGCACACTCTACTGAGTTATAGATAATAAACAAATGATTTTGAATCTGTACGACAGTACTCAATATTTATCTAACTACTAACTGCACTATGACTTGACCTTTTGCTATAGATCTCTAACCTATTCTCACCCCGCTCTCTCCGTGTTCTCTTCAGATTCTCCATCAGCTTCGATACGGAGCAGATACGGAGCCGATACGGGGCCGATACGGAGCTGATACGGGGCCGATACGGAGCCGATACGGAGCCGATACGGAGCCGATACGGAGCCGATACGGGGCCGATACGGAGCCGATACGGAGCCGATACGGGGCCGATACGGAGCCGATACGGGGCCGATACGGAGCTGATACGGGGCTGATACGGGGCTGATACGGGGCTGATACGGAGCCGATACGGAGCCGATACGGAGCCGATACGGGGCTGATACGGAGCTGATACGGGGCTGATACGGAGCCGATACGGAGCCGATACGGAGCCGATACGGGGCCGATACGGAGCTGATACGGGGCTGATACGGAGCCGATACGGAGCCGATACGGGGCCGATACGGAGCCGATACGGAGCCGATACGGGGCCGATACGGGGCCGATACGGGGCCGATACGGAGCCGATACGGAGCCGATACGGGGCCGATACGGGGCCGATACGGAGCCGATACGGAGCCGATACGGAGCCGATACGGAGCCGATACGGGGCCGATACGGGGCCGATACGGGGCCGATACGGGGCCGATACGGGGCCGATACGGAGCCGATACGGGGCCGATACGGGGCCGATACGGGGCCGATACGGAGCCGATACGGGGCAGATACGGGGCCGATACGGGGCCGATACGGAGCCGATACGGGGCCGATACGGAGCCGATACGGAGCCGATACGGGGCCGATACGGGGCCGATACGGAGCCGATACGGAGCCGATACGGAGCCGATACGGAGCCGATACGGAGCCGATACGGAGCCGATACGGGGCCGATACGGAGCCGATACGGAGCCGATACGGAGCCGATACGGGGCCGATACGGAGCCGATACGGAGCCGATACGGAGCCGATACGGGGCCGATACGGAGCCGATACGGAGCCGATACGGGGCCGATACGGGGCCGATACGGGGCCGATACGGAGCCGATACGGAGCCGATACGGGGCCGATACGGAGCCGATACGGGGCAGATACGGGGCCGATACGGAGCCGATACGGAGCCGATACGGGGCCGATACGGAGCCGATACGGGGCCGATACGGGGCCGATACGGGGCCGATACGGGGCCGATACGGGGCCGATACGGAGCCGATACGGAGCCGATACGGGGCCGATACGGAGCCGATACGGAGCCGATACGGAGCCGATACGGGGCCGATACGGAGCCGATACGGAGCCGATACGGGGCCGATACGGGGCCGATACGGAGCCGATACGGAGCCGATACGGGGCTGATACGGAGCCGATACGGAGCCGATACCGAGCCGATACGGAGCCGATACGGAGCCCTGCACTTCCGGCCCGGGTCCACGCAACATGGTGGACCCACACCACGGGCCAGCCCTGACAATATAGGGACCCCCCAAGATCGTGTACGCCTACCTACCGGTGGCCCCCAATTGGAATCCTGGCCGTCCTGGAGCTCCCCCCGCCCCCCCGGTGACGGACCCCCCCCCCCACCCGCCACCTTGGCAGCCGCGGACTGAGTCCGCAGCCGCCACTCCGAGCTCTCGCCGGGTGAAACCATGAGTGAAGCAAGCCGGCGTGATCTCGGCCAGTTGTCGGCGGAGAATCGCCATCTTTCAATGGCCCCCGACTGGCACTGCGTCGACTGTGCGCGCGCCATTTGCAGCAATTCTCCGGTCCCTGGAGAATCGCGGGAGCGGCGTCGGACCCGATCGCGGTGCTGACGCCCATTCTCCGCCCCCGTGCCGAGCAGCGATTTGGTAGCGGAGGCTAGCGGTGGCTAGCGGAATCCTGGCCAGTGTAATTAGTAACACCCTCCAGTGTTTGATTTGCACATAGATGCAATTATTAACCTTTCACTATATTGATAATATACATATCCTAACAATATTGGCATGGATAGAAGATTAGCAAGCTGTATAAACACACATGCGCACTCACACACACACATACACAAACCTTTTTCTCATTCTCCCATCAGCCACGCCGCCGATTCCCTTTGCATTGAAAAACTATCCATTTAATTCTTGAGTATAGTAGAGGGTGGCATCCACAGCCCTCTGCGGTTGAGAATTCTAAATATTCACAACACTTTGAATGGCAACATTTCTCCTCATCGCACTGGGAACTGGGCGGCCCTTGTATTCGGAGACGATACACTTTCTAATCTCAGCAACCAAGGGAAAACTGCCTCTCCACAAGCACCTGGGAGCCACTGAGGGAACAAACTGATCTGTCTCATGTGGAAATGGGTGGTCTTGGTATAATAGACCTCATCTAATCATAGGCTCTCACTGAGCACAGGAACTCCTGTTCCTGAATAGTCACTGCTGGGTGTGTGTGTGGCTGCATGTGTGCGTGTGTATGTGTGTGAATGTGTGTGTGTTTGTATGCTTATGTGTTTGGAGTATGTATGTGTGTGTTGGTGTGAGTGTGAATGTGTGTGTGTGTTTGTACGTGTGCATGAGTGTCTGTATGTGTGTATGTTAAGGTGTTCGTGTCAATGGGCGTATGTATGCATGTGACGGTGTGAGGACGTGTGATTGTGAGTGCGAAAATGTGTGTGTATGAGTGTGAGGGTGTGTGCTTCTGTGTGTATGTATGTGTGTGCGTGAGTGTGTGTGTATAAAGTCGTGAGGATGAGTGTATGTGTGTGAGAGTGTATCTGAAGGTGTGTGCGCGTGTATGAATGTGTGTGCGTGTGCGTGTGTGGGTGTGAGAGTGTATCTGAAGGTGTGTGCGCATGTATGAATGTGTGTGTGTGAGTGTGTGTGTGTTTGTGTGAGTGTGTGTGTGTTTGAGTGTGTGTGTGAGAGTGAGAGAGTGAGTGTGTGTGTGTGAGTGTGAGAGTGTGTGTGTGTGTGTGAGTGTGTGAGTAAGTGTGTGCGAGTGAGAGAGAGAGTGCGTGTTTGTGAACCTCTCCTTTGATTGCCACTTTGCCGTGGTGGAGATTATCTGAATTCAATGAACAAAGAAAGAACAAAGAAACATCCAGCACAGGAACAGGCCCTTCAGCCCGCCAAGTATGTGCCGACCATACTGCCCATTTAGCCTAAAATCTTCTAACTTCCGGGGTCCGTATCCCTCCATTCCCATCCTATTCATGTATTTGTCAAGATGCCCCTTAAATGTCACTATCGCCCCTGCTTCCACCACCTCCTCCGGCAGCGAGTTCCAGGCACCCACTCCCCTCTGTGTAAAAAACTTGCCTCGTACATCTCCTCTAAACCTTGCCCCTAGCACCTTAAACCTATGCCCCCTTGTAATTGACCCCTCTACCCTGGGGAAAAGTCTCTGACTATCCACTCTGTCTATGCCCCTCATAATTCTGTAGACCTCTATCAGGTCCCCCCTCAACCTCCCTCATTCCAGTGAGAACAAACCGAGTTTATCCTCATAGCCAATGCCCTCCATACCAGGCAACATCCTGGTAAACCTCTTCTGTTCCCTCTCCAAAGCCTCCACATCCTTCTGGTAATGTGGCGACCAGAATTGTATGTAATATTCTAAGTGTGGCCTAACCAAGGTTCTATACAGCTGCAGCATAACTTGCCAATTTTTATACTCAATGCCCCGGCCGATGAAGGCAAGCTTGCCGTCTGCTTTCTTGCCTACCTTCTCCACCCGTGTTGCCACTTTCAGTGACCTGTAAACCTGTACATGCAGATCCCTCTGCCTGTCAATACTCTGAAGGGTTTAACCTTCCATTCAGAAAGTAAATTTAAGGAGAAGTTAGACAGATTTTTAATTGGTAATGGGTTGAAGGGCTATGGACAACCGGCAGGACGGTGGAGTTAAGGCCAGGGTGAGATCAGCCATGAACGAATAGAGGAGCCGACTCAATGGGCCAAATGGCCTAATTCTGCTCCTATATCTTATAAACCTATGAGAAGGTTGAATATTCCTTTGATCCCAAGATCAATGCCATCGGGAGACTTAAACTCCTGGCAGAGTCAACCATGACGGTCAGACAAGTCCTCAACGGCGGATCAGGCAGTAGATACTCATCGGGTATCAATGGCTGCAGCAATGGGGAGACTCCCCAGTCCTCGCGGTTCCCTCTGCCACTCGAACTGGATCTCCCCTCTGTCAAAGACCACGTATCTGCCGATATGCAATGGCAAACCCAGGTTTAGAGATGTCCCGTGCCAGGTGTCTCCCTAGAGAAAACCAGCACCCCCCGAACACAGCCAAGCCCTGCGGTGATTGGCAAGAGGTGACAGGGGCAGGACCGTGAGATCTGGAAGTCCTGAGTTTCGGACCGGCGCATAGGCGGTGAAGATTGATTCGGTCGTCTCCCTCTTGGATAAGAATAGGAGAGCATTTCAGCAGCTTTCTTCATGACTGAGCACCCCTCTTCAGGATCCACTCTGCGCACCCCGCCTGGGCAAAGGGCAAGGAAAGGTGCCGTACGAATAGTCCGTTCCCTTCCCAACCTGGCTGGCAATCCCCATCCAGCAGCTGATCGACCTGTGGTCAGAAAATCAAAGTTAATCTGAATTTCAGAAACTGGAAAGTACCAACCCTCATGGATAATGAACTAAACAATCGACTGGAACGGAGAACTGCCCTTGTTGTCGTGAACTCAGGCACTTCAACACTGGCGCTGCTGCCCTGCCAGACACCCGAAGAGCTGGCCAAGGGCAGCTGAGGGAAGATGGTGGCGATTACATCTTCTTCTGGAGAGGAAAACCCGCGGATCAGCCCAGGACGCATGGAATTGGTTTCACCCTCAAGAACAAATACATCAGCCGACTCTCAGAGCTCCCTGTCGGCATCAACGAGCAGATCATGACCGTCCGGCGACAACTTGCCAAGAACCAGCAGGCGAGCATCAGTCGTCAGTGCCTACGCCCCAACCCCTGATGCCAATGATGAATCCAAAGAAGGCTTCTACTCCACCCTGGGCACCTTACTCTCCAACATTCCTGAGGAAGATAAGATCATCCTCCTTGGGGACGCCAACGCCAGGGTTGTAAATCTAGAAAGGAACCATTGGAAAGGAAAGATTTGGGAATTGCAACTCCAACGGGATTCCCCTGCTTGCCAAATGCACGGAACACCAGCTGGTCATCACTAACACACTGTTGCACCAAAAGGACAAGTTGAAGACTTCCTGGTCACATCCATGATCAAAGCACTGGCACAACTTTGTCATCATCCAATCCTGAGACCAAACGGATGGCCCTCATCACCAAAGCGATGACCAGTGCAGATGACTGCTGAACAGACCACCACTCATTCCTTTATATCCATCAAACCCCTAAGAAGCTGCAGAAGATGACACAGCTCAGAAAAACGATCAGCATTGAACGACTTCAAGAGCCAAGAATGCTGGTCAACTTCCAGCAATGTCGTTTCCAAAATCTCCAAAGTGTCCATTCTAACGGAGTGGAGGAAAACTGGGAAGAGCTGAAGACGGTCATCATCTCAAAGTGTGAAGGAACCATCGGGCTACAAGACCAGGAACCACCAAGACTGATTCAACAAGAATGACAACACCATCCAAGACCTCATCGGCAAGGCAAAGGGGCGAGCTCATCAATCAACCACAGCGAAGGTACAAAAAGAACTAGGAAAATCAAGGAACAATGGTGGGCTGAGAAAGCTAAGGAGCTGCCACTCCTCGCTGGCAAGCACGACACCCGTGACTTCTTCAGTGCCAGCAAGGCCACATACGGACCCAGTACCTGAGGCTTCGAACCAGTGTGGAATAAGGACAGAACCGTCTTGACACACAGAGAAAACATCGCCTTCAATGGAGAAAACACTTCAAAGAACTCCTAAACCTTGGTACAATAGATGAGGATGTGTTTGAGGCAATCCCCCAACTCCCCATCAAAGATGAGTCGTAGAAATCGAGCATGCAAGTAATAATAATTATTTTTTTTTAATTTAGTGTGCCCAATTGTTTTTTTCCAATTAAGCGGCAATTTAGCGTGGCCGACCCACCTTTGAATCTGCACATCTTTGGATTGTGGGGGTGGAACCCACACAGACACGGGGAGAATGTGCAAAATCCACACGGACCGGTGGAGTAGAGGCCAGGATGGGATCACCCAGGGCCGGGATTCAAATACGGGTCCTCAGCACCATAGGCTGCAGTGCTAACCACTGTGCCGCATGCCGCCCTGCATGCAAGTAATAATAATCATTTTTATTATTGTCACAAGTAGGCTGACATTAACACTGCAATGACGTTAATGTGAAAAACTCCTAGTCGCTACATTCCGACGCCTGTTCGGGTTCACAGAGGGAGAATTCAGAATGTCCAATTCACCCAACAAGCAGGTCTTTCGGGACTTGTGGGAGGAAACCGGTGCACCCGGAGAAAGCCCACGCAGACACGGAGAGAGCGTGCAGACTCCGCACAGGTAATAACTCCACAGCAAATAATAAGGGATGCAAATAGAATTTTGGCATTTATAGCAAAAGGAATTGAGTACAATGGTAAGGAAGTGTTTTTGCAATTATACTAGCCATTGGTAAGACCGCACCTGGAGTATTGCGCATAGTTTTGATCCCATTATTTGAGGAGGGATGTAGTGGCATTGGAGGAAGTTCAGAGGAGGTTCAGTAGATTGATTCCAGAGATGAGGGTTTGCTGTATGAAGAGAGATTGAACAGTTTAGGCCGATACTTTTTAGAGTTTAGAAGAATGAGGGGAGATCAGATTGAGGTATACAAGATGCTAAAAGGTATAGATAAAGTAGACTTGGAGCTGATGCTTCCTCCTGTGCGGCATTCTAAAACAAGAGGTCATAATCTTAGAATAAGAGGTTGCAAATTTAAAACAGATTTGAGGAGGAACTACTTCTCCCAAAGGGTTGTGAATCTGTGGAATTCGCCACCCCAGAGTGCGGTGGATGCTGGGGCAGTGAGTACATTGAAGGAGGAGTTAGACAGATTTTTAATTGGTCATGGGTTGAAGGGTTATGGAGAACGGGCAGGAAAGTGGAGTTGAGGCCAGGATGGGATCAGCCATGATCACATTGAGGGTGTTTAGGCTCAGGAGACTACGTTGCCGACTCCCGCTCTTAGGTCATGTGTTGTAGGGAGGCGATGCTCTGGCTGATTTTGCAATCCTACTCTTGGCCTGTAACATGGTCCGTAGCAGATGAGGAGCAAATCAGTCATGATAGAATGGCGCAGCAGACTCGATGGACCGAATGGCCCAATTCTGCTCCTGAATCTTATGAACTTATGAAAGGTGATCTTGGACTCCCAAAAGTGGGCAACACGGTAGTATAAGTGAATAGCACTGTGGCTTCACAGCGCCAGGGTCCCAGGTTCGATTCCCCATTGGGTCACTGTCTGTGCGGAGTCTGCACGTTCTCCCCGTGTCTGCGTGGGTTTCCTCCGGATGCTCCGGTTTCCTCCCACAGTCCAAAGACGTGCAAGTTAGGTGGATTGGCCATGATCAATTGCCCTTGGTGTCCAAAAAGGTTAGGAGGGGTTATTGCGTTACGGGGATAGGGTGGAAGTGAGGGCTTAAGTGGCCAGTGCACACTCGATGGGCCGAATGGCCTCCTTCTGCACTGTATGTTCTAAAGTCAGAGCTCCCATTAAACATGTGAAGAATGGACAAGCTGCAGGAGTGGATGGAATCTTAGCGGAGATTTTTAAACTTGGAGGAGAAGAGATCACGTGTCAGCTCTACCAGCTCTTCCTGAAAATCTGGGCCAGGGGAGAAATTCCTGCCAACCTCCGGGGTACTGTCACCAGCAGCTTCAAGAAAGAGACAGCTGACTGTGGTAACTACCGAGGAACATCCCTATGGTCCATCACTGGAAGATCATCATCCAGATCCTCGCTACCTGAGTACCCCATGCTCAAGTACCCCCCCCGTACCTGAGTACCCAATGCTCAAATACACCCCCGTACCTGAGTACCCCGTGCTCAAGTACCCCCAGACCTGAGTACCCCATACTCAAGTAGCCCCATAACTGAGTACCCCATGCTCAACTACGCTCATACCTGAGTACCTCATGCTCAAGTACGCTCATACCTGAGTACCCCATGCTCAAGTACCCCCGTACCTGAGTACCCCATGCTCAAGTACCCCCATACCTGAGTACCCCATGCTCAAGTACCCCCGTACCTGAGTACCCCATGCTCAAGTACCCCCGTACCTGAGTACCTCATGCTCAAGTACCCCAGTACCTGAGTACCCCATGCTCAAGTACCCCATACCTGAGTACCCCATGCTCAAGTACCCCATACCTGAGTACCCCATGCTCAAGTACCCCCCTACCTGAGTACCCCATGCTCAAGTACCCCCCTACCTGAGTACCCCATGCTCAAGTACGCTCATACCTGAGTACCCCGTGCTCAAGTACCCCTGTACCTGAGTACCCCATGCTCAAGTACCCCCATCCTAAGTTCCCCCGTCCTGAGTACCCCATGCTCAAGTACCCCGTACCTGAGTACCCCATGTTCAAGTACCCCGTACCTGAGTACCCCGTGCTCAAGTACCCCCGTATCTGAGTATCCCATGCTCAAGTACCCCCGTACCTGAGTACCCCATGCTCAAGTTCCCCCATACCTGAGTACCCGATGCTCAAGTACCCCCATACCTGAGTACCCCATGCTCAAGTACCCCCGTCCTAAGTACCCCCCGTACCTGAGTACCTCATGCTCAAATACCCCCCGTACCTGAGTACCCCATGCTCAAATACCCCCCCCGTACCTGAGTACCCCATGCTCAAGTACCCCGTCCTGAGTACCCCATGCTCAAGTACCCCCGTACCTGAGTACCCCATCCTTAAGTACCCCATACCTGAGTGCCCCATGCTCAAGTACCCCCGTACCTGAGTACCCCATGCTCAAATACCCCCCCGTACCTGAGTACCCCATGCTCAAGTACCCCGTCCTGAGTACCCCATGCTCAAGTACCCCGTACCTGAGTATCCCATGCTCAAGTACCCCGTATCTGAGTACCCCATGCTCAAGTACCCCCATACCTGAGTACCCCATGCTCAAGTACCCCCATACCTGAGTACCCCATGCTCAAGTACCCCCGTCCTAAGTACCCCCCCGTACCTGAGTACCCCATGCTCAAATACCCCCCGTACCTGAGTACCCCATGCTCAAATACCCCCCCATACCTGAGTACCCCATGCTCAAGTACCCCGTCCTGAGTACCCCATGCTCAAGTACCCCCGTACCTGAGTATCCCATGCTCAAGTACCCCCGTCCTGAGTACCCCGTACCTGAGTACCCCATGCTTAAGTACCCCATACCTGAGTACCCCATGCTCAAGTACCCCCGTACCTGAGTATCCCATGCTCAAGTACCCCGTATCTGAGTACCCCGTGCTCAAGTACCCCCATACCTGAGTACCCCATGCTCAAGTACCCCATACCTGAGTACCCCATGCTCAAGTACCCCCGTCCTAAGTACCCCCCGTACCTGAGTACCCCATGCTCAAATACCCCCCGTACCTGAGTACCCCATGCTCAAATACCCCCCCATACCTGAGTACCCCATGCTCAAGTACCCCGTCCTGAGTACCCCATGCTCAAGTACCCCCGTACCTGAGTACCCCATGCTCAAGTACCCGTGTACCTGAGTACCCCATGCTCAAGTTCCCCTATACCTGAGTATCCCCTGCCCAGGTACTCTTTTACCCCTGAAATGGATTACCCCTGTATTCCAATTCCTCAGTAATTGTAAATGCAATTAGCCCAGTGTCCTGGCCAATCTCTCTCCTTCAACTTGCTGCTAAAACAAACTACTCGGGTGAATTCTTGGGTCTAAAAGTCCCTGGAATGTGCAGGGTCTGTGAAAGGCATTACAAATGCAAGTAATATTACTATTACAGTTTAGTGTGCAGTAATTTTGCAGAATTACCTCTCCCTTCACTATGCTCTGTCAGATCACCTCCCAACCTGAAGACCTGCTTCCTCCAGTCCCAGCGAATGAAGCTCTCCTTGCTGATTAGCTCTCTGCCTTGTCGGCGTAAAGGTCCAGCTACTGCGTATCCGGTGTTCAAGGCGTGACTCGCCCTGTGCAAGGTGAACTTCCAGGCACCAGTCACAAACTAAACGCACCTAATGGAGTTGGAATTTGATACAGACTCACAGCTCATAAATCAACACTCCTGCCAATAACTTCAGCCATGCTTCTAACCAAACAGGTCCCCACCTTCTTCTCAAAGGGAGTTTACCTCACATACAGGCCAGCTTGGGAAATGTCTGATCGTTAAGCCTCCAGACTAAACCCCCTTTGCTGCTGTGTGCATGGAGGTACACGGTGACCCTGCTCAATACCTGCCGTAGCTCAGTTAACGCACACACACTGAATAGCTGCACCACCCTGTGGTTTTGTGTACAATTATATTCTGGCCCAACAACAGGAAACAATGAGACTGGGAACAAGGCCCAGGAAACATTCCAACTCAATGAATCATACTTTCTCAAGAGCTGAGTAAAATTTGCTAACTATTGTGGGCTGGAAAAGCAGATTAAGAAAGCATACAGAAAACGTTCCTTTATAATTATTGTGTGTACTTATGCTATTGTATGTACCTATCAAAATAGATTGAGAATAGATCCAGCAGCTCAGGATTGGGTACCCATGAGGGGCAGGGAGCCATTAGTAGCATCGGAATTACTCAGCCACAGTCTGTAACCTCATGGCCAGGCAGGTCCCGCACACGGTCATCGCCATTGAAGCAGAGGATCAATCCTGGTCCAGTGCAGAGTGCAGGAAGGCATGACAGGAGTAAACCCGGCAAACCGAAAAATGATGGGGCGGGATACATGTGGCCTCCCGTGCGCACTCTGGATTCTCCATCTCGCCAGCCGGCCAATGGGGTTTCCCACTGTAAGGCAGCCCCATGCCGTCGGTAAATCCCCAGGCGATCCCGACGGTGGAGAATCCAACTCGAGGTGACTACCTAATGAATCTCCAACATCAGATTACACGTCTGGCAAACAACAGAAGCAGCAAATGATTGCCAGAGCGAAGCAATTCCACAACCATTAGATCAGATCAAAGTTCTGCCACATCCAGTCGTGCTGTACCTGTCCTGGGAGTGTTTGATGCAGACAGTGTAGAGGGAGCTTTACTCTGTATCTAACCCTGTGCTGTACCTGTCCTGGAAGTGTTTGATGGGTACAGTGTAGAGGGAGCTTTACTCTGTATCTAACCCCGTGCTATACCTGTCCTGGGATTGTTTGATGGGGACAGTGTAGAGGGAGCTTTACTCTGTATCTAACCCCGTGCTGTACCTGTCCTGGGAGTGTTTGATGGGGACAGTGTAGAGGGAGCTTTACTCTGTATCTAACCCTGTGCTGTACCTGTCCTGGGAGTGTTTGATGGGGACAGTGTAGAGGGAGCTTTACTCTGTATCTAACCCCGTGCTGTACCTGTCCTGGGAGTGTTTGATGGGGACAGTGTAGAGGGAGCTTTACTCTGTATCTAACCCTGTGCTGTACCTGTCCTGGAAGTGTTTGATGGGGACAGTGTAGAGGGAGCTTTACTTTGTATCTAACCCTGTGCTGTACCTGTCCTGGGAGTGTTTGATGGGGACAGTGTAGAGGGAGCTTTACTCTGTATCTAACCCCGTGCTGTATCTGTCCTGGGAGTGTTTGATGGGGACAGTGTAGAGGGAGCTTTACTCTGTATCTAACCCTGTGCTGTACCTGTCCTGGGAGTGTTTGATGGGGACAGTGTAGAGGGAGCTTTACTCTGTATCTAACCCCATGCTGCACCTGTCCTGGGAGTGTTTGATGGGGACAGTGTAGAAGGAGCTTTATTCTGTATCTAACCCCGTGCTGTACCTGTCCTGGGAGTGTTGCTGCTGATATTGGTGCCTGGAATATAAAGTGTTCCATTCGAGGGGATTGATGCAAACCTAAATGTACTAAAATAGATACAGATGTCGATGTGTTATTTTGTAATTCTCCGCAGTCTGGCTGAGATCTATTAATATGCGTCATTTCAACAAATTCCAAAGCATAAATAAATTACAGGAACCACATCAGAATGGAAGGATTGAAAAATATCCCTGTGCAGAGAGTGGGTTCCCCAAGATCACCGCATTCCCGTGACTCTGATTGAAGCTCAGGAGAAATGAGGGGTTATCTTTCCCTTTCTCCCAGATTGTGGTGTAAAGCAGGAGGCAGATTATAGAATGCTCCAGTCACAGCTCACACATGTTTAACTCCAAGAATATAACATTGCAAGCCTCTTCACCAAACACGTTGCCAGCAGCAACCACGACTCCGATTGCACCTTCAAATTCTATTGCTCCCGTCCCCACCCCACCCCTTATCTCTGGAATCTCCTGAAAAACAACAGCCTGTATTATCAGACACTTCCGCATTGTTCAATTTCCCAAGCCACTTCACAAGATCAATGATTAAACAGCAAGGTGATTATTCCATTGGTCACTACAAGAGGCTGGTTTGAAGGAGCTTCTTGAGGGATGAGGGAATATTGGAGGGTGTAAGGCGCCAATGATTGGATTGGATTTGTTTATTGTCACGTGTACCGAGGTACAGTGAAAAGTATTTTTCTGCAAGCAGCTCAACAGATCATTCAGTACATGGGAAGAAAAGGGAATTGAACAGAATTCAAGAAAATACATGAGAATACATAATAGGGCAACACAATATATACAATGTACTACATAAGCATTGGCATCGGATGAAGCAGACAAGGGTGTAGTGTTAATGAGGACAGTCCATAAAAGGGTCATTTAGGAGTCTGGTGACAGTGGGGAAGAAGCTGTTTTTGAGTCTGTTCGTCCGTGTTCTCAGACTTCTGAATCTCCTGCCCGATGGAAGAAGTTGGAGGAGAGCTGGGATCTGGGAAGGTTGTGTTTTGTGCGTCTGGGGTCTAGATGGTGATTTGGGAGAACTGGCCATTCTCCCAAAATGTGCTACTCGAGTCTGTAGTTTTTGAAAACCATTGCTCCTCATCTATGTCAAGTATTGAAGCATTTGGAGCCTCCACGAGCCTGGCGTTCCCCTCCTCCCAGATCTCTCTTACTTCCCTGTCATGTGATCTGATATCAATATTACATCAGCATGACCCGTATGTTTCTGACATGAACCCTTTCCTCTGCAGGATGTGGGACTGGGGGAATTACAGATCCAAGGAGAGGGCAAGGATGAGAATTTGAAAATCAACGTGTTGGAGGATTTGGAGCCAATGGGAGCACAGAGGCTGATGGGTGAATGGGGTTAAGATATGAGCTGCAGACCTTTGAATGATTTACAGTTTATAGAAGGTAGGAGATTGGCTGGAGACCTTTGAAATAGCGGCACTCAAAGTTACGTGAAGGAAGGCCGTGTGGTTTCTCGATGACAAGCACTTTTCCCTCAACTCAACCATTAATAAAACAGAGAATCTGGTCATTGATGTGTTGGCTTGTGTAGGCTTGAGAGATGAACAGACACTTCCAATACAGATGAAGGTTCAACTCAATTTTATTAACTGCTTATAACTAACTAACACACGATGACTGTGGGTCTAAATGATGCTAACTTAAACTAGAGACCTAAGCCTTGTCCAAACCAGTTGATTCTCTCAGCACGTGGTGTGAGTCTGTGCTGGGCTGGATGAGTTCCTGTTACACTCAGAGGCAGCACCCAGAATGAGCGGGAACCGTGGTGCCCTCTGTCTTTATAGTGTGTGTATTCTAACTGGTGATTGGCTGCGGTGTTCGTACATGTTGATTGGTCCCTGTGTGTGTCCATCAGTGTGTGTTTGCACCATGATATACTGGTATATATTATGACAGTCGTGATCATATTGCTGGTAATGTGACATTGTTGCGTTTGATTTGGTGTTACAGTTCCTACATTTGAACAGCAATGACACTTGCAAAATATTTTCTTAGCTGTCAATGAGGTTCTGAAAGATGTTGGACAAATGAACGCTCTGTCTTGTTGAGTGCGAAAGGTTTAACACAGATGAGACTTGACCCAGTGATGTCTCTGCCCTCCAAGAGTTACTTCCCCAAAAGGTACACGACAAACCCCTTTACCCCCATCCATTCCACGTGTCTGGACAGGAAACCTCAGCCAAGCAGCAATAGGCAGGCATTTCCCAACCACAGTCTAAGAGCAACAATTCAAAGAGACTTTTGAACGTGGAGCATGTGTTCAGCAAGTTGGTGGCATGTCGAGAGACAACTGGCCTGAGATTCCTGATGTCTGTTATCCCTTCCTCACAGCCTGAGCACAGTTACCGCAACGACCTGCTCACTCTGTCCCAGCTCACACCATCCCACCTAAGCAGCTGGGGAGGAAGAAAAGGTGTAGCCGGAGGATGGGCTGGACAGGGAAGGGGAGTTGGGTTTGTCAATTGTGAGATGTGCTCAAACGGCAGAGGGATGTTAATAATAATAATAATCTTGATTATCACAGGTAGGCTTACATTAACACTGCAATGAAGTTACTGTGGAAAGCCCCTAGTCGCCACACTCCGGCATCTGTTCGGGTACACAGAGGGAGAATTCAGAATGTTCAACTTACCTAACAGCACGTCTTTCGGGACTTGTGGGAGGAAACCGGAGCACCCTTTTATACTTTTCACTGTACCTCGGTACACGTGACAATAAACAAATCCAATCCAATCCAATTCAGAAGAGTCAGATGGACTTGGAAAGAATAACTCTCCACAGTCACTGCCAGACCAGCTGAGTTTATCCAGCATTTTCTGTTTTTCTCTAATTACGAAATAGATTATTTTGTTATGTTCACATTGTTGTTTTTTGGGAGCCTGTTATACACAAATTGCCTGTTGTATTATCATAATAATCTTTATTGTCACAAGTAGGCTGACATTAACACTGCAATGAAATTACTGTGAAAAGCCCCTAGTCACCACATTCCGGTGCCTGTTCAGGTACACAGAGTGAGAATTCAGAATGTCCAATTCACCCAACAGCACGTCTTTCGGGACTTGTGGGAGGAAACCGGAGCACCCGGAGGAAACCCACGCAGACACGGGGAGAACGTGCAGACTCCGCACAGACAGTGACCCAAACCGGGAATCGAACCTGGGACCCTGGCACTGTGAAGCAACAGTGCTAACTACTGTGCTATCATGCATAATCTACACAAATGATTTAGGTGGAGGGGCCAATGTACAGTCGCTGAATTTGCTGGTGGCACAAGGACAGGTAGGAAAGTAAGTTGCGAAGAGGACAAAACGCGCTGGAAAAGGGATCCAGACAGGTTTCAGTGAGTGGAAAAAAATTTGGCAGATGGAGTATACGGTGGAAAAACGTGGGGCGGGATTCTCCGGAAAGCAGCAGGGCGGGGAACTCCGGCGGGAAGGAGTGGCGTGAACCACTCTGGCGTCGGGCCACCCCAAAGGTGCTATATCCTCGGCACCTTCAGGGGCTAGTCCGGAGGCAGAGTGGTTTGCGTCGCCCCGGGTGCCGAAGGGCCTCCGCCAGCTGGCGCGAGTTGGCGCATGCGCAGGAGGGGCCAGCATGTGCTGCCGTCATCCCAGCGCATGCGCAGGGGGGGGGGGTTCATCTTTGCTCCGGCCATCACGGAGTGGTACACCAGCCAGCGCGGAGGAATAGAGTGCCCCCACGGCACAGGCCCGTCCACCGATCGGTGGGCCCCGATTGCAGGCCAGGTCACCGTGGGGGCACCCCCCCACCGGGGCCAGATCCCCCCGCGCCCCCCCCCTCCAAGGACCCCGGAGGCCGCCCGCAGATCCAGGTCTCACCGGTAAGTACCAGCTCTAACTTACACCAACGTGACCAGCCTAAAATGGGCGGCCGCTTGGCCCATCACAGGCCGGGGATTTCGGGCGGCCCCGGGGCCCGTAGCGTCGCGCTGATCCTCGCCATTCTCCGAGGCTGGCGGCGCGATTCACGTCAGCGGGATCTTTGGGGGGCCGAAGAATTCGGCAGCCGGCAGGATTCACGCCGATTCTCTGACCCGGCCGGGGGGGGGGGGGGGGGGGGGGGGGGGTTCGGAGAATCCCGCCCGTGAACTTTCCAATTTTGGCAGGGAGAATAGATACAACATGTTCCCTAAATAGAGGAGGTTTGCAGAACTCTGAAGTGCTGTGGGATCTGGTGATTAGAAAAGCAACTGGGATTAGTGATTAGGAAAGCGAATGGAATGGTGTGGTTTATTGCCAGGGCAAAGGTATATAAAAAGTGGGGAAGTTGCGCTGCAGTTGTACAGGGCATTGATGAGACAACATCTGAAGTACTTTGCACAGTTTTGGTATCCTTAAGGACAAAGTTACATTTGAGGTAGTTCAGAGAATGTTCACTCAAATGTTGATTCCTGGGATAAGGGGGATATCTTCGGAAGAAAGGTTGGGCCTATATCTGATGGAGTCGAGGAGGGTGAGATGTGATCCCATCAAAACGCAAGACAGAGTAGATGCAGAAAGAATGCCTACCCCTGTGGGAGAGATCAGAACCTGGAGGACACCATTTAACAAAGAACAATACAGCACAGGAACAGGCCCTTCGGCCCTCCAAGCCTGTACCAGTCATGATACTGACCTTGGCCAAAACCCTCAGCGCTTCCTTGTGCCGTATCCCTCTATACCCATCCTATCCATGTGTTTGTCAAAATGCCTTTTAAACGCCGTTAATGTATCTGTTTCCACAACCTGCCCTGGCAACGCGTTCCAGGCACTCACCACCCTCTGCGTAAAATACCTGCCTCGCACATCTCCTCTAAACTTTGCCCCACGGACTTTAAACCTATGCCCCCTGGTGGCTGACCCCTCCACCCTGGGAAAGAGTGCCTGCCCATCCACTCTATCCATGCCCCTCATAATCTTGTAGACCTCTATCAGTCACCCCTCAACTTCCGTCTTTCTAATGAAAACAGTCCAAGTCTATTCAGCCTCTCCACATAGCTAACACCCTCCAGACCAGGCAACATCCTGGCAAACCTACTCTGCACCCTCTCCAAAGCCTCTACATCCTTCTGGGAGTGTAGCGCTCAGAATTGTGCGCAACATTCCAAGTGCGGCCTTACCAAGGTTCCATACAACTGTAGCATTACTTGCCAGTTTCTATACTCAATGCCCTGTCCAATGAAGGCAAGTTCAAATAAGTCTCCTTTTTTAAAAATAAAGATTAAGCTCATGTTTCTCTCTCAGAAGGCTGTGAAACTCTCTTCCTAAGACAGTGGTGGAGGCAGGTTATTGAATATTTTTAAGGCAGAGGTACACAGATTCTTGACTAACAGGGGAATCCAAGGGCACATGGGGGGGGGGGGGGGGGGGGGGGGGGGGGTGGTTGGTACAATACTAAAGAATCTATGGAGCACATGTGACTCCAGCCCCACTCCCACCTCGGCTTAGCTACACGTGACTCCTAACTCCTGGAAGGCGTCACCAACAGTGTTATCAAGTGATACTCACTTGGCAATAACCTGTTCACTGATGTTCAGCTTGGCTCCCACCAGCATCATTCAGCTCCTGACACATTACAGCCTTAGTTCCAACATGGACAAAAGAGGTGAGTTGAGAGGGACTGCCTCTGACACCAAGGCAGCATTTGACTGAGTATGACATCAGGCACCCCGATCAAAACTGAAATTAGTGGGAATCTGGGCAAACTCTCCGCTGGTTGGAGTCATAGACATAGACATAGAACAGAACAGCACAGAACAGGCCCTTCGGTCCTCGATGTTGTGCCGAGCATTGTGCGAAACCAAGATCAAGCTATCCCACTCCCTGTCATTCTGGTGTGCTCCATGTGCCTATCCAATAACCGCTTGAAAGTTCCTAAAGTGCCTGACTCCACTATCACAGCAGGCAGTCCATTCCACACCCTAACCACTCTCTGAGTAAAGAACCTACCTCGGATATCCCTCCTATATCTCCCACCCTGAATCTTATAGTTATGCCCCCTTGTAACAGCTACATCCACCCGAGGAAATAGTCTCTGAACGTCCACTCTATCTATCCCTCTCATCATCTTATAAACATCTATTAAGTCACCTCTCATCCTCCTCCGCTCCAAAGAGAAATGCCCTAGCTCCCTCAACCTTTCCTCATAAGACCTATCCTGCAAACCAGGCAGCATCCTGGTAAATCTCCTTTGCACTCTTTCCAATGCTTCCACATCCTTCCTATAGTGAGGTGACCAGAACTGCCACACAATACTCCAAATGTGTTCTCACCAGGGTCATGTATAGTTGCAGCATAACCCCGCAGCTCTTAAACTCAAGCCCCCTGTTAATAAACACTAACACACTATAGGCCTTCTTCACGGCTCTATCCACTTGAGTGGCAACCTTCAGAGATCTGTGGACATAAGTCCCAAGATCTCTCTATTCCTCCACATTCCTCAGAACCCTGCCGTTGACCCTGTAATCCACATTCAAATTATTTCTACCAAAATGAATCACCTCGCACTTAACAGGGTTAAACTCCATCTGACATTTTTCGGCCCAGCTCTGCATCCTATCAATGTCCCTTTGCAGCCTACAACAGCCCTCCACCTCATCCACTACTCCCACCAATCTTGGCGTCATCAGCAAATTTACTGACCCACCCTTCAGCCCCCTCCTCCAAGTCATTGATAAAAATCACAAACAGCAGAGGACCCAGCACTGATCCCTGTGATACACCGCTGGTAACTGGTCTCCAGTCTGACAATTTTCCATCCACCACCACCCTCTGTCTTCTATGTGATAGCCAGTTACTTATCCAATTGGCCAAATTTCCCTCTATCCCACACCTCCTTACTTTCTTCAGTGTTCTATGTTCATGAGCCGACCGTGGGAAACGCCTTACTAAAATCCATGTACACGACATCAACTGCTCTACCTTCATCTACACACTTAGTTACCTCCTCAAAGAATTCAATCAAATTTGTGAGGCAAGACTTACCCTTCACGAATCCGTGTTGACTATCCCGGATTAAGCTGCATCTCTCCAAATGGTTATAAATCCTATCCTTCAGGACCTTTTCCATTAACTTACCGACCACCGAAGTAAGACTAACCGGCCTATAATTACCATGGTCATTCCTATTCCCTTTCTTGAACAGAGGAACAATAACTGGCACAAATGAAGATGATTGTGTGGTTGGAGGTCAATCATCTCAGCTCCAGGACATCCTTGCAGGTGACTTTTAAGGTAGTGCCCTAGGCCCAACCATCTTCATCTGCTTCATCAATGACCTTCCTTCCATCATAGGGTCAGGAGTGGGGATGTTTGCGGATGACTGCACAATGTGACAGCACCATTCGTGACTCCTCAGATAACGAAGCAGTCCATGTCCAAATGCAGCAAGACCTGGACAATATCCGAGCTTGGGTTGACAAGGGGCAAGTTACATTCATGCCACACAAGTGCCAGGCAATGACCATCTCCAACAAGAGAGAAACAAGAGAGGGAGGAGCTGATAGAGGTCTGCAAAATTATGAAGGGCATAGACAGAGTGGATAGTCAGAGACTTTTTCCCAGGGTAGAGGGGTTAATTACTAGGGGGCATAGGTTTAAGGTGCGAGGGGCTAGGTATAGAGGAGATGTACAAGGTAAATTTTTTACACAGAGGGTGGTGGGTGCCTGGAACTCGCTGCCGGAGGAGGTGGTGGAAGCAGGGACGATAGTGACATTTAAGGGGCATCTTGACAAATACATGAATAGGATGGGAATAGAGGGATATGGACCCAGGAAGTGTAGAAGATTTTAGTTTAGACGGGCAGCATGGTCGGTGCAGGCGAGGGCTGAAGGGCCTGTTCCTGTGCTGAACTTTTTTTTGTCTTTTGTTCTAACCCCCTTCACATTGAATGGCATTACCATCACTGAATCCCCCGCTATCAACATCCGGGGGGGTTACCATTGATCAGAAACTGAAATGGACTGTCCACATCATAGCCATATAAATACAGTGGCTACAGAATCCTAGGAATCCTGCAACTGGTAACACACCTTCTGATTTCCCAAAACCTGTTCACCATCTACAAGGCACAAGTCAGGAGTATAATGGAATACTCTCCACTTGCCTGGATGAGTCTAGCTCCAACAACTCTGAAGCAGCTTGACACTATCCAGGATAACCCAGGGACGGACGTTTTTTCAGGGGCTGGTTTAGCACAGGGCTAAATAGCTGGCTTTTAACATAGACCATGGCAGGCCAGCAGCACGGGTTCAATTCCCGTACCAGCCTCCCTGAACAGGCGCCGGAATATGGTGACTAGGGGCTTTTCACAGTAACTTCATTTGAAGCCTACTTGTGACAATAAGCGATTTTTCATTTAATTTTCATTAAAGCAGCCCGCTTGATTGGCATCCCTTCCATACACATTCTCTCCCTCCACTACCGATGCACAGGAGCAGACGTGTGTACCATCTACAAGATGCACTGCAGGAACTCATCAAGATTCTTTAGGCAGCACCTTCCAAACTCATGACCACTACCATCTAGAAGGACAAGAGCCTCACGGTAGCATGGTGGTTAGCATCAATGCTTCACAGCTCCAGGGTCCCAGGTTCGATTCCCGGCTGGGTCACTGTCTGTGTGGAGTCTGCACGTCCTCCCTGTGTGTGCGTGGGTTTCCTCCGGGTGCTCCGGTTTCCTCCCACAGTCCAAAGATGTGCGGGTTAGGTGGATTGGCCATGCTAAATTGCCCGTAGTGTAAGGTTAATGGGGGGATTGTTGGGTTATACGAGTTATGTGGGTTTAAGTAGGGTGATCATTGCTCGGCACAACATCGAGGGCTGAAGGGCCTGTTCTGTGCTGTACTGTTCTAAGTGTCTTCTAGCAGCAGATACCTGGGAACCCCACCACCTGGAGGTTCCCCTCCAAGTCACTCACCACCCTGACTTAGAAATATATCGCTGTTCCTTCACAGTCACAGCCAAAATCCAGAAACTCCCTCCCTAACAGCACAGTGGGTATACCCACACCACATGGACTGCAGCTCACCACCACCTTCTCGAGGGCAATTAGGGATGACCAGCAACCCCCACATCCCATAAAGGAATCTGTTACAACTCCAAGAGGGCATCAGAAGAAATCTCTAGATGCTTGACCAAGCGGGATTGATAACTTTATCCCCACATTGGAGGGAATGATGAACAATAAATGCCACCTTGGTAACATTATTCTTGCATCAAAAACAAATAATCATCATCAGATCATTCACCCGAGACAAAAACATTCCATTAACTCGGTGTTACCCTGAGAATGCATAGAATCATTGAGTGATACAACATAGATCGAGGCCATTTGGCCCTGAGCTTGTGCTAGCTCTTTCATAGAGCTATGCAATTAGTTCCCCTCCCCCTATTCTTTCCCCAAAGACCTGCAAATACTTCCCTTCAAGAACTTATCCAATTACTGTTTGAATCTGCTTCCACCACCCTCTCGTGCAGCGCCTTCCAGATCGTAATGGTTGTATTTCCTCATGTCGTCTCGGGTTGTTCAACTCAATGTGAAAATTAAAATTTAAAATGTGTGTGTTTTTCTGCCGTTTTATATAGGCTTGACAGGATCTACTTGTTAGACAGCTACACTGTCTGAGCAGGCCCAAGAAAGCAAGAATTCACATTGTACATACCTCCACCTGCATCAGCTGTACCCCAGCAATTCCAAAGAAGTTTGGGAAGGGTTCAATTCAGCGGTGCAAGGGATGAAAGAGCCAAACGCTATTTGGTACGGCAGCCAGTCAGCAAGCGAGTGAGCAGCTACTGAAATAACCAACAACTAGTGGTTTGATTGTGTGGGAGATAGAGGCTTGTGAAAGCAGAGTTCAGGAAGTTTAACAGCGACGCAGTATGAGGAATGGTGGAGCAAGCCATTACGTTGGAGAATTTCACAGTCCAGCTTTAACCTGCTTGCTCAAGATTTGCAAACCTTTATCCGTTTGTCAGCCAGGAGGCAGGGGGAGCTTGTTCATCGTGATACTCCTTCCTGATTGGCAGTCTGCACTAAATCAGGGTGGGGCTCAGTGATGACAGAGAGCAGCTAAAACATCAGTGACTTTGCCTGTAGTCAACACCTTGCTAATTCTCAAACACTAGCTTTCGGAGCACTGCTCCTTCCTCAGGTGAAGGAGCAGCGCTCTGAAAGCCAGTGTTTGAAACAAACCTGTTGGACTTTAACCTGGTGTTGTGAGACTCCTTACTGTGCTCACCCCAGTCCAACGCCGGCATCGCCACATCATTGCTCAGTCTGACTCAGCTTTTATACTTCAGCCAACCCGCCCTTTGGGGAAACTGAAATAGGGTCTGGGACGAATGTCATGGAGTTTAATTTTACTCCGTCTGGTTTTATTACAGCTGGTCTAACAAGCCATTCAGTTCAAACACGATTTGGGATGGCCAACAAATGGGGGGGGGGGGGGGGGGGGGGGGGGGGGGGGGGGGGGGGTAGGGGGATGGCGGCGCAGTGGTTAGCACTGCTGCCTCACGGCACCAAGGACCCGGGTTCGATCATGCTCCCGGGTCACTGTCTATGTCGAGTTTGCACGTTCTCCCCGTGTCTGCATGGGTCTCACCCCCACAACACAAAGATGTGCAGGGTAGGTGGATTGGCCACGCTAAATTGCCCCTTAATTGGAAAAAAATGAATTGGATACTCTACTTTTTTTAAAAACTCGAAACAGCACAAATTCTTTGGAAAGCCCCATTGAATTGGAATATAGTGACTGGAATAAAGCAGGAAAAGGGGGAGGATGTCGATGAATCTAGCAATTGGAGGTTTGGGGCATATTATAACAATGGGGGTTTTTGGCACAGTGCCGAGCAGAGATGATGTTGTTTATCCTGTTGTATACGGACGGCCATTGCCTGGCTCTACCAGGCAATCTTAGACACCGGGCTTGTGGGCAAGAACACGTACGGCCACCTGGGAAGATGGGCCATCAATTAACACAAGTCGAGTAGTGAATGAAACTGTGGCTTTAATAAGCTAAACAGGAAGCCTCCTGGCCACTGATCCTGAACCGGGGCAGGGCCAGAGGTCCGCCACCTTTATACCGAGCCCGAGGGGAGGAGCCACAGGTGGAGCAATCAGGCAGTGGTTTACCACAATACATGTAATACAGTAACAGTGGTTTACCACATTCACCCCCTGTTAAAAAAGAGTCCAGCAGGGGTGAAGTGGACTTAAAGGTCGAGTCTGTTGGGGGCTTTGACCTTCCGCCCTGATCGCCTCAGTCCCGGCTGTGGTGTGGGCACTGATGTCGAGACCTGTGCGTCCGGGAGCGTGTTGCCTTCCTCTTCATCCAGTAGTTGAGTCGGTGGAGGTGGGGCGGTGTATGGGCGGGGCTGGGTGGTGATGGTCGCCGGTGGGCCTGCGGGTGCCAGATCTCGAAGTAGCCAGGTAGTGGTGGAGAGAGACGGTGTAGGGTCGGGGCTGCAGGTGCCAAATCCCGGAGGGAGACTGATCTGCCACCCATCATGATGTGCCACGGAGGCATATTGTGGATTGGCATGGAGGAGCAGGACCTTCTCGACGAGGGGATCCGATTTATGACTCCTCGCATGCTTCCGGAGGAGGACGGGCCCTGGGACTGTCAGCCAGGACGGGAGCGAGACCCCGGAGGACTTCCTCGGGATGGCAAACATACGTTCGTGAGGGGTCTCATTGCTGGCAGTTCACAGGAGTGACCGGATGGAGTGGAGCGCATCGGGAAGGACTTCCTGCCAGCGGGGTTCTGGGAGACGTCTAGACCGTAGGGATAGAAGGACGGCCTTCCAGACCGTCGCGTTCTCCCTCTCCACCTGTCCAGTTTCCCCGGGGGTTGTAGCTGGTCGTCCTGCTTGAGGCGATGCCCTTGCTAAGCAGGAACTGAAGCAACTCGTCGCTCATGAAGGAGGAGCCCCGATAGCTATGGATGTAGGTGGGGGAACCAACCAAGGTTGGTGAGGGCCTTGATGACGGTGGCAGAAGTCATGCCAGGGAATGGGATGGCTAAGGGGAATCATGAGTACTCGACAACAACGTTGAGGAAATACACGTTATGGTCAGTGGAGGGGAGGGGCCCTTTGAAGTCGATGCTGAGGCGCTCAAAGGGGTGGGAGGCCTTTACCAGGTGCGCCCTGTCTGGCCGATAGAAGTGCGGTTTGCACTCTGCGCAGACCCGGCAGTCCCTGGTCATGGCCCTGACCTCCTCGATGGAGTAAGGAATGGAAATGGAATGGGATGGAAATGGAAATCGCTTTATTGTCACGAGTAGACTTCAACGAAGTTACTGTGAAAAGCCCCTAGTCGCCACATTCCGGCACCTGTCCGGGGAGGCTGGTACGGGAATCAAACCGTACTGCTGGCCTGCTTGGTCTGCTTTAAAAGCCAGCGATTTAGCTGAGTGAGCTAAACCAGCCCCTGCCCTAAACCAGGCAGGTTGTGAGCCTTGATAAAATGAAAAAAACGGGTGACCCCCGGGTGGCAGAGGTCATTGTGGAGGGCTCGAAGTCGGTCTACTTGTGCGCTGGCACATGTACCGTGGGATAGGGCATCTGGGGGCTCATTGAGCTTCCCAGGTCGTTACAAGATGTCGTAGTTGTAGTGGAGAGTTCGATCCTCCACCTCAGAATCTTGTCGTTCCTGATCTTGCTGGGTATTATTAGACATGAAAGCAACCGACCATTGGTCAGTGAGGAGAGTGAATCGCCTGCTGGCCAGGTAATGCCGCCAATGTTGTACAGCTTCCACAATGGGCTTCCTTTTCGATGGAAGGGTGCCGCATTTCGGATGTATGGAGGGTACAGGAGAAGAAAGCCACGGGCCTGCCCGCCTGGTTGAAGGGTAGCGGCCAGGGCAAAGTCCGACGCATCGCTCTCCACCTGGAACGGAATGCACTCGTCCATAGCGTCCATCGCAGTTTTGGCAATATCTGCCTTGATGCGGTCGAAGGCCAGGCGGGCTTCAGCCGTCAGGGGAAAAATGATGGATTTAATAAGTGGACGGCCCTTGTCCGCATAATTGGGGACCCACTGGGCATAATAAGAGAAGAACCCCAGGCATCTCTTCAGGGCCTTGGGGCAGTGGGGGAGGGGTTGTTCCAGGAGGGGGCGCATGCGGTCGGGGTCGGGCCCTCGGACTCCGTTTTCCACGAGGTAGCCAAGGATGGCTTGGCGGATTGCGCGGAAAACACATTTCTCCTTATTGTTTGTGAGGTTAAGGAGCTTAGCGGTGTGGAGGAAATGCCGGAGGTTGGTATCATGGTCCCGCTGGTCATGGCCGCAGATGGTGACATTATCAAGGTACGGAAACGTGGCCCGCAGCCCGTACTGGTCAACCATTTGGTCCATTTCTCACTGGAAGACCGAGACCCCATTGGTGACGCTGAAGGGAACATTGAGGAAGTGGTAGAGGCGGCCATCTGCCTCGAAGACTGTGTATTGGCGATCCCTCTGGGCGAATAGGGGAGCTGGTGGTGCGCGGACGTCAAGTCAACTGTGGAGAAGACTCGATACTGCGCAATCTGATTGACCATGTCAGATATGCGGGGGAGGGGGTACGCATCGAGCTGCGTGTACCGGTTGATCATCTGACTGTAGTCAATGACCATCCGGTGCTTGTCCCTAGTCTTGCCGACTACCACCTGGGCTCTCCAGGGGCTGGTACTAGCCTCAATCATCCCCTCTCGTAGGAGTTACTGGACCACCGACCTGATAAAGGCCCTGTCCCGGGCACTGTATCGTCTGCTGCTCGTGGCGATGGGCTTACAGTCCGGGATGAGGTTAGGGTGGGGGTGGGGCGATCTTATGGGTCGCGAGGCTACAGAGGGGAGGCAGGGGTCCACCAAACTTTAAGGTAAGGCTTTGGAGGTGGCACTGAAAGTCGAGCCCCAGCAATAGGACAGCGCAGAGATGGGGGAGGACGTATAGCTTAAAGTTAGTGTACTCTATGCCCTGTACCAAAAGGGTCGCGACACAGTACCCCCGGATTTCTATGGAATGTGATCCGGAAACCAGGGAGATTTTCTGGGTCGCGGGTAACATTGGGAGGGAGCAGCGCCTTACTGTATCTGGGTGGATAAAGCTGTCTCTGCTCCCGGAGTCGAAGAGGTAGGCCGTCTCTTGCCCGTTGATCCGGACGGTCATCGTGTATTTCGTGAGATGATGAGGTCGCGACTGTTCGAGTGTGATGGAGGTGAGCTTCGGAAGGTGGTGGGTGGGCCGGTCGGAGGTAGCGGTGGCCAGCGTACGACCAGGCGAGCAGGGGTTCTGGGAGGCGACGGAGTGGTTCCAAAATGGCGGTCCCCATGGGTCACACGTGGCAGGTGGAATAAAAGATGGCGGCGAAGATGGCGGCCCCCACGGGTCGCACATGGCGGGTGGCAGCGAATATGGCGGCCCGCACGGGTCACACATGGCGGGTGGCGCGGCAGATGGGGGCGGTTCTGACAGGCAACAGGCATCGCTGCTGGGCCTAGGAACTTTTGAGACAGGTCGGGCCTGGCAGACTTTGGCAAAGTGGCCTTTCCTCCCACACCCGTTGCAAGCCGCGTTCCGTGCAGGGCAGCTTTGTCTGGGGTGCTTACTCTGGCCGCAAAAGTAGCATTTTGGGCTTCCAGAGTTGGTGGGATGCTGCGCGGCACAGGCTTGCACCGCACTCGATTCGGATGATGGCGGCGCCCACGCGGTCCACGAGGGTGCCGCGTGGTCGGAGGTGTAGGCCTCCATGTTCTGGAAAGCCACTTCCAGCGGGTTCGAGAGCTGCACTGTCTCTGGGAGGCCGAGTGTAACCCCTTCCAGCAAGGGCTGGCGGATGTAGTTGGATTTAATGCCCACGACATAGGCGTCCCTGATCAGCAGCTCCGTGTGTTGGCCAGCCGATACCACCTGGCAAGGCATGCAGGAATTTGGCCTGTGATTCTCCGGGGCGTTGTCGCCTCGTGGCAAGGAGATACCTGGCCTACACCTCGTTTACTGCCTTTCTGTACTGTCCCTTCAGCAGCATTATCGCCTCCATATACAAGGGGGCATCTCTGATAAGAAGGAAAACTTGCCGGCTCACCCGAGCGTTGAGTATTTGAAGCTTTTGAGGTCGGTGATGTCGTCAGTGGAGGATCCGAGGTAAGCTTCGAAGCAGCTTAGCCAGTGCTCAAATGTCGCAGTGGCGTCAGCTGCTTGTGGGCCCAGCTCCAGGCGATCAGGCTTGAGTGATGAATTCATCTTAAAAGTTTAGCTTATTACATTGATGTGCCATCAATGAACACGAGACGATTAGTGACCAAAACTGAGGCTTTAATAAGTTAAACAGGAAGCCTCCTGTCCACTGATCCCGAACTGGGGCAGGGCCGGAGGTCAGCCACCTTTATACTAAGCCCGAGGGGAGGAGCCACAGGCGGAGCCATCAGGCAGTGGTTTACCACAATACATGTAGTACAGTAACAGTTTACCACAATACATATAATTCACTAAAAGTGGTTTACCACAATGGGCCAGCAGGGCAGGCAACCACATGGCGAAAACAAAGACAGGAGTGTTCATGGAATCATAGAAATTACAGTGCAGATGGAGGCCATTCGGCCCATCGAGTCTGCACCGGCTCTTGGAAAGAGCACCCTACCCAAGCCCACACCTCCACCCTATCCCCATAACCCAGTAAACCCACCCAACACTAAGGGCAAATTTGGACATTAAGCATGGCTAATCCACCTAACCTGCACATCTTTAGACTGTGGGAGGAAACTGGTGATGTGTTGGGTAAGCTGGGTCTGCGAGGACTGCGTTTACTGCAGCAGTGAGAGAGACAGGCTTCCAACACTTGAAGAAATGCAACTCGATTTTATTGAACTCTTAACTATTAAACATACTTTAACTGTGGGTTGACACTATGCTGAGTTGACTGGAGACCTGAGGCTAACCTGACCAGACTATCTTACTACCACATGGTGGATGTTCTAGTTGTTGCTCACAGGCTCTGACTGTCTCAGAGGCTGGATCCCGAGAGAGCGGGAAAACTAGTGCCCTCTGGCTTTATAGTGGCCATGTCCTGTCTGGTGATTGGCTGCTGTGTTCTGTGTGTTAATTGGTCATCCTGTGTGTCAATCAATGTCTGTCTGCGCACCATCATATACTTGTGTGTATATTATGACAAGTGGAGCACCCAGGGGAAACCCACGCACACACGGGAGGAACGTGCAGACTCCGCACAGACAGTGACCCAAGCCGGGAATCGAACCTGGGACCCTGGAGCTGTGAAGCAATTGCTGCCCGTATGTTGGTGGTGGATGTTGCAAATGAAATGAAATGAAATGAAAATTTCTTATTGTCACAAGTAGGCTTCAAATGAAGTTACTGTGAAAAGCCCCTAGTCGTCACATTCCGGCGCCTGTTCGGGGAAGCTGGTACGGGAATTAAACAGTTGAATTACAAGCCAGATGTTTAGCCCACTGTGCTAAACCAGCCCCTCAACTGAGCCAAACCCCAACTGAGACACCGGCCAGTGTGACAGCCGAAACCCCAGGTGTTGCTTTCATTGTAAAGATCCCAGACCTACAGAAAATGAACGCAAAGCCCCCGGACGAGGAAAGTGCCGACAATGGTGCAATTGCCATAGGCCGGGCCATCCAGAAAAGGTAATAGGTGGAGGAGCCGAGGTGAGGGCACCCTGACGAAACAAGGCAACATGAAATCCCACCAAGTGTCTCAGCCAATCTGACGGACATGTCAAACTCCTAACTGATCAGTATCATTGAGAACCTGACCAAGGTAAAGACCAATCGGTAGAGTCTTGAGGAAGGAACCAATCCTCGCACGTGTTGTTAGGGGGCCGACAATGTGGTATGTTCGTAGGCACGAGGGCATCGGTATCCATAACTCGTTTATCCATAGCTGGTTTAGCACACCGGGCTAAATCACTAGCTTCTAAAGCAGACCAAGCAGGCCAGCAGCATGGTTCAATTCCCGTACCAGCCTCCCTGAACAGGCGGCGGAATGTGGCGACTAGGGGCTTTTCACAGTAACTTCATTGAAGCCTACTCGTGACAATAAGCGATTTTCATTTCATTTTCAACTGAGTTAGATTTGCCGGTCTGGGCATTCTATAACTATTAACGGAAGGGGGGGGGTTGGGGTTGGGGTTGGGGGTGGGGGGTGGGGGGGGGGGTGGGGGGTGGGGGGGGGGGGGGGGGGGGGGGGGACAATGGGTGGAAGTATACAAAAGCCAAACCCAGGTGTTAGAAATAAAAGGGATATTAATCCCAGCCCAATTCAGGGTGTGTGACAACCATAGAGGGATGGGCAGTCCCGTTATTCAGTCCTTAACGTCCACCTGATTCACAGGATTAGATGGAAGTACAGCTCAGACACAGACCATTCAACCCAACTGGAAGATGCAGGTCTTCATGTTCCAAAAGAACATCCAAAAGATTGCACAGAATTTACAGAATTCCCTCAGTGCTGCTCTTGGAGAGTCAGCCAGGATGTTGCCGGAATGGGATTTGAACCCATGAATCTTCTGACTGGGATGCCACTCATCGAGTCCATTAAGAAGTCTTACAACACCATGTTAAAGTCCAACACGTTTGTTTCAAACACGAGCTTTCGGAGCACTGCTCCTTCCTCAGATGAAACCGGTGCTCCAAAAGCACGTGTTTGAAACAAACCTGTTGGACTTTAACCTGGTGTTGTAAGACTTCTTACTGGGCTCACCCCAGTCCAAGGCCGGCATCTCCACATCGAGCCCATGGCTGGGACCACACGTCATGCGGCCTCCTGTGCTCGGGCCCCATGCCCTGTCCATCTTCCGCATTGGGCGAGATCTAACATTCCTCCAGCTCCTCCTGCAGCGTGTCACCCACCTGCTGCGCGATGTTGTGGAGGACTCAGCAGGCCACCATGATTTGGGAGGCCCTCCTGGGGCTATACTGGAGGGGGGCCCCACCAGACCGGTCCAGGCACCTGAGCTTCAGGACGTTGGTGTCCTGCCCCTGGTTGCTTCATGGGCGTCATTGTAGTGGGTCTCCGCCTGGGTCTGTGGCCTCCGGATAGGTAATTAGCCACAACCCCAGCGGTAACTCCTGTCGCCCAAGAGCCAATCCCTCACCCAGGGGAGTGCCTCAAAGGTGTTGAGCACCGACGTGTGTGCCAGGATGAATGCGTCGTGCACGCTGCCTGCGTAGCGGGGCAGACGTGGCGCTGTGCAGCCGGTGGTCACAAACCAGCTGCACATTCATTGAGTGCAAACCCTTCTGGTTGATGAATGGCTCCCCTTCGGGTAGAGGGTCATCTGTCCCATCAATCACCCCCTGGACCTGGGGCATGCCTGCGATGATGGCGAATCCCGCTGCCCGGGCAATATTCAGCTCGGCCCACATTGAAGTCCATACATTGAGCCGCCCGGACATATAGGGCAGCCACGACGACGCGGAGGTCCCTGTGTTTGCAATATCCCCAACGAGCTTCCACTTGGCGTCTGGAAGGACCTTCT
Source organism: Scyliorhinus canicula (assembly GCF_902713615.1). Lineage (NCBI taxonomy): Eukaryota > Metazoa > Chordata > Chondrichthyes > Carcharhiniformes > Scyliorhinidae > Scyliorhinus > Scyliorhinus canicula. The sequence goes on along the minus strand of NC_052158.1, from coordinate 156,843,493 downwards.
GGCATAAAGGTTCAGGGTGACCGTCACCTTGACGGCCACTGGGGGTGGGTGTCCTTCCCCCATACCCCCATGGTCTCCCTGCTGACCCGCATTGATCGGCGACATGCTCAAAGGACAGACACTGCTGATACACACGAGACCTGATGCAGCACCTCCTTCCCACCCCCGCCACGGCCTGTTGGATGGCCAGCTCTCCAGCCTCACTGGCTGGCCCCTGCTCACCTGAGGCAGGCTCCTGGTCTGCATCGCCCTCCCTGAGCAGCCCCTCCTCGTGCAGCCTCAGTACGTTCACAAGGGCTGCTGTGGTCAGGCAGCTGCCAACCATTCCTGATTGGGTGCCGAACTCCATTGTCTGCAGCGGGGTAAAGGGCAGACATGTTTGCATGGTGAGGACTCCCCTGCCCATCCAGGTCCAATGGGCCACACGATGGCCCCGGCCTGCACTGCAACCCTTGCCCCCCCCCCCCCCCGCATGTCCCCTTCCCAATCCCAACCCCACTCCCGGCACTTCCCCCCCTGACACTCTCCCTTCCACACCTCCCTTTGGTGCCTGGCACTGGGGGGCCTCTAACACTGCCAACCCAACCGGCAAGGATTGGATTGGATTTGTTTATTGTCACGTGTACCGAGGTACAGTGAAAAGTATTTTTCTGCAAGCAGCTCAACAGATCATTCAGTACATGGGAAGAAAAGGGAATTAAACAGAATTCAAGAAAATACATAATAGGGCAACACAAGGTATACAATGTAACTACATAAGCACCGGCATCGGATGAAGCATACAGGGTGTAGTGTTAATGAGGACAGTCCATAAAAGGGTCATTTAGGAGTCTGGTGACAGTGGGGAAGAAGCTGTTTTTGAGTCTGTTAGTGCGTGTTCTCAGACTTCTGAATCTCCTGCCCGATGGAAGAAGTTGGAAAAGTGAGTAAGCCGGGTGGGAGGGGCCTTTGATTATGCTGCCTGCTTTCCCCTGGCAGCGGGAGGTGTAGATGGAGTCAATGGATGTGAGGCAGGTTTGTGTGATGGACTGGGCGGTGTTCACGACTCTCTGAAGTTTCTTGCGATCCTGGGCCGAGCAGTTGCCATACCCAGGCTGTGATGCAGCCCGATAGGATGCTTTCTATGGTGCATCTGTAAAAGTTGGTAAGGGTTAATGTGGACATGTCGAATTTCCTTAGTTTCCTTAGGAAGTAAAGGCGCTGTTGTGTTGAGGGTACCAGTGGCTGGCACTACCCATGCCAGTGATACGCTCTGCGACCCCTCTACTGCGCACTCCTGTGGGGTGTACCATGGGTGTCATCCTTGGGTGGGCCCACCCACCCCAAGAGCAGAGTGACACCTGGTTGTGGCATGTGTGTGGGCAGGACCCGGATGTGGCTAGGCAACGGTTGTGGGCATCTGTTGGGCTCATAGCTATAATATGCCGTGGGTCCTGTGTGCGACGCACAGGTTGTGCCTATCTGTCCAGGGGCAGGATGGATGGAGCGGGGGCGCAGTCGGCAGCCAGGGCATGGTGACAGCCAGTGGTCCTGGGGGGGGACGCAGTGGGCAGCCAGGGCATGGTGACAGCCAGTGGTCCTGGGGGGGGGGCGCAGTGGGCAGCCAGGGCATGGTGACAGCAGTGGGCCTGGTGGGGCGCAGTCGGCAGCCAGGGCATGGTGACAGCCAGTGGTCCTGCGGGGGGCGCAGTGGGCAGCCAGAGCATGGTGACAGCCAGT